>NW_028261386.1:11346208-11708708 GCF_051295495.1 Thamnophis sirtalis | reverse complement strand
CCATTTGGCCTTTGCTTTTTTCCAAAAGCAACCATCATAATAAATACATGCCAGTTGCCCAGCATCTGAATTGTCTGAGTTTGAAAAACAGCCATAAGTCACGCTTATCAATTCCTTTGTAACTTCAAATGGTCAAACGGTCATTAGCAATTAGCAATAGTTAGACTTATATACCGCTTCATAGGGCTTTCAGCCCTCTCTAAGCGGTTTACAGAGTCAGCATATTGCCCCCAACAACAATCCGGGTCCTCATTTTACCCACCTCGGAAGGATGGAAGGCTGAGTCAACCTTGAGCCTAGTGGGATTTGAACAGCTGAACTGCTGAACTGCAGTCAGCTGAAGTAGCCTACAGTGCTGCATTTAACCACTGCGCCACCTCGGCTCTTAAATGAACTGTTGTAAGTCGAGGACTACCCATTGTACAGAACTGTGCAAAAGTTGTAGGCAGGTGTGAAAAAAATGCTGTAAACAAAAAATGCTTTCAGAAATATAAATAATGATTGTTTATTTTTGTCAATTTTCAAAATGCAAAGGGAGCGAACAAAAGAAAAATCTAAATCAAATCAATATTAGGTGTCACCACCCTGTATGGATGAAAGCATAGAGAATGCAAATTCTCCTTCTCTCTTGTCTGTCTGTCTGTCTGTCTGTCTGTCTGTCTGTCTCTCTCTCTCTCTCTCTCTCTCTCTCTCTCTCTCTCTCACACACACACACACAGGGGTAGACATCTGTAGAAATGCACAAGACCATTGGTGTTTAACGTGTTTAACTTGGAGACAATAAAGATATGTACAGTATGTATGTATGGCATAATAAATTTGAATTCACACAACTTGCAAAAACCTGGCTGAACAAGGGGCAATTGCTGTGTTCATGCAACATGCTACATACACCCAAATGAATAAAACATATCATGTCACACAATGCAAATAGTTTGATTGACCCAAGGAGTTATTTTCCAGTTTCATGTTAATTGTTGTAAGCCTGCAGTGCTTATATATGGAGAAAGACTTGTCTATAAGGATCATAATTAAGCTAAAATAAGCTGTTAGGTGCTCAGAACATGCTTGAACCATAAACCCCAGCTTAATTTAAAATACATTTGTTGGCTCCTTTATAATGACTTTTTCTTCTGCGTCTGAAAACAGTATTTTCCCCCTTTGCCTTGTTTTATGTAGTTACTCTTCTGAAATGCAATATGGCCCAGATGTTCAGAGCCAGGGAACGTAGTGCTGATAGCTAGGTATGTGACCGGCGGTTAACACACAAAATTATAGGCTTTCAAGAGAACCAAAACCAGCATTTTCATTGGGTTGCAACAATGGAGAGGTTATTGGGAGGGAAGGCGGTTCACATATGCTCTTTTTGTAGAACAAAGTGTTGTCAGGAGGTGTCTGGGAAGCTGCGACAGAATGTGGAAATAAAAGCTTTTTGTGAGGGTGGCGGCATGCGCTGTTTTAAAGAGACGTATACAATTTCTCTTTTAACCCACAGCTGCACATGGCTCTTTCTGAACACACCAGGAACTCACCCATCACCATTATAATCAAGTCCATTCACCTTGTTCCTGGTCATCCTCCTTTTTTGCCATCTTTTCCAGCAATAAAGACTTCGCTAAGTCTTTGGATATAGGATATAGGGATGGGGTGGCTCGGTGGCTAAGACGTTGAGCTTGTTGATCAGAAGGTCGGCAGTTTGGTGGTTCAAATCCCTAGCGCTGCGTAATGGAGTGAGCTCCCGTTACTGGTCCCAGCTTCTGCCAACCTAGCAGTTCGAAAGCACGTAAAAATGCAAGTAGAAAAATAGGGACCACCTTGGTGGGAAGGTAACAGCGTTCCATGCGCCTTTGCCTCACTACCAGTTGCCTCACATTCCGTTACCTCAGTTCAAACGGGCAGATGTTCCACTCCTTCACTCAGGAGCGGCCTGGGGCTCCTTACAGTACTAAACGTTACTACCTCACCAAAATGTCTATGCCTTCCACCTATGGAGCTGCTTCCAGACTCAAGGCAGCAGGAGCAAAATTCCCTTACGTGTTTCAATCACTGACCACCACTGAGCCAACAGATTGAACCGGAATGAACCGGATTTCTCCTGCATTGCCCAATCACATAGTTTTGTCATGAAGCACGGGTATCTAGCTAGTACTGCATACTGTATTCATTTCCTGGGAAAATATATGGATCACTTTCTCAGGTTAGCTGGGGAAGAGACAATTTAAGAAAGAGAGGCTAAAAGCGTTTATTTTATTCCCCACTTTTCTCTGCCTCCGCCTATTATTTCCTATCACTGATTGGTAAAAGCGTGAGGGAAAAGATCTGGTGCGAACCAAAGCAGTTCTGGAAGAGGGTTAATGGAAAACGTGGATGCTGGCATAGAAGAGGAGGCAGGCTGTTCTTACTTTATATGACAGGAGAAATACTTTTAAATGGAGAACGCCTAGGAAATAAGTCCCTTTTGGCCAAGACCTTGATAAATTATGCCCCTGTGGCTTGTAATAAAGTGGAGCGTCTCTCTTGATACCTTTCACAATTTCCAAATCAAATTTATAAGCTTTGGGGGCTGCACCACCAACAGGCTTCGTGTAGGAGTGCCTTTGATGGCTGCCTTGCAATGAGGAGAGATTTATTTTCTTCGATTATAGATTGGTGCGAGCCTATCTCTTTTTCGGCGGTCGGGAGAAAATCTTTTCCCTCGACTGGGCATCCTCTTTACGCTATCTTGCTACAGAATGATACCCGGAGGGGTTGGACCAGGTGACCCATATCATCTCTTTCTACTCCAATATATGTGGATTATATGAAATGTCAAATGACTACAAAGATCCATGAAAAAGTAATTTAATTTTTTCAGTTCTAATCCGGATCTGGCTTTTTATTACATCTCTTGTTTTCTGTTGCCTTGTAATGCAAATTAGCAAAATATCAGGTGCGGTTATTCAGTATTATATGGACAGGTGGGCTCTCGAGGGCCGTGGTAGCGAACCTAAGGGCCGCGTGCCACAGGTGGCACACAGAGTCCTCTCTGCGGGCACACCAGCCGTCGGCCCAGTCAGCTCCACTGTGCATGTGCCTCCGGCCGGCCAGCTGGTCTTTGGGTCTCTGCCGCACATGCACAGGAGTGGGGCACATGCGGGGGACATGCACAAGCATGCGTGGGCAGCAGGGCGCATGTGCAGGGAGCGTTCACGTTGAATTTTGGGGCCTCGCGCAATGCCCCTGTGTCCCGTTTTGGCTTCCAGGTTGGCTTGCAGGAGGCCGAGCATCCCCCCCCCCATGCATGCATTTTGGGGGTCATTTTCCGAGCATTTTTTCAGGCTGTATTGAAAAATGAGCCCCAAATGGCTGGATAATGGCCAGGAAAACAGGGTGAAAAATGAGCAAGGCCAGGGCCAGTCAGTGGTGGGATTTACTGGTCTGCTGAACTGCACAGAATCTTAACTACCAGTTCACCCAACCGGTGCAAACGGGCAGCAGCCCACCTCTGACAAAGGGCCTGAGTGGGTCGTGGACAGAGGCCTTGATTGGTGCAGGGGAAAAGCCCCAGCTGCATCAACATAAAAGCATGGATAAAAAAAGGCCCAGTGGTAGGTGGTGTAGCAAGCAGAATTGAAGCAGGCAGGGCTGATGATCAGCTGGTGGTAACAGGTACGCAAGCAGCCCCAAGGGCCGAGATGGGGGGAAGACAAGCAGGTGGGAGAGCAGGGCAAGAGGAAGCAGAGGAGAGAATAATTTACCTTACCAAGGCTGGGGACTGGGAGGGATCAAGCCAGGAATGGCTTGGATAGGGCTAAGTCCTCACCTGACAACCAGTGAGATTCAATTAATGATGGCAACATTATTAATCCTGTCCCTAAGCAGGGGAGGGGGGGCTTTTCTGTTCCTGCTTAGACTTCCCCAACAGCACGAAGCTGAGTCCTCATCCCGATAAACCCCTTTTATTTAATTTACAGTGAATTCCTCTCCAGCAAAGTCCTGGTCCACAGTCTTTCAAGATAGTTCACAATTACCGTCCTTTATCAGGCTTGGAGAATGGCCAGGCCGATATCTTTCAGACCCCGCAATACTTTGCAAGAAGGCAGGAATGAACTAATTGTCTCCTGCAAACACCCCTCCCCTTTCATTGCTCTTTTATTTCCTGTGGGAGGGGCCCTTCACCGTCCACCTGTGGCCTTACTCCCAAGTCTACCCTTTTTCCTTAGCTGTTCCCTTCGTCTGGCAACTCTGTGCATGTGCACACTGGGAACAGGCTCCAGTTTTTCGTCTGCCTCACTGATATCTGATTTTAAAGGTAGCTGATAACTGTCAGACAGTCCTGGCCCCATCTCTGTCTCCGATGCAGAGCCCTCGTCAGAGCCTTCCCCAGACTCCGTGACTGGTCCATGTTCCTCCCCAACCTCCTCACTGTCCGAATTTGCTGGCCATTGGCGGGCCAGAGCAATGTGATGCCACACTTCACGATTCCTTCCCCTTAGTGGCAGAAATTCCACTACAAATTACCACTGTAAAACCGAGGACCGCCTGTGAAATTTAAACACAAATGACTTTGTACCAAGCTTCTTCCTTACCATCATTATTTACTAGACATGATTATTCACAGGTGAGGTCAAAGAGTCGATATGACATCCACAATGATGAGATTAAAGCCCGTTCTGGTTTTTTTTTTAAATGTATATTGCATTCCAACTTTAAAGAAAAGACTATAAACGTAGCCAATTCAATTAGTGGAATTAATTATCCGCAGAGGCGGTGTTTGTGTTTCAGGATTCGTTTTGCTTTCTAATGCCTGATTGAAAATTTTGGCATTTCCAGTTGTGTCACATTCAGGCTAAAATGACCAGGAGTTGGGAAGGATTTATCATCTCCATAGCGCTGGGAAACCACTTAAGGAGAAGGCTGGGCACAAAATACATTAGATTATGGTTAAGCGGCTTAGGACATAAAAACACATTAGAACTTTATAGTGCTCTATAAATTACAAGGTTTGCCGCATGTACTTCCACAATGGGAGATAATTACATTCATTAATCTACTACTAAGAGCACATAATGTTGCCTTTCCAAATAGTGCTTGTATTCAGTTTATTCTTGGGCTGATCAGCTGGGGGGGAGGGGATATAATAAAAAAAGAGGGAAAATGAATCCCTTTTCCATCTCTTTTGTAACTAAGCAGCAAAATGTTAGCATGGAGGCTCCAATTGCTGAGCACTGAGCTAGCATCCAGCCAGAGGTGTGGTGAATCATAGACGGGTTCAGTAACGGCCATTAGCTTAAAGATCTCCACTCGTATCTATAGGTGAGAGTAAAATACATTTATCATCCTTGTCATTAAATCATTATAACTATATTCTGGTTTACCGTCTGCTTAGTAGAGTGGTTTTCCAGTCCACCTTTAAATAAAAATTGAAGAAATTTTCACGCGTTATATTATCTTATAGAGCTACTTTGGCTTAGCAGTGAAGGTGCAGGTTTAGAAAGCAGGAGACTGTGAGTTCTAGTCCCACATTAGGCATGAAAGCCAGCTGGGTGACTTTGGGCCAGTTACAGTTTCTTAGCCCAACCTCGGGTTGTTGTAGGGAAAACAGGAGAAGGAGGGAGCATTATGTATGTTCGCCACTTGAGTTACTTATAATAAAGACAGGATAAAAATCTAATAAATAAATAATAAATACATAGAAGCTACTCCAGGGAAGAGGGCAGCGGTCTCAAAATCTGTAAAACGGCAGGTGTGTTATGTAAAATCAAATCTCCATCTCCTTTGTACATGCAGATACTCCTCCTTTAATGATGGTAATTGGAAGCAGCAACTCCATTGATTTGATTTGATTTGATTTGATTTGATTTAATAGATTTATAGGCCGCCCAATCCCAGAGGACTCCGGGCGGCTAAGAGAGTCAATAGCCATGTCAAATGACAAAGGTACTTTCCATGGCTCTTATTGCCATTCTTAGGCAGATCCCATTTAGTGGCAAAGTATCATGCTGATGTGCCATTTGCAATCTCACAGCATCCTTAGTGTTACAGCTTTCCAGAAGTCACAACAGCGAAGTCACAAACAAATGGCGGTCACGTGATCAAGGGATGCTCCATTCATTGTAACTGTGAGCTGGTTGCCAAGTGCCCAGATTGTATTTACATAACCACAGGGTTGCTGTGTTGTCCACAACCATGAGGAACAGTGTAAATTCCCTCATTCAGTGCCATAGTAAGTTTGAAACATTGCTGAATGAATGGTCCTGTACCACAGCAGGCCGATCCACCCGCCAATCAGCTGCTCACACTGAATCAGGCTGCAATAATGTGCTGAAGCTGACCTGGCTGTTCGCTATTTGCTGCAAGGACGTGCCAGAGTTTGAAGCAGCAATCACATCCAGAAAGCACACACAAGTAACCGATTCAGCAGGATTCAATAACTTCTCTTTATATGTAATATAACACATTAAGTAAATATACAATGCCAAAAGCAGGTTTTACAAAGTGTTAGTTCAGCAGAGAAGAGAAGTTTTACTTTCAGTTTCTCAGATATCAGCACAGCATGCAGCGTTAGTATAGAACAAGCCATGCCCAGGCTCCTTGCTGTCTCCTTCCTTGTTGCTCACACAGCAAATACTGTTTGTTTCCAAACAGCCTTCAACTCTCTCACACACTGACAGGACGCTAGCCAAATGAATACCATGAATGCTGGTAGGCAGAGGAAGATTTTTTTTTCTTATTTTCCTCCCCAAAAACTAAGGTGCGTCTTATACTCCGGAGCATCTTATACTCAGAAAAATACAGTAAGTAGAACAGTGAGGGGGAAGAACAGCTGTGCTGCGCAATTTAGATTTGCTAGAATATAGATGCACAGTTGATTGTCGGAACTTTAAAAAAAACTTTTTTAAAGCATTTTTTTGCTACTGGCCCAAACTGGTAGCATTTCACCCCTGTAATAACCCCACTTCCTTCTAACATTGATGATGCTACCCAGTTGGATAATGAAATGTCTGCAAGAAAACAACCAAGCTCAGAGAGCACCAAGGACCTGGCGGAGAAGGGATTGGGTAGTTTTGCACCTCCCTCCAAAGTCAGGTGCTAACAATCTTAATTCACCGTTACCTGGGCAGTGCAGCAGAGACCGTTATGCCAATTCTGATAAATCAATGGCCATTGAAATCCATGCATATCTTTTTCACATAGAAAACTCTCATTAACTTTCCCACTATTCTTAACAGGTTCTTATCTTTCCTATTACTGCAAATACAAATCCTGAGCGGCTTACTCAATGCTGAAAGAAATTCTCTCACTCTTTGTCATTGTCTTCCATCATGTAAAAATATTCAGGTCCCCCCTGCTTAACTGTTCTGCTTAACCAGCCTTTATATCCTGGTTAAGTAACTGCTGAAAGCATAGATTGTGAATTAAGGGTATTGGCAGTGTATCTTGTAGGTTATCAGAGAACATTTAATTCAGTCCACCGTGGGGATAAATCTAATGTTTAATCCTCTATTCACTCTGTAATCATCTCTCTATTGATCGTGGTGCTTCCCTTCTCTTCTGCTGAATGCCTGCGCAGGGTTTTAGAAACTTTGCCAGGCAGTGAATGGAGGAAGAGACTGATTCCAATCTAAAACAGACACATTATTCAACTGAAAACATTTGCCTTTGGTGGTAAATTAAAGCCGCTTGTTGCAGAACAAATAGGAACATAAAAAGTTACCATCTATTGCCGTATTTGTTGGAAAGGCAACAAATGGTGTTCACACAACTCTGGAATGCTGCAATTGTTATAAATGCATGCCAGTTTACCAAGCACTCCAATTGCGATCATATTGGCTGCAGGGATGCTGCGGTGTTCATAAGTGCGAGGACTGGTCGTAAGTCACATTTTTCAGTGCTGTTGTAACTTTGAATGGCTGCTAAATGAAATGTTTGTAACTCAAAGGCTAATGTGTGTGACTTAAACTAAAACATAGGAATCTACCTTAAGTAGCACTATGCGATAGATAGATAGATAGATAGATAGATAGATAGATAGATAGATAGATAGATAGATAGATAGATAGATAGATGATAGGTAGGTAGATAGATGATAGACAGACAGACAGAGTGAAAAATAGGAAAATAGGTTATCTACCTATCTTCCTATTTATTGCACTCTCTTCCTGTGAGATAGACAGATAGATAAACAGATAGATGATAGATAGATAGATAGATAGATAGATAGATAGATAGATAGATAGATAGATAGACAGACAGACAGACAGACAGACAGACAGACAGACAATTTCTGTGATAAATAGGAAGATAGGTAGGTAGAGTTAGAGATGATAGATAAATAGATATAGATGGATAGATAGATAGATAGATAGATAGATAGATAGATAGATAGATAGATAGATAGATAGATAGATAGATAGATAGATAGATAGACAGACAGACAGACAGTTTCTGTGATAAATAGGAAGATAGGGAGGGAAGGAGGGAGGGAGGGAGGGAGGGAGGGAGGGAGAGAGAGAGAGAGAGAGAGAGAGAGAGAGAGAGAGAGAGAGAGAGAGAGAGATCTGTCTGTTCAGGATTGATTTTTAAGATTTTCTGTAAGCAAAGCATATTTTTTTCCACTTAGCCATGGCAATTCCTCTAAAGATAAATTTAAATGTCCAGATTTCATGCCTTTGTCTAATGACTCAAGAGGGCTGAGTTTGCATATAATGCTCAATTAACCTATTTTCTACTTTTAGACAATATACTAGCTTTGCCCAATAATTCAAAATCTTTAACTAAATAAATTGAGTTTCTCACAACACTCTAGGCAACGAAAGCATATCAACCAGAGCACATCAGCTAAGCGTGTGAAATATAGCAGTTTGTACAAATACATCTTTCACCTGGTTAAACATGTCACATGAACACAATCACTGAGGCAAAGCATTGAACGGTCCATCTAACTTAGACCGAGATGCATTAGAGTTGAACAAAATGTGGTGTGGTGTGTGTGTTTTTATCAAGACTGACTTGAAGAATGAACCATGAATGACATCCATGGTTATAAGAGCCTTTGTACAGGTTGTCCTGTGTGCTCATTGTGCCTGTTTTGGGATTGGGAAGCCATATTCAGAGAAATTTGTGTCTTAGTCACCTCCTGGCTAGATTACTCCAATGGGATATAAAGTATATAGGGCTGCCATTCAAGAGCATTCAGGAACTGCATCTGGTTCAGAATGCATTGTGGTGCAGTCAGGTTTGGGTGCTTCCTGTTATCCCAACACGGCATTGTAACTCCAAATAGGTTTCAGGTGCAATTCAAGATGATGGCTGTTACTTCTAAAGTCCTGATGTAGGAGATGAACAGGCTGAGGCCAAGGGAGAGGTCAAGTGCAACATCGAAGTTGAGTCCCTTTGCGCCCACAAGAGTTCTAAGTCCAGCCCACCTTGAATTTTGTGGATTCTTATCCACCGCTAATTTGCCTTGACTGTTAGTAGTTCGGATTCTTGTAGAGAGTGTTAGCATGCAATCAACCTGTAGTCATTCAAACCTTGCTTCCTGATTTCTTGTGTTTGCCAACTATATGATATTGGATCAGGACCATCTCTGCTAGTTTCTGCTTGCCCTACCAGAACCAGCATGGTTGGTATGCCCCAATACCCTTCCATCAGGAAGTGTCACCTTACAGAAATCAATAGCAGTAGCACTTAGATTTATATACCACATCACAGTGCTTTACAGCCCTCTAAGTGGTCAAAGCATATTGCCCCCAACAATCTGAATCATCCTTTTACCCTTTTAGAAGGATGGAAGACTGAGTCAGCCTTGAGCCAGTGAGAATTGAACTATAGGCAACCAGCGGGTAGCAGAAGTAGCCTGCAGTACTGCATTCTAACCACTGCGCCATCACAGATTGTGCTATCAGTGCCAGCTCTATGGGTCACTGTTGTGACTCAGCAGTTCTGCTGAGAGTCTTTTCGGGATCAAGATTCATTAGGCAGCTGGGAGTGGTTAGAAGGAGGTTTGGAGATAAAAGGAGAGATGCTGCCACACCCCAGTCACTGGAGTCAACGTTCCTTCGTGTGTTCCGTGTTTGGTAAAATATTGTTTGATTATTAATCATGATTTATGCCTGTTACACTTGGACAAGTGCTTTGGTGTTTCTTGTAAACTGATCTGTGAAGACTTCGGAAGAACTGCATATTGCTTGTAAGAGTTTTGTTTTGAATTCTTATCGGAGAGTGATGTTTATGTTATTTCTGGGCTCGAAGCCAGTTTGAACTGAAAACTGATAAAGCAAAGTCCTTTTAAGTTTAATTGTCTGTGTTTATTAACGAGCCGTCGAGGGGGGGGGTCAGAACAGGTCACTATCCCCATAGACACCTAGAGACATCCAACCCTGTTGGTTTTTTATAAGGCATTAAAGACAGAGCCTCAGGCTGCTTCATTGAATTCCACAAAATGGCACTTCCAGTCAGATAGATTAATAGAGTTGGGACCTTATAGGTCATCCAGTCCAACCCCTACTCGAGCAGGAGACCCTATACCATTTCTGACAGATGGCAGTTCAGTTTCTTCTTGAAAGCCTCCAGTGATGAAGCTCCCACAATTTCTGAAGGCAACTTCTGTTCCATTGGTTGATTGTTCTCACTGTCAGAAAGTTCCTCCTTATTTCTAGGTTGAATCTCTCCTTGGTCAGTTTTGTCTGGCCTTCAGGTGCTTTGGAAAATAGATTGACCCCCTCCTCTCAGTGGCATCCCCTCAAATATTGGAACACTGCTATCATGTCTCCCCTGGTCCTTCTCTTCACTAGACTAGCCATGCCCAGTTCCTGTAACCGTTCTTCATATGTTCTAGTCTCAGCCTCCTAATCATACTGGTTGCTTTTCTCTGCACTTTTTCTAGAGTCTCAACATCTTTTTTATAGCATGGTGACCAAAAGTGAATGCAGTACATTATAAATCTGTAGAGATTCTCAGTCATCCAGGTAGTGGTTGTTCCAAAGGGGCTTTCTCAGGAGGCAACTGGACTTCCTTTGTTTTTTTTTCTTTTGAAGACATTTCACTTCTCATCCAAGAAGCTTCTTCAACTCTGAAGAAGCCCACTATCCTGTCAGAGCTGAAGAAACTTCTTGGATGAGAAGCGAAACGTCTTCAAAAAAAAAGTCCAGTTGCCTCCTGAAAAAGCATCTTTGGGACTTCCAGTCATTATGCGAAAATATTTTTTATGACCATTTCTGATAGGAATATAATCTAACGGTTGGGTTGGCAATATATAAATCATGTAACAATGCTATACCTGTTTCTTTAAATCAGACTGTAAATGTGATTGGTTGCTGTTTCCTCAATTGGCCATAAGATGGAGCCAGAATCACTGTTAGATGCTGATCTGATCTGAGTGTTTGGAAGCTGGCTGTTAGAGGTGCCGTAAAGTGAGCTATTGTAAGTTTTGCAACTACTAGCAAACTTTGAGTACCAGACTGTTTGTATGATTATGGACTATGTTATTTGGATTATCCCTTAACTGAAAGACGTGGATGACTGACTGCCTTAATCGTGTATGACTTGGACTGTTTGATGGATTCTGATACCTCTACTTCCCCGAAAGTAAAAGCCTACTTAAACTGCAGTGTCTCTGTATGCTGGTTTGTGTGTTCTCCAACAACACTCTCACAACGCTTCTCTGAATGCACTCGCTCTCCCAATGGGGAGCTTACCTAACAATTTCTTCTTCTTCTTCTTCTTCCTGGTTGTAAACAGAAAGATGTCGTGGTGAAGCCGCCTGACCTTGCCAACAAGCATCGGGATCCCTTAGCAAAGAAGAAACGAGAAGTGCTTGCTAATGGGCTGCCCTACCACCTAAAAAAGAGTCGGTTGCACCATCACCACTTCCACCATCACCATCACCACTACAGTTCCGATCGGGAGAATGACCTCGGCCTTTGTCAGCATCTCAGGAAACGGAAGAAGTTCTTAAAAGGGCTCCGACAGGTAGGAAGTCAAACTTTTGGAGTGTTTTCTGTGAAAGTACTGCTACCTCTGTTGTCTTGGGCATGATTCCTATTCTGGTTATTGGTGTGCTGTAGTAGCTCATCAGAGATGGAGTAGCTATTTCTCGGAAATGCTGTAGGGTCTCCTGCTTGAGGCAGGGGGTTGGGCCAGAAGACCTTCAAGGTCTCTTCCTATTCTGTTATTCTATTCTGCTATTCTGTTATTTCTTGAGGTACCATTGTAGTTGTTTGTCTGTGAATTACCACCGGTGAAAAAGAAGCACAATCGTCTTGATGATGTATATGGGCACTTGAGCTGGTTCACTCTTGGCATCAAGAGAGCATCTTAGATGTATTTCTGCTCTCCAGGAGTCATGCTTGGATCCAGGGAGACTTTCCCTTTCCTGAACTCTTCCAAAATGGGAGTTACTCCATTTGCAGGAATTAATGCAGTGGTGGGATTCAGGCAGTTCACACCTATTCGGGATAACTGATTGTTAACTTTCTGAGCAGTTTGGAGAATCGGTTGTTGGAAGAAATCTCATTTTGTTTTTTTCCCATTTTACAGGACTAATTCTGTAAGGAAGGCAGGAAGGAAACATTCTGGTGTTGTTTCTAACCTACCATATTTTTCAGAGTATAAGACGCACCTGAGTATAAGATGCACCAAGGTTTTGAAGAGGCAAATTAAAAAAAAAGTAGGTAGGTAGAGGGAGAGGGAGGGAGAGAGAGAGAGAAATACAGTAGGTAGGTAGGGAGAGGGATATATAGAGAGAGAAATACAGTAGGTAGGTAGGGAAAGAGAGTAGGTAAATAGATAGAGGGATAGAGAGAGAGAGAGAGAGAGAGAGAGAAATACAGTAGGTAGGTAGAGAGTGAGAGAGTAGGTGGGTAGGTAGATAGAGGGATAGAGGGATAGAGAGAGAGAGAGAGAGAGAGAGAGAGAGAGAGAGAGAGAGAGAAATACAGGAGGGAGGGAGAGTAGGTAGGTAGATAGAGGGGGGGAGAGAGAGACAGAGGCAGAGACAGAGAGAGACAGAGACACACAGTAGGTAGGTAGGGAGAGAGAGAGAGAGAGAGAGTAGGTAGATAGGTAGGTAGATGTTTCCAGGTGTATTTATCCATGTGCTAGAGAAGGAAATCTGACAACCTCCAGCACCTAAGACTTTGTTTCTGCTGGCACAGCACTTGATCAATGTAATTCTCATCAATCACTCCAAAGAGCTTTCCTAAAGGAAAAAAAAAGTTTTTGCACTCTGCAAACCTTCCAAAAATGACTGTTTTTCACGAAACGGACCCATTTTTTTCAAATAAAAGGCATGAATAGCTTTTGGGGGGAGGGGTTGCAGAGTGCTCCTGGGGGAGCAAAAAAGAGCAAAAAACGGCCCGTTTTTCACAAAAACGAGTCCGTTTTTTGCCAAAAAAAATTGCATGCATAGCCTTATGGAGGCTTATAGAGTGCTGCTGGGGTCTGGCGGGGCAAAAAAAGCCCATTTTTTTGCTTATTTCTGCCCTCCCCAATCCCCACGAGCTCTCTGAAAGGCCATGCACAGCCATTTTAGTGAAGGGGGGCAAAAAATGCTGTATTTGATGTATAAGATGCACCCAGATTTTCAGCCTCTTTTTTGAGGAAAAAAGGTGCGTCTTATACGCTGAAAAATATGGTAATCTTTCTTGCCCTGCTTACAGAAACTGCCTCTCTGGTTAACCCTTATTATATTACAACAGTTTAGGCAAAGCACCCATCAACATGAGTGACATTGAGTTGGCCATGACCACCCAATCACATGACCACCCAGCCACGCCTAGCCAGCTGGTCATTAGGGCAGAGAACCGGTTGTTAAATTATTCAAATCCCGCCACTGAGTTAATGGTGATGAAGTCAAGTATGGCTGTATAAATACAAATAGGGTCAACGCCTCAGATTGTGGATGCCAAGGCAGAAGGGAAGCAGTTGAGCTTGCAAGCGTAGCTTGAATCTATTTCTGGCGTTTGGCTCCCCACATTTTTTTTTTTGTTTGTATTTACTGCTACAGTTTTGCACTAATGGGAAGATTAATTGAAAGGCAGACCATTAATTAAAGACAATTAAGGACAAAAGAATAGAAAATTTTAACGGTAAACAAAACAACATCCAAATGAGAGTGATCGGTTGCAGGGAACTGGCTGCTTCCAGAAGACATCTTACATGGTTTAATGAACAGATGGACTTCTTTTCCCTTGTCATTTGGCTCAATCTGTTGCTCAGGCCCTTTAGTACTTGTTATCTGTCAAGTGAAGCTAGACTGGATAGAGGATAATCTTCCCAACAGCCCTTTCTTGAAAGGACAATGATCCATGGATTCAGATCAGAGGTGCTATTCTGCCAGTTTGTACCGGTTCACCCGAACCGGTAGCAGAAATTGCAGGTGGCCCTGCCCACCTGCCCCGACTCTATGGCATCCCATTTAGGCCCTTATTTTAGCCGAAGCACATGCGCAGAAGGCTGGACACATGCACGGACGCACACACGCTCTCACATTTGTGAACCGGTAGGAAAGGTAAGTGAATACCATCTCTGATTCACGTGTATGTCCTGTTTCAGAGAAGCAGGGAAGAGATTTCCTATCTATTTCAGTGCAGTTCACTTTTCTAAATTGTTCTCTACCATCCAAAGTTTGCTGCGGGTTCATAACTTATATGTGACCTAGATTTTTTAATCTTAAAGTGTAAACTCTTTGGGAAGACTATTTTTGGAGAAAAAGGAGAGGAAAAAAGGACTTGGTGCTCTCTGAGCTTGCTTGTTCGTTTGCAGCCGTTTCATTACCCAACTTGGTAATGTCATCAGTGAGAACAGAGTGTGGCATTTGTTTCCTGTTCGTATATAGTATCTTGCCTTGCTTGTATTGATGGGAGTGCCGTTTTATTCTTGGTCATTCCTTGATTAGGTTATTGCTTTCTGTTTGATTATTTGCTTGGGATCAATCCCTGCTTTATTTGGTGTTGGTAGCTGCAGAGGTTGTGTTCTGATTTTTGATTTTGTTTCCTTATTAGCTTTTTCATTGAACAGTGTGTAAATGTGGTGTATCTCTATGTGTGGTTTATCTAAACATGTAAATAGAGTTTATCTCTTTCTCTTCTAATAGTGGGAAAAAATGGTTAAACATCCTATCTCCCCCTTTTAATCTGGATGTTCCTTGAACTTGTCAAAGGAGATAGATATGGTAGCATGTCTTAATTATCCACTTTTGTCCTCCTTTAATGGTGCCGAACATCCTCCCTGTTGTAAAAACAATGGTTTGCCTCAGGGAATTTAATTCTTAGAGCAAATTAATTCTTAAGAGGTTTGGAAACACATGAAAACAGGAAAGGGCTTCTCGGAGAAAGTCATTTTAGCTTTTAAATAAGATTTTCACTAGTAACCATCATCCACTGGATCAGACGTGAGAATTTCATTCTCCTTTTCCAATTTCGCTCATAGGGATGTGAATTCTCTCCTGAATGTCTGGGAGGAAAGGAGAGACATAGCTGTATACGAGGCTGTTGATAGCCAAGGCATGCATAACATGAGACCAGATGCTATCTCTTCCCAACTTTCTCAGTCTAGTGTCCTCCGGATATGTGGAATAATTCCTCTTCAAATTCCAAGCCAGCGTGCCCTGCGGCTCTGAGTCGAGCGAGATTCTATTATGATGCATTTATACTATTACTGTATATTTTATCATGTATCTCAAATGTCAACAGCTGCAACGTTTCCGAGTCTTTATATGAATCACCGTTTCTGCGCCCACCAACTGTAAAGTATGATTTATCTTATTTCCGTCATCCACAATACTCTTATTCATTTCTGCTTCCGGAAATCTTAAGCATGCAAATGCAACAAACCTGAAATATCAGAAAGAGAGCTCTTGAAGTGGTGACTAGCCTGGAGATTAGCGGTATGCTCACTTTAACATTTTGGAAATTGATCGTTATGGAGAATTCGATAGCAGTGTTTCTCAACCTTAGCCCTTTTAAACATGTGTGGACTTCAGCTCCCAGAATTCCCTGGACAGCATGTGGAGCTGAAGTCCACCGATCTTAAAAGATTTTAGGTGGAGAGACATTGCTCTAGACCACTAGCTGTTAAACTAGCTGCATCACGTTGCTGTCACGTGATGTTTTGTGACAGTTTCCCCATTCATGGAGCTGGGGTGGGCGTGGCCTGTGCATGACGCATCCGGCCTGTGGGCCGCCAGTTTGACACCCTTGCGCTAGAGGTTCCATTCCAACTAGAGACCATGCTGAGCCACTAATTTTCAAGGATATCCTGGCAGTTTACTGGAAGTCAATTGTAGGAGAAGGAGTGATGGAACCTGGGGGCAGAGTTAAAAGAGGGATCAGCCTAGAATCCCTACATAGCCACCTCCCTTGAATGCCATTCACTGTTATCCAAGCAGGTGCTAACCATTAGCTGAGATGACACCTGAGCATAGGTCATGATTAGCAATAAATAGTTTAATGGACCTGATCTTTCATGTCGGAAATTAATCCTTCAAACGGAAAGCAATTGGATTCTTAGCAATACTTTTCTAACTTAAGGGGCTACGGAATATCAGTACCTTTGGAAACAAGGAACTCTTGACCCTGTTAGTGTGAGTGGATGCTGCTAGATCTAATGTCATGGAATGCTGATTGGGTTAGTGGCTGACTGTACAGTCTATTATATGAACCTTTGCAATGACCTTCTGGGTTGAGGTAGAAGCTGCTGGTTACCATCAAGCTCTTGCCTGACGGACAGTCAATGTAATGACAACAATGTTCTACCCTTTATAAGTAGAATGACACTAAACAACTCAGAGCTTGTTGTTTGTTTTATAGGAAGCTATCACTCAGCCCTCTCCCAGAAAAATGAAATATCCTAGTAAATACTGAAAAGGTAGAATATTATGTTTCTCTGGATGTGAAAAGGAAGAAACATGTTGTTGCTCGTCCCCGGAGTTCCACCGCTCCACCGCCTGCCCTCTCTTCCCCGCTCTCTTGGTCGTTATGCGCCCATTCTTCCTCGCTGGTAATCCTTCCCAGGCCCAAAGGACCCAGGGCTGCCTCATCCTGCTCCTCCAGTCATTCCTCCGGAGCCAACAAGGCTGCGCCTTCTTCCTCCATTGGTCCCAGTTCTGGCTCTTCCTCCTCCGCAGACTCAGGCTCTGACAGAGCCATGAAACCACGATTCCATGATCAGAATTCAGGGGCTTGGCAACTGGCATGTATTAATGATAGTTGCAGTGTCCCTGGGATCTTCCAACCACCATTTGTAACATTCCTAGCTAGATGTCTATGGAGATTTTCAATCATCCGGGTCATGGTTGTCCCCAAAGGTGCTTTTTCTAGAGGCAACTGGACTTTCTGGTTTTTCTTCAAAGTCCACATTTTGGACAGAGAGGATTGCCGGTTTGAAAGAGGGGTCCAAGAGGCCATCTATATCAAAATTGGACAGCCCTCTCTCAACAGAGGAGGAGGGAAATGACATCTTCTATCTCCAATCTAGAACACAGTCATTTCCACAGTTCCAAGGAGGCTCCACACCCATTTGCAACACTCAGATGATCCTGAGGACACAGATAAACCTCCAGGTGGCTTTAACAACTTGCTAAAAGAATGCAAATGATCAGCTGTCTGCAAGGAGTTTAAATCTCTCTATTTCTCACCATCGAGTCAGAAGAAGCAACTTAAAACTTAGGATCAATTTCCTGACAGTTAGAACAATTAATCAATGGAACAACTTGCCTCCAGAAGTTGTGAATGCTCCAACACTGGAAGTTTTTAAGAAAATGTTGGATAACCATTTGTCTGAAGGGGTGTAGGGTTTCCTGCCTAAGCAAGGGGGTGGACTAGAAGACCTCCAAGGTGTCTTCCAACTCTGTTATTCTATTTTTTTATGGCTTCTTGGCTGAGAAGCGAAATGTCTTAAAAAAAACACCAGAAATTCCAGTTGCCTTTTGAAAAAAAAACAACCCTTGGTACTTCCTAGCTAGCTTCCAACAAGCAAAGTCAATAGGTGGGAAAGTCATATTCGCTTAACGAATGCATGATTCACTTAGCGACTGTGTCAAAAAAAGGTTGTAAAATGGCACACGGCTCATTTAACAACCGTCTTGCTTAGCAGTGGAAATTTGGGGCTCAATTGTGGTCTTAAACCGAGGACTATCTGTCCTCTCTGTGCAAGCAAATTATATTCTTTAGAAACGATTCAGGGCTGGGAGGCGGACGGAGGGAACCAGCTAACATTACCAAGCTGGTTCTAGCTGCTGCCTGTTGAATGTGCAGGAGATGTTATTCCACTTTTCTGACACAATATTTGGTAACTGATGTTCCATGACTGAGAACTGTGTGAGAGAAAAGCAGGAGATTTAATTAGTCCCCAGATCCACTGCTGTGTATGGAAATGATCAGTTTAGCTCAGCTGTTTGCCTTTGTGGAACTGTCTGCTGGTGCCACTTTTAATAAAGTACAAATCAGACTTCAGACAAAACTATATGCTGAATTCTAAGTTCTGTCATGTCTCCAGCTTTCCATTAAACTGTTCAGGCAAGGGTCCTTCTATAGCAATAGCAATAGCAGTTAGACTTATATACTGCTTCATAGGGCTTTCAGCCCTCTCTAAGCGGTTTACAGAGTCAGCATATTGCCCCCACAATCTGGGTCCTCATTTTACCCACCTCGGAAGGATGGAAGGCTGAGTCAACCCTGAGCCAGTGAGATTTCAACCGCTGAACTGCAGATAGCAGTCAGCTGAAGTGGCCTGCAGTATTGCACTCTACCTACTGCGCCACCTCGGCTCTAAGTGTGTGTGTGTGTGGGGGAGGGAATACCTCTTTAATCTAAAAGATGCCAGTCCCACCTCAAAATGTAGACGCTAGTCCAGTAGTGGGATTCAGTTTTTTTTTACTACCTGTTCTGTGGGTGTGGCTTGGTGGGCATGGCAGGGGAAGGATACTGTAGAATCTCCATTCCCTCCCCACTCCAGGGGAAGGTTGCTGTCAAATCCCCATTCCCTCCTGATCAGCTGGGACTTGGGAGGCAGAGAATAGATGGGAGCGAGGCCAGTCAGAGATGGTACTTAATGGTTCTCTGAACTACTCAAAATTTCCGTTACCGGTTCTCCAGAGCTGGTCAGAACCTGTTGAATACCACCTCTGCGCTAGTCCCACCTCAGAAAATCTTGTATTAGGAACTGGATGATGAAGGTGTCTCCACCTGCATTTACTTCTGGTGTGGAATGTGTAACCTCAGATTAACACTCCTCACTTTAAATATAAGAAATGTATGATCTTGAGTTTTTTTGGGGGAGGGAGGTGTTTCTGTTCAAAAAAGCAAATGCTTTCTTGGAGTGCCTTGATAGGAACATAGTATGGCTTGATAGCAGTGTTCGATATCTCAGGGAGGGCAAGAAAGAAGAGGGAGTCAAATTATTCTCCAAAGCACCTGAGAAGCAATGGGTGGAAGCTAATCAAGGAGAGAAGCAACTTAGAACTAAGGAGAAATTCCCTGACAATTAGAACAATTAATCAGCGGAACAGCTTGCCTCTAGAAGTTGTGAATGCTCAAACACTGGAAGTTTTTAAGAAGATATTGGATATCCATTTGTCTAAAGTGGTGTAGGATTTCCTGCCTAAGCAGGGTATTGGGCTAGAAGACCTCCAAGATCCCTTCCAACTCTGTTATTCTATTCCGTTCTGTTCTGTTCTGTGGTGGGATTTACTTACCTTCTCTACCAGTTCGCAAATGTAAGCGCACACCAACTTCAAGTCACAGGTGGGTTCCTACCAGTTTGGACTGGTTTGGCCAAATAGATAGTAACTTGCTAGCTTGGGTTGCTGGAACTGGCCATGCCCCTGAATCGGTTTTCCTACGGTGCCGCCATCTTGTTTTTGGCTTCTGCGTGCGCACGGCACATCCCTGAGCAAACTGGCAGTAGCAGCAGCCTGAACTGCTTCAAGTGCTATGGAGAATAAACCAATGTCCCCTTCCCTAAGACAACCCTTCAAGTATTGGAAGATTCTATCATGTCTCCCCTAAACCTTCTCTTCATTAAGCTAAACATATCTGGTTCCCTTAGCTATTCCTCATACGATTTAGCCCCCAGGCCCCTAGCATTTTTGTTAGGGGCGGGTTGGAGGCTAAATCATATGATTTATCCATTTACTCACCTGCTTTTTAGTTCTCCAGAGCAGGGGTCTCCAACTTTGACAATTTTATGACTTGAATTTTTTGGGTGCTGAATTTTTTGGGTAGTAATGGCGGCAGGAACCCACCCCTGGCATGGCCCCCATTCGGCCTGGCATTAGTCAGGAGTAATTTCCCATCTTCCATTTCTCTGCTATTTGAAGTGCTGTTCCAGGGAACTCCGGGGAAATATAGCTTTCCCAAGGACTAAGGAAGGATCAGTAAATCTTCAGAAACTATTTTTTCACACCCGTGGCTTGTTTCTAGGCAATCACATCTGGGTCAAGAGTCAGATGTTCTACCAAGAGCAGTTCACAAATATCCCACCATCACATTCTTAGGTGTATCTTCTACCATTGCTTATCACCAGAAGTAAGGTGGCCCTCACAGGGGCCAAAAAAATCAAGATGGCATCCACAACCACACACTCCTAGCCCCACCCCTTTTCCCCAAAGGGTCAGGACTCTGCATACTGAACACCATCTCGACTCCTCACCCTGAAACCCTTCAACACTGCTATATTTGGCTTATGATAATCGTTCCTACCTTTCTTGCTTTTCCCCCTCTGTCATGTAATTTTATGTTAATCCAATTATCAGAACAGCTCCTAATTAATTTTCGGAAGGATATCATGGAGCTGTCCAAGGTGACATAATTTACAAGTGACATCCATGATGAAAGGAAGGAAGGCAAAGCAACCTGTTGCGAACACAGGAGGCAAAACAAGGAGGAGGATTTTTTTTTTTAAGTCTGTGGAAGCCTTCCAAATGTTATTTAAGTCAGTGTTTTATTTCCAACAGTGTAAAAGGAAGACCTCAAATATTTGCCCAAAATTTAACTGGGTTCGTGCAGTCTGCTAAACTTGAAATGGAAATTAGCGAAAAATAATTTCTCTATTTATGGAGCATACTTTGGTTAAAACAAATAAAACGTTTCATGGCTTAATAACATAGACCTATCCACCTAATATATTAAGATGATGAGTGGATTTCCCATGCATGCTAAGACATAACATATCCAGATCCACTTCTTTTATAGTCTAAAGTTAAGCGAATCCAGTCTAAAAGTCACTAAAGTATTCTAGAGTTCTTTTAGTTAATAGAAGTGTGGTATTTTCTTCAATTTGTAGACTAGATCTGAATAATTGATTCAGGAAGGAGGCTGGGGGAATCCCTCTGCCCCCAAAATTGAGAATTATTCTGACCCCTGTATGATCAGGTGGTTTACAAATACGGGGGTGAACATGAACCAAAAAGCTGAATGGTTGAAGGCAGCATGAATCTATTACTTGTGTGGTGTGTGATTCAATATTTAATAATTCTTGGTTTAAAATTTTCAACAAATGCATGTCAGGGTAATGACGATTTAATAGCTGACCAGCTACTGTAAGGCTGTAAACCGAGATGATGACATGAGGATGAGTCAGCAGGGTTACTGCCACTTTAAGAAGTTGAATATATAAGGGAGGCCATGTGAGGGCATCCCTTTCTCCTCGTGTTCTATTTCCATTGTGGTTCCCCGTGTAGTGTTGAAGATTGCTTGCTTGCTTGCTATTTGCCTAACACATATATGTAAATATATAGAAGTCTTGTATATAAACCACTGTTTCAAAGACAAAACCTCTGTGTACTGTATTTTGCTCCTGGAATGTCTCAAAATAGTAGTCCCGCTGTGCACACTCTGACAATGCAACCTATGCTTTAGAAATGACTTTACACCAAAACATCTGCTTTCTAAGGATCAAAGGAAAGGAAAAGGTTCCCTTGAACCCGGCAGCTTCTTGGACCAATCTCTGTTGTTTTTTTAGCAACAGGCCTTGGGAATTTCCCAATAATCTATTATCTAACTCCATTTAGTTTTATGAGAGCGGTGAAGGTCAACCAGCTGCTACCACCTGCTGTGCCTGACCACTAAATTACACATTGAAGACCCAGCTAGGATTCCTTTTGGATCTATAGTACACAGTTGGAATAACTGTAGGGAATGCACACTGATTATAAGACATGACAGGAAGTGTTAAAATACTCTGTTCTATTCTGCATTCCTGGAATATACAATATATGGCTCCTTTCTTCTGAAATATCCTTGCCCCTCAAAATCCAATTTCTTCAACTGGATACCTTTCTGGAAACATACACGAGAGGTGTGCAATATCTGATAAGTTACTTCCTGGGTCCCAGTGGTGGGATTCCAAATCTATTCCTACCAGTTCTATGAGAGTGCGCTTCTCGCGCATGCGCAGCACTCAAAAACCGCCCTCGGTGTCAGCGCTAGTGAGCTGAGTTGTTTTTTTAGCTCAGCTGAGGTGTGGTTATCCACTTTGCCACACGAATCAGCTGAGCTAAAAAACAAGGGAATATAGGACAGGGAATGATGGGAGCGGGGTCAACCAGAGGGGGTATTTGCCGGTTCTCCGAACTACTAAACATTTTCATTACAAGTTCATCCAAACTGGTCCGAACTGGCTGAATACCACCTCTGCTGGGTCCTCTATGAAACAGAGTCTGTTTCTGTGGTAAATGGTCCAGTATATGTAGTCCTCGACTTACAACAGTTCATTTAGTGACTGTTCAAAGCTATAACGCCACAGAAAAAATAGACTTATGTCCATTTTTCACGCTTATGACGATTACAGCATCCCCATTGTCACATGCTCAAAATTCAGATGCTTGGCAAATGACTCATATTTTACAGGGTCATATGATCCCCTTTTGCGACCTTCTGACAAGCAAAGTCAATGGAGAAGCGAGATTCACTTAACAACCATGTCACTAACTGAACAACTGCAGACATTCACTTAACAAATATGGCAAGAAAGAGGCAAAGCTCACTTTAAAAATGTCTCACTTAGCAACAGAAATGTTGGTCATAAGTCGAGGACTCTCTGTATATCATAGGAAAGCCAGTTTGATGTAGTGGTTAAGATGCTGGCCTAGAAACCATGTGACTGTGAGTTCTAGTCCCACCTTAGACATGAAGGCCAGCTGGATGATTTTGGGCCAGTCATTCTCTCTCTCAGCCCAATCCACCTCTCGGGGTTGTTTTTTGGGGAAAATGGGAAGAGGAAGGAGGATTATGTATGTCCACTGCCTCAAATTACTTATAAAGTAATAACGGCAGGATAAAAATATTGAATAAATGTAAAAAAATAAAACAAGTATCTTTTTATGTCTATATTAAATGTGTATGTAGATACAGGGGCTGTATCTGCATTTCTGCATCAAACTGTGTGCGTATGGTGTGTGTGTGTGTGTTTGTGTGTTTGTGTGTGTGTGTGTGTGTGTGTGAGAGAGAGAGAGAGAGAGAGAGAGAGAGAGAGAGAGAGAGAGAGAGAGAGAGAGAGAGAGAGAGAGAGAGAGAGAGAAGGAGATGGGAGAACATGGATGTAAAATCAATTATTTTTGAATCTGAACACATTTCATAAAGCGTGCATTTTAATTGGCGCAATTTTTTGGTGTTACAGATTGCTTTGCCACATTTGAAGTGCAAAATTGGATCCCAGCCTGAGTGTAGATGGAGAAAGTTGGATCGCATCAGTTTGCATAACTGATGGAACTCAAACAAATCCCTTGATCATCCTTCAGCTAAGCTGGCTGGAAAGAGGCTTTGAGGAAGAAGGCACTTGGCAAACATTTTTCTGTACTCTCTTTTTAATGATTCCTCCATTCTGCCTTGCCATTAATTACCTGGACTGTCAGGGATGAAGTGAGCAAGGCAGGTAGTGGGGAAGGAGAGAACAGAAAAGGGATGTTGTATAATCTAACCAGCAGGTGGGCAGGAGACAGGGGCATAAGACATGAGCTGCCACTAATCCGCTCCCATCAAAGAGTTGAAAAGTAGCTTTTCTAATGTAAACAGCTCTTCCTGTGTGTCTCTTGCTAGACTCTGTAGAAACTAATTAGTACCTAGAAAAAAAAACTAATGGAAGATAGCAGACTTTCAATTACTTGGAGGAGCTGTCACCTAGAACAACAGGTTCTCCAAAGCACCTGAGGGCAGGACAAGAATCAAGGGACGGGAGATCGTTAAAGAGAGACCCAACCTAGGATTAAGGAAACATTTCCTGACAGTGAGAACAATTAATCAATGTACCCAGCTTACCTCCAGAAATTATGGGTGCTCCATCACGGGAGGATTTCTAGAAGAGATTGGACAGCCAGAATGGTACAGAGCCACAATGGTAAACCTATGGCATACGTGACCAAAGTGGCACATGAAGCTCTGTCGCCCGGCACACACCCGGCCTTGCTTGTTTGTCTTCCGGGTTTCTGATGCGCATGTGACAATCAGTTGCTCTTCATACATGTGGCAGTGCCAAAAACAGGTGTGTGCATGTACGTAGCCAGCTGATTGTTGGGTATGCAGGCGTGCCAAAACCTGGAAGTTCTGCTTTTCTGGAGTGCACATGTGGCAGTGCCAAAAACAGGTGTGTGCATGCACGAGGCCAGCTGATTGTTGGGTATGCATGCGTGCCAGAACCTGGAAGTTCTGCTTTTCTGGAGTGCACATGTGGCAGTGCCAAAAACAGGTGTGTGCATGCACGAGGCCAGCTGATTGTTGGGTATGCATGCGTGCCAGAACCTGAAAGTTCTGCTTTTCTGGAGTGCACATGTGGCAGTGCTGAAAACTGGTGTGTGCATGCGCATGGCCAGCTGATTGTTGGGTGTACATGCGTGCCAGAACCTGGAAGTTTGGCTTTTCCGGAGTGTGATCCCTTCACGTGTGGCAGGGCTGAAAACTGCTCTACGCATGCATGCCGGCCAGCTGATTGTCAGGCGCACATGCAAGCTAGAGCCCGGAAGTTCAACTTTTCCAGAGTGCAGTTCCAATGAGTGCATGTGTACACGGTGTTTCCATGTGACCTTTTTGGCACCAAGTGCCATCACTGGTATAGGGTGTCTTGCTTGAGCAAAGTGTTTCAGGTTTCGTTTTATTTATATGCCGCCCTATTCCCAATGGGACTCAGGGCGGCTCACAAACCCAAGAGGGGAAGGGAAACACAAGAACTACAAATACAAGCATTTAAAATAACCAACAGACACACAATCGAGAGGGGAAGGGAACTCATCAACCCCAGGCCTGCCGACACAGCCAGGTTTTAACGGCTTTTCGGAAAGCAGGGAGAGAGGTGAGGGTCTGAATCTCGGCGGGGAGTTCGTTCCAAAGGGCCGGTGCTGCCACAGAGAAGGCCCTCCCCCGGGTCGTAGCCAGATGGCATTGGCTGGTAGACGGAACCCGGAGGAGGCCAACCCTGTGTGATCTAATGGGTCTTTGGGAGGTAATTGGCAGCAGGCGGTCTCTCAAGTACCCAGGTCCAATACCATGAAGGGCTTTATAAGTGACGACTAGCACCTTGAAGCGTATCCGGAGACCAATCGGTAACCAGTGCAGCTCGCGGAGGATAGGTGTAACGTGGGTGTACCGAGGTGCACCCAAAATCGCTCGCGCGGCTGCATTCTGGACGAGCTGAAGTCTCCGAATGCTCTTCAAGGGCTGCCCCATGTAGAGCGCGGTTGGAGTACAAGACCTCCAAAGTCCCTTTCAAGTTATTATTCTGTATTCTTTGTTCTAATTTTCATTGTTACTGAGCTAATTTGCCCGTTGAGATATAGAACTACCTCCTACAGATCAACCTCCAAGTGCCTCAACGACCCTCTAAAAGGATGCAGATGTCCAACTGTCTGTCCAACTGAATGGATGGAAATCCTTCCGTTCCCCACCATCCTGTCAGAGCTGAAGAAGCTTCTTGGATGAAAAGCGAAACCTCCTAAAAAAAAACAAAAAAAAACAAAGTCAGTTGCCTCCTGAAAAAGCATCTTTGGGACAACCATGACCTGGATGACTGAGAATCTCTACAGAATTTGCTCCTGTTTGATGGAGCCCCTGCAAGGAGGAAAAAAATTGGATAACTTTTTTTCTGCAAGCGGGACACCTCTCCCTGCAACCTTTGACAAAAAGAAGAGCAAAAGAGAGAGGAAAGGATGTTTGTCCTCCAGCCAGGAGATTAACTTGGGAAAGGAGCATCCAGTTCAGTTTGGATAGCTTCCCACTGTGCTCCTGGGGGAATTGTCAGAGCAGTGACAATTGATTTACAACATGCTGTTTCCAGTTTGGATTTGCAGTCTCACGTTGACATCTTAGTGCACTTTAGCAAGTGCTTTCATTAAGGCAGTCGGACGGCTGCTAATTGAAGAGAAAGCAGCAGAGAGTTCTGGGGAAACAGAGGAAAGGATGAACGATTTGCATAGATCAAGTCCGTTGTGGTGAATCTGAAGATTGGCCTGCACCAAATAAATGCATGTACACCCGCACAGACTCCTTCAAAAGCTAAAGTCTAATGCACGGGCTGTGTTGTTGCTGTGCAGCTGACCCAGACATCCCGACTGCTGTCAGGTTAACCCATTTCCTGACCCAGGAGTGATGCCTCAGTCAGTTCTTCCTGCCCGCCATTTTCTAGACCGGTGTTTCTCAATCTTTGGCCGCTTGAAGATAGATGGACTTCAATTCCCAGAATTCCCCAGCCAGCAATCAGGCTGCAGCATAACTAAATAGATAAAAGTGAAGGGGGGTCTGAATACCTTCCGAATGCACTGTATAGAGTAGTATATAAGTCTAAAACTAAACTTTGACCATTCGAAGTTACGATGGGCTTCCTTGGGAATGTTCTGACCTAGGCATCCCAAGAGCATGAAGCAAACTCCTTGTCCCAACAAAAAACCCTTTTATTAATTTACTGTGAATTCTGCTCATTCACATCCGGCAAAGTCTTTCCAGGGAGGATTTACAGTCACAGACCTTATATGGCTTGGAGAGCTGACAGGCCGATATCTGCAAAACTTAGCAAGGAGTCTCGGAGAGTCACAAACCAATTAAGCAAACTAAATCTCTCCTGAAAACTCCACTCCCCTTTCCCTCCTCTTTTATTTCCCCTGGGAGGGGCCATTCATCGTCCAGCTGTAGCCTTATTCCCAAGTCGATCCCTGTTTTTTAGCTGTTCCCTTTGTCTGGCAACTCTATGCATGCGCATACTGGGTAGAGGCTCCAGCTGTTCATCTGCCTCACTGATGTCTGACTCTGAAGGCAGCTGATAACTGGCATATGGCTCTGCCCCCGTCTCTGCTTCCAACATAGAGTCCTCGTCAGAGCCTTCCCCAGATTCCCGGACTGGCCCATGTTCCTTCCTCCCAACCTCCTCACTGTCTGAATCTGCTACCAGCTCCGCTGGTGGGCCACAACACTATGATCCAGTTCCAAAATTATGAGGGCCGTGTTCTCTCCGTGGATTTGCATGTGTTTTGTAGTTGCACTTGGCAACTGGCCCTCATATTACAGCCATTTGCGGTGTTCCCTATCACGTGACCAAGTTTGATGATAGTTTTTGCCAAAAACTAATACAGGTGGTCCTTGACTTACGATAGTTCATTTAGTGTTCAAACTTACAATGGCAGTGAAAAAATGACTAGCTTTCACACTTACAACCGTTGTAGAATCCCCTTGGTCATGTGATCCAAATTTGGACACTTGGCAACTGACTCGTATTTATGACCATTGCAGTATTCCCTTTTGCAACCTTCTGACAAAGCAAAGTCAACGGGGAAGCCAGATTCATTTAATAACAGTTTGACTAATTTAACAACTACACCAATCCACTTAACAACCGTGGGAAGAAAAATCGTAAAATGGAGCAAAGTTACTTAACAAATCATAAGTCAAGGACTACCTGTATTTACTTCCAGTTTTCGGCAAAACCGGCACAGAGCAAGCCATTGGTTCACTTAACGACCACAACATTGATTTCATGACCCTGACACTTGCTTAACAACCACCATTTTAAAAAAATTGTAAAGTCATGTTGGACATGTGGGCGAACTGATTTCTGACCATCAGAATATATGATGGTAATAGGCAGGCTCCATTGCAGTCATAAGTTGAGGACTACATGAATGATAAAGAGAAACC
Source organism: Thamnophis sirtalis (assembly GCF_051295495.1). Lineage (NCBI taxonomy): Eukaryota > Metazoa > Chordata > Lepidosauria > Squamata > Natricidae > Thamnophis > Thamnophis sirtalis. The sequence goes on along the minus strand of NW_028261386.1, from coordinate 11,680,614 downwards.
ATTAAAGCATCATGAAATCACCATGAAATGTTGGGACTCTAGAAAGAGTGCAGAGAAGAGCAACAAAGATGATTAGGGGTCTGGAGGCTAAAACATATGAAGAAATGTTGCAGGAACTGGGTATGTCTAGTTTAATAGAAAGAAGGACTAGGGGAGACATGATCGCAGTGTTCCAATATCTCAGAGGTTGCCACAAAGAAGAGGGAGTCAAACTATTCTCCAAAGCACCTGAGGGCAGAACAAGAAGCAATGGGTGGAAACTAACCAAGGAGAGAAGCAACTTAGAACTAAGGAGAAATTTCCCGACAGTTAGAACAATTAATCTGTGGAACAACTTGCCTCTATAACTTGTGAATGCTCCAACACTGGAAGTTTTTAAGAAGATGTCGGATAACCATTTATCTGAAGTGGTGTAGGGTTTCCTGCCTAAGCAGGGGGGTTGGACTAGAAGACCTCCAAGGTTCCTTCCAATTCTGTTATCCTATTCTATTCTAAATTACCATGAACTGACTCCTCTCAGTTCAGGAGTCTAAATTAAAGCATCCCAGAATGATTGTTAGTTTCAACTTGAGCACATTCACTGTAAAACAGCCCAGCTCTGAGCAATTTCTTCCACTGCTCTGACTGGCAATAAGATTTTTCTAACATTCAACTGGAGTCTGTCTTCCTGAAATTTAATTCATTATTCTCAGTCCTGCACACTGGGACAAGATAGAACAACTCCTGACCTCTTCCCATGTATCATTGCTTCAAATATTTGAAAGGTGCTAATTTATCCCTCCTCTTACCCCTCACAGCTAAAAATCCCTCTTCCGTCTTAGTTTCTAGTCTTTGGATCCTCTTTGTTGTCATTCTCTGGACCTGTGCTAATTTCTCTTAATCCTTCTTAAAGACAGGGTCTGATAGAGGTGGGATTTGTCAGGCCTGAGAGATCCACACATGAAGCTCCAATTAAACTGATGTATTGCTACTCATGCCTATGCACAGAACATTCTCAACTAATGGTTAGCACTTGCTAGGAATTAGATACGGTTCAATGGAAGTCAAGAGAGATTAGACTTTGTTCACTTGTGGCTATGTAGAGATTCTAGGCCCATGATGGTGAACCTATGGCACGCGTGCCCGAAGTGGCAAGCGGAGCCATGTCACCTGGCACGTGCGGCTTCGCTTGTTCCTTTTCCGGTTTTCTGGCATGCAAACGCGTGCAACAATCAGCTGGCCTTCGTACATGTGGCAGTGCTGGAAACTGGAAGAGCTGGTCTTCTGTTTTCTGATATGAGCATGCGCATGGCCAGCTGATTATCACATGCACATGCACACCAGTAACTGGGAGACTAGCTGGCCGCTGCGCATGCACGCACTGGAAACCGGAAGTTTATTTTCTAGGTGCACATGCCCCCTGGGCAGATCCTCTTCTGGGTTGCGGCCCAGATGAGTGTGTGTGCACACTCCCTTTTCGGGATAGATAGATAGATAGATAGATAGATAGATAGATAGATAGATAGATAGATAGATAGATAGATAGATAGATAGAGATAGACATAGATAGACAGATAGATAAATGATAATAGATAGGTAGGTAGGTAGGTAGGTAGGTAGGTAGGTAGGTAGGTAGCAGGGGTGGGTTTCAACCGGTTTGCGGCGGTCCCTGCGAACCGGTTGGTCGGTGAACCTGGAAGTAAGTAACTTCCGGGAACGGCGACGGGCCCACCAGCGCGCCCGCGCTCCTTACCCGGTTTTGACGAGTTCTGCGCTTCCATGCATGTGCAGGACGCATACAGCACCTGCGCAATCCTCCAGGAGCAGCTGGAGCATCACACAGACGCTAGTATGCATGCGCGCACCGCGCACGTGCACGAGGACGCCGCCGGCCCCGTTCCAACCGAACCGGTTGGAACGGGGCGAGAAACCCACCCCAGTAGGTAGGTAGGTAGGTAGGTGGGTGGGTGGGTGGGTGGGTAGATGGATGGATGGATGGATGGATGGATGCATGGATGGATGCATGGATGGATGCATGGGTGGATGTACATAGAGAGAAAGAGGCAGTGAAAGCCTATACTGTTTACTGAACAGATGGAAAAGCTTGCTGGAAACAGCATCTGCAGGAGTGATTCGAAACTGTACGGAAGTCAAATACCGGGTCCAGTTATGGTCACCACAATACACAGTACAAAGTACAAAAAAAATGTGCCAAGAAACTGGAAAGAGTCCAGAAAGAGCAACAAAGATAGTGAAATCCTTCAAAGGACAATGAAAGGAACTGGATATGTTTAGCCTAAAGAAGAAAAGGCTAAGAGGAGACACAATAGAATGTTTCCAATGTTTGAAGGGCTTTTGTAAAATGTATTCTACTAGCCCCTGAGAGCAAGACAAGAACCCACGGAAGAAGAAAAAAATATGGTGAGAGATTCAAACTTATACTAAAGATGAATTTCCTAACTGGGAAAGCTACTAAGCAATGGAACGGTTTGTCTCTTAGACTTGGTTGCTCCATCACTGGAGGTTCTCAAGAAAAGACTGGTCAGTCATTTGTCTGGGATGATCTAGAATTCCTACTCTGATCAGGTCTAGAAAACCTCAAAATCTCCTCAAACCCCATGATTCTGTGAAAATGGAGTGGATGTTACAAATTGCGGCTTCTCTTAATGATAGCTACCATGTTCAAGATTCTTGAGGGGGGAGGTCCAAAGATGACGCTCAAGAATGGGGTATAGTAGACTGGAGGAACACACAAGTTGAGAGAGCTCTCAGGCTCAAAAGGCTGACTCTCTAATCTCCTCAGGTGCCTAAACAGGTGGTAATGCTCACCTAGCCTTTGTGGGATCACAGAAGAACAACAACAGCAACAAGTCCACCAGGCCAGATCTTCATTAGTGCTTGAACATCCCAAGGCACCTACCTAAACATACATAGACATAAGTTAGAAGACGGCAATGAAAAATGACTTCTTCTCCGTGGTTGGCCAGGAAACTGCAGAGATATTTCCTAAGGATCAGGAGCAGGGCCTGAGTGGAGAGAGATGACTAGCTGACAACATCTAGATCAGTGTTTCTCAACCTTGGTGACTTTAAGTCCTATGGACTTCAACTCCCAGAATCCCCCAGCCAGCATAGCTGGCTGGGGAATTCTGGGAGTTGAAGTCCACAGGACTTAAAGTCACCAAGGTTGAGAAACACTGATCTAGATGACCTTGGCTGACTTGAAAAAGGCTGAGCAGAGCTCTCCAAGGAATTCCAGGATGAGATGTCAGGGGGTGGGGAGGAGAAAGAAAAATATTGCAGAAGGAGACCAAGGCAAACTACTTCCATGTTGTTGCCAAAATAACTCCCTGGTTGCATCTTTGCAGTTCCTTTCAACATGAGGGGGTCTCCTCCTCCTCCTCCTCCTCCTCCTCCTCCTCCTCCTCCTCCTCCTCCTCCTCCTCCTCCTCCTCCTCCTCCTCCTCCTCCTCCTCCTCTCTTCTCCCTAGCATATTCCCGGAGGTGCATGGTCTGCTTTTCAGATCATTGAATGCCACTTTGCATGGTCAGCTGCATCTCCAGGGCACAGGACTGCAGTTTGCGTATCTTTATTGATGGTGTCTTGCCATCTCTATTTTGGACACCCGCAGGGTCGGCGGGCATTAACCTCTAGTTGGTAGACAGTCTTGGTCATGGTGGAAGGTGCTGCTCTCTGGAGATGTCCATACCAGCAGAGCCAGCCTTCTCTCATCTTCTCTGTAATTGGTGCCACACCAAAATGCTGTCAAATGGTCTCATTTGTGATGTGGTCAAGAAGGGAGTGAAGTAAAAAGCAGAGACATCACCCTGCCAACAAAAGTGCATATAGTCAAGGCTATGGTTTTCCCAATTGCAATGTATGGCTGTGAAAGTTGGACTATAAGGAAGGCTGAGTGCCAAAAAATGGAGGCCTTTGAATTCTGGTGCTGGAGGAGACTCCTGCGAGTCCGTTGGACTGCAAGGCGATCCAACCGGTCAGTCCTAGAGGAGATCAACCCTGACTGCTCTTTAGAAGGCCATATCCTGAAGATGAAACTTAAACACTTTGGCCATCTAATGAAAAGAATATCATCCCTGGAGAAGAGCCGAATGCTGGGAAGGATTGAGGGCAAAAGAAGAAGAAAGGGACGGCAGAGAATGAGGTGGCTGGCTGGAGTCACTGAAGCAGTAGGCATGAGCTTGAATGGACTCCAGAGGATGGTAGAGGACAGGAAGGCATGGAGGAACGTTGCCCATGGGGTCACGATGGGCCGGACATCACTTCTCAACTAACAACAACAAAAACAACAACAGGGGAGATGCCCGATATCCAACAGAGCACTTGCATTTCCATGGCATGGAGGTAGCTTTCGGTTCCTGTCGTTGCTGCCATACAGTACAACAGGGTGGATGGTTGTCTTGTAAATCTTAGATTTAAGACAGGTTGGTATTCATCTGTCACATAACACACACGCTGCGTTCACCTTTACTGGCACTTCACCTTTGATGTCGCCATTGCCTGGGTCTTTCCCTTCCCCTTGAGCAGTACAAAACGCACTGTTGAAACAGGATAATACAATGCTGCAGCAATATTCCCTTAAGAATCTGGCTGGAATGGGTTTTGCTCATGCAGTTTTCTTCATTTTCCTGTGCACAGCTTTGCCTTGCTAAAGGAGCCACCTGCATTAATCAGTTCGCTGCTCATACAAGCTGCCACTTTGCTGGAGACTGTCCAGTCAGCCCCTTCTGTCTTCTGGATAATCACCTTTTTCATCTGATTGTATCCGGGGAAACAATTGAATTATAGCTCCCCGAATGAGGCACGGTGGAGCAGCTTTTTTCTACCTACTGCTAAATCCTCTTTGCTTTTTTTAAAAAAAATAGTCGTTGTATTAAATATTACAATTATAACAGTAGACATCAATAAAGGAATAAAAAAATAGGAGGCACAGAAAAGAGGTTCCACCACAAAACCGCGGTAGACTAAAGCGCGCTCGACGAAAGCGCGTACGTGATGTCATCACAGCGCGACGAAAACAGCACACTGTGAGCGGTAAACTTAAAATTAACGCGTAAATCTAACCCTAACCCCCCCCAAACCTAACCCTAACCCTAACCCTTAACCTAACCCTAACCCTAACCCTATACCTAACCCTTAACCTAACGCTAAACCTAACGCTAACCCTTAACCTAACCCTAAACCTAACCCTAACGCTTAACATAACCCTAACCCTAACCCTAACCCTTAACCTAACCCTAACCCTAACCCTAACCCTAACCCTTACCTTTATGTGAATAGGCTTGCTTTAAAAGCACTTTTTAAAGCGCCCTTTTTTCTCCGCGGTCGTATTTGTCGCGCTGCTGATGACGTCAGGTACGCGCTTTAATCGGGCGCGCTTTAGTGGACCGCGGTTTTGACGGGTCACGCAGAAAAGAAAGAGAGAGAAAATTGAAAAGAAAAAAAATGGAAAAATAAGAATATAGTACCAAAAATGAAAGAAGTATGCAACACGTGACTTCCCTTTTCATCCCATGTATAAACAATTTTTAAAATTTGTCACCTTCTTTTCTCGCAAATAATTTTCTTCTTCCCATATCTCGTCTCTGAACTATAAACAAATCCATAAACCTTCGTCATTTTTGTCCTATGTCAACAAATGTCTATTAATAGCAACGTACGTATTTTAATCTTGATCAGATATACCAACTTTATATTCCTTACTTTTACTTCTAACAATCTTGTCTCTTCAAATATAAGTACTCTTCGACTTACAACAATTCACCGAGTGACCATTTCAAGTTACAACAGCACTGAAAAAAAGAGACTTATAACAACAGCAACATGGTATCAGACCTGGCTACCTGAGAGACCGCCTCCTGCCAGTTACCTCCCAGAGGCCCATAAGATCGCAAGACTAGGCCTCCTCCGGATTCCATCTGCCGGTCAATGTTGGCTGGCGACTCCCTGGGGGAGGGCCTTCTCTGTAGCTGCTCCGGCCCTATGGAACGATCTCCCCGTGGAGATCCGGACCCTTACTACCCTTCCGGCCTTCCACAAAGCGACTAAGACCTGGCTGTTCCGGCAGGCCTGGGGCTGTTCATTTTGTCCAACCCCATCCTAAGTTGTGAATGTTGTGGACCTTTTAATGTTGTTTTGTTTTTTGTATGTTTCCCCTTCCCTTTTTTACTTGTAAGCTGCCCTGAGTCTCTCGGGAGTGGGCGGCATACAAACTAACTAACTAACTAACTAACTAACTAACTAACTAACTAACTAACTAAATAAATAAATAAATAAATAAATAAATAAATAAATAATAAATAAATAAATAAATAAATAAATAAATAAATAAATAAATAAATAAATAAATAAATAAATAAATAAATAAATAAATAAATAAATAAATAAATAAATAAATAAATAAATAAATAAATAAACAAACAAACAAACAAACAGCCCTTAGATCAGGGTTGTCAAACTCATGTCATCACAGTGGCATCATGTGACGTATTGGGACTGCTTCCCCCCTTTGCTAAACCAGATGTAGGCGTGGCCAGCACGTGATGCATCTGGTCCGTGGGCCAGGAGTTTGACAGCTGTGACTTAGACTTATATCCTGCTTTACGGTGCTTTACAGCCCTCTCTAAGCGGTTTACAGAATCAGCATGTTGCCCTCAACAATGTGGGTCTTCATTTTACCCACCTCGGAAGGATGGAAGGCTGAGTCAATCTTGAGCCAGGTGGGAATCGAATTATTGGCAGTCAGAAGAATTAGCCAGCAGTATTACATTCTAACCACTGTGCCACCACAGATCTTACAATGGTTTTTCCCTATTTAAAACTTTTGCAGCATCCCCGTAGTCACATGATAAAAATTAAGATGCTTGGCAACTGGCAGGTTGTCATGACGATTGTAGTGCCCCAGGATCATCTGACCAACTTTTGCGAACTTCTGATAAGCCATATTCATTTTACAACCATGTTACTAACTTAACAGCTGTGGTGATTCACTTAACGACAGTAGCAAGAAAAAGTCGCAAAATGGGACAAAGCTAACTTTTAACAAATGTCCCACTTAGCAACATAAATTCTAGCCTCAATTGCGGTCGTTAAGACGGGGACTTCTAGTATTGACAAATCACAATGAACTGATTTTACAACAGGCTAATCCAGCTGCAAGCACACCGTAGAGTGGCAAAATGCGATGGAAGGGGCCATCAAAAAAAAAAGAAAAGAAAATCCAGCGATCGAAACATGTATAAAAAATGGCACGGCTTCCATTTTGACTTTTTTGACCTCCTTCCAGGCACTTCTGCACAATAGGTAAATCTAGCCATATGCCTAAGCAGTTCCCATCTTATCCTCATTCTTTGCTTTTTATATTAGATTAGTTTTCTTGTTAAACATTCGGACTAATATTGATCGATGTCTGGGAGAACTGTGTTTAAGCCGGAGAGGAGAAATGGTTAACAAAAAATATTAAATATTAAACCCTTTAAACAAAAAGTAACAGATGGCAGCAAGAGAAGCTCTTCGCTCTTGAGAGGCAGTTAAATTTATAGACCGGTATTTTTGTTGATGAAAATATCATTATTTTGCACCTTTACAACTAAGAACTGGCAGGGCTGGAAATGAAGTTTTTCACGTTAGCACTCTATAAATATTGAAAACGGCCCCTTCCAACATCTTGCGTTAGAATAACAATACACTGTGGTGCACTTATTACCAGTATGTTCATACTGGAATATTAGAGTTACTGCTGGATACTTTGCTTCCATATGCCATAAAAGAAATAAACTTGTGTCACATACTGTTTTAGAGCCGGTGATAAAATATTTCCTGGGGAACAGAATGATAATCTTAATGTTAGAATGAGCTCTTACTTACCAATACTTTATTGATTACGAAGAATGTTGCATGATATTCTGAGTTTCTTCCTTTTTCAAGTCATTTTGCAAAGGAAATTAAGGAAGGATGCTCCCAGCAAGCTGCAGCCCATCCTAGTCCAACATATTGTTCAATGAAATACCCCTAGGGGGCAGAGGTGGGTTGCTCCCGGTTCAGGAGTAGTGGCAGCAGGAGGCTCCGCCCACCCGCCTGTTGCGTATGCGCTCAAACCGGTAGTAAAAAAATTGGCAACCCACCACTGCTAGGGGGGACATGAGCAGGAGACGGGTTCAGCTAGTCCTGAATTTATGACCATTTGTTTAGCGACTGTTCAAAGTTCATAGTGGCTTGTATTTGTACAGGGAGTCCTTAGTCTTCAACCACAAATTGAGCCCAATGTTTCTGTTGCTAAGTGATACATTTCTCACTTTGATCACCACAATGTAGAAAAGATGTGGAGACTCTAGAAAGAGTGCAGAGAAGAGCAACAAAGATGATTAGGGGGTTGGAGACTAAAACATATGAAGAACGGTTGCTGGAATTGTGTGTGTCTAGTTTAATGAGGGGAGACATGATAGCAGTGTTCCAATATCTCAGGGGTTTCCACAAAGAAGAGAGAGTCCAGCTATTCTCCAAAACACCTGAGGGCAGGACAAGAAGCAATGGGTGGAAACTAATCAAGGAGAGAAGCAACTTAGAACTGAGAAGAGATTTCCTGACTGTTAGAACAATTAATCAGTGGAACAGCTTGCCTCCAGGAGTTGTAAATGCTCCAACACTGGACATTTTAAAGAAGAGATTGTATTTGTCTGAAGTGGTGTAGGGTTTCCTGCCTAAGCAGGGGGTTAGACTAGAAGACCTCCAAGGTTCCTTCCAGCTCTGTTATTCTGTTCAATGAGTTTTCATTCATTTTTTTTACAACCTTTCTTGCTGCTTGTCTATGGAGATTTTCAGTCATCCAGGTCATGGTTGTCTCAAAGGTGCTTTTCTTAAAAAGCAACTGGACTTTCTGGACGTTTCACTTCTCATCCAAGAAGCTTCTTCTGCTCCCGCTGGCTGATGGGGAATGAAAGGATTTGTTGATAAGTTAGTAACCCTGTTGTTAAGTGAATCTGGCTTCCCCACGCTTGTGAGAAAGTCGTAAAAGAGTTCACATGACCTTGGGACACATCAACAGTCATAAATATGAACCAGTTGCCAAGCATCTGAATTCTGATCACATGATCATGGGGATGCTGCAAAGCTTGTAAGTGTGAAAAAGGATCACAACTCAGATTTTTCAGAGCTGTTGTAACTTTGGTCAGAATGCAGATCATTTCTGGCTGGCAGATCCAGCGTTTATCAGGCCTAGAAGCCATCTTTGGCACTGGGTCTTCAGCAGTGGTGGGATTCAGCCAGTTTGCACCACTTCGGGAGAACCGGTTGTTAACTTTCTGAGCAGTTTGGTGAACTGGTTGTTGGAATAAAATATTAGGGCAGAGAACCGGTTGTTAAATTATTTGAATCCCATCACTGGTCTTCAGGTCTGCCACATTTAGTCTGTGGGAAACTGGGAGGGGGGATTGTATGGAGCTGGGGAGATATATAGTCATAATAATATTCCTTTCCCAGAGAGTCAAGGACATTTTCCCCTGCACCTGGAGGGATGTGACTGGGAGTTATCTCCAGTTGGGACAGTGCTTTGATTGGACCATGTGATGGACATGTGGGTGCTGGGTAGGTGCTTAGACTTTATTTTGGGGAAAACCTGAAAGCTTTCAGATTTGGGTTTTTCCAGATGTGCCAATATGACATCTCTAATAAAATGGAAGTCTTCTTTCATTGGGGTTGTTACTTGGAACCTTGACAACATTATTAAGCCACTGTGCCACCACGTCCCCAATTGTACAAAATAAAGTCAGGATATAAATCTAATTGTCAGTATCATCATCATCCCCATTGCAAAATTCTCAGAAGGAGCACAGTTTGAGAGTGACCTGTACCATTACCTTAGGTAATTTATCATTTCTTTCATCGCTTGGTTGTAAGTGCCTTTGTTAGCAGGGATGGTGGAAGATAACACAATAGTTTCTGGAATTTAATTTGCTAACTTTGTCCTTATGACCATTAGGAAGATGGTTAGGTATTCCGCTTCCTGATATTATTCAATTAAGTTAAATACTCAGTTTCTGCTTTCAGCATCAACTCTGCATTTAGCTCCGCGACCTTAGGGAGTGCTTGGAATATCAAGTAGAAAATACACAGTGAGGGAGACACTATCTAAAAGGTAAAAGCATATAATTGTGGCCTCCCTGCCTGATTTCTTATATTTTCTGCTCCGTTTCATAATGGAGGGTGGGTGGTTGTTTTTAGAAATTCTTTGCTGCACTTTGGCTAGTAGTTCTGTCTTCCTTTTGCTGTTTAAAGGAGGTGCAATGACTCAGTGGTTAAAGACGCTGAATTTTGTCAGCTGGAAAGCTGACAGCCGGTGTTTGAGACCCGAGCACTCCGTAATGGTTGAGCTCCTGTCACTTGCCCCAGCTCCTTCCTACCTAACAGTTTGAAAGCATACAAATGTGAATAGATAAATAGGTACCACTTTGGTGGGAAGGTAACAGCGTTCCGTTATAACGGCATGTAGTCATGCTGGCCTCAGGACCACAGAAGCGCTGGCTCACTTAGCTAAGAAATGGCGATAAGCATTTCTCCCTAGAGTTTGACATGACAGGTGAAATCTTTACCTTTCTTTGCTGTTTAATCCAGAGTTTTAGACTGGCAGAATTTCTGCCCCAGCTTTCTTATTCATCTTGTTCTGTGGTTATCACATCTGGGCTTCAAAACTCCAGATGATGAGAACTAAGTAAGTAATACTTAACTTAATGATAGCAATTGGGACCAGCAGCTCTGTTGCCAAGTGATGTTGTTGTAAAGCATGTAACTGTGCTGACTTATGACAGCAATTGTTCCTGAGTGAATCCCATATGGTTGCAGTGTCCCAGTTTGTGATCTCCTGTCTGCTTCTCCATTGACTTTGCTTGTGGAAGCTGGCAAAAGAGAGAGAGGGGGGAGAGGGAGAGGGAGGGAGAAGGAGGAACAGAGAGGGAGAATCAGAGAGAGAGAGGGGGGAGGAAGGAAGGGAGAGGAAAAGAGAGAGAGACAGAGAGGGAGGGAGGTAGAGAGTGACCAAGAGGGAGGGAGGAAGGAAGGGAGAGACAGAGAGAGCTAGAGAGAGAGGGGGGTGAAGGAGAGAGAGAAAGAGAGAGGGGGTGAGGGAAAAAGAGACAGAGAAATGGAGGAAGGGATAGACAGAGAGAGGGGGGGAGGAAGGGAGAGACAGAGACAGGCAGAGAGAGGGAGAGGGAGGGAGAGAGGGAGAGATTAACCTCAATCCAACTGCAGCCATAGATCTTAACCAGACTTGATTAAATTTGGGATGTAAACACAATCATTGCTCCACTTCTGTTTTACAGAAGAAAAGAAATGTTCCATTTCTGCAGGTGAGCCCTTCAACAATTTGGGAAGAGGAGTTTCATCTTGTGTCAATCTTCTTTTCTCCAGCTGCAGCAGTCACACATCCTGCCTGCACCAAACTTTCTGTGGTGTCCCATCCTTTTTCTTAAGTATCTGTGTTTATTGAAAAATAAAAAAAAAACAACCCCCACTGAGCAATCCAATTCCCACAAAATGCTTCACTCAGTCAGACAGGAATTGTTTTTAGTGTTTTGAAGTCTTTGACACTTCAGGACTTCTAAAAACAATATATGCTGTAGGGTTTCTGTCCATCCATTCATCTTTTCTCTAGTTTAGCTTTTTTTTTAAAAAGCTTATTATCTCATCGCCAGTCTTCAAAAGCTGGAGGTGATATATAAAAACTTTTCCCTCCAATTCCTCTAGCGATGGAAACAGACATGTTCAAGGTCAGTCAGTGAATCGCTGTGGCTCAGGATGGACTCGAACCTGGTTCTTGATCAATGTCTTAATCATTACAGTATTCCAACATTTTAGTAGCAGGCCTGGAAGCCATCTTTTGAGTTCATTGGAAAGAGTACCCTTTGTTTGAAGCTACCTAGGTAAAGAGTCGGGATGTGAAGGCTGATAGGCTAATGAAACAATTCCATGAGAAATACCCCGATAAGCCAAAGGGTCCTCTTGGGGGGAGGGAAAGGGGTGGTTAAGCCTTTGATGTTAACCCCTTTGTGTAGGAATCTTGTTACAGGACTCAGTCTTCTGATGAAGGGGGGGCAACCTGTCAGGTTTGGAAGCCATCTTTTGCATTGGGCTTTCGGGCCTGCCACAATTAAGACTCTGGGAAACGGGGAGGTGGGATTGTATGGAGTATGGGAGATACATATAGTCAAAATAACTTTCCTTTCCCAGAGAGTCAAGGACACCTTGCCCTGCACCTGGAGTGGTGTGACTGGGAGGCATCTCCAGTTGGGACGGTGTCTGATTGGATCATGTGATGGGCATGTAGGTGCTGGGCAGTAAGAGATCTGAGCCTGCTTTACTCTCTTCTTTATAGCACAGAAATACAAAGCTGAAAGTGGCAGGGCCAGGAAGCATTTTAAAGCACTAGAGCAGGGGTGTCAAACTCAAGACCCACAGAATTCTTAGATCTGGCCTGCAGGGTCACCCTGGAAACAGTAAAGGACCAACCTGCAGGGCTTCTGCCAGTAAAAATGTAGCTCTCTTTTCACTGGCAGAGTGTTGGAGGAGACAGTCATGGCTGAAAACAGAGCTCGGGAGGGCTGCAGATGCCCTCCCTGTGCCCCATTTTCCCTGGCAGAGGGCTGCAGGAGGCCATTTCATCCAAAAAAGGGGGCGGGGGGGCTTGCACGTGGCCCACCCAGGCTCCATTTTCACTGGCAGAGGGCTAACAAAGCAAACTAAAAACAAAACAAAAGGAGAAATGCTTCCCCTTTTGCATTTGTGCATGGAAGAAGGGACAGGAAAGGAAAAAGGGAAAAAGGGAAGAAAAAAAGGGAAGATGGGAAAAGAGCAAGGAAGGAGAAATAAGAAAAGAGGGGAAGGAAGAAGAAAGGCGAATGAAGAGGGAAGGGAAAAGGAAGGAAGGAAGGGAGGAAGGGAGGAAGGGAGGAAGGGAGGAAGGGAGGAAGGAAGGAAGGATATAATAATGAGATTGAGGGAAGGTCTGAAGGAAGTCCTGTCTTAGCACTTGGGCACCACAGGTGGTGATATCCTGCCACTGACAGAAGTGATATCGAGCTGGCCATGCCCACCCTGGCCACCCCCACCAGCTTCCCAAACACAACCCTGATGTGGCCCTCAATGACATTGAGTTTGACACCCACTGTACTGGATGCAGCTCTCAAGTTGTAATGCCTTGTAAATTTTAAGATTAAAAGGAGGAGGAGAATTAAATCAATGATAGAAGAGGAGGAGGAGGATAATCTTGGCGGTGAGGGGTCCTTGGTGCTCTGCTCAGCTTGGTTGTTTTCTTGTTCATCAGAGCTACTAAGGAGTTAGTAAAGAGTTACTCCTTACCAGCATTGATGATGTTACCTAGTTTGAGTAATGAAACGTCTGCAAGAAAACAACCAAGCTTAGGAAGCACCAGGGACCCTCCATTTCCACCCTGAGCTACAAATATTATCCTTTATTGGAATCTTGAGTGCGTTTTTAATTTAATTTAATTTAAATTACTCTTGTGGGACATACTGTATAATTCAAAGGATAAGTTCTGCAGCCTGGAAAACAAAGGGCTCCTTTGTTTTAGAAGATATATTCAAAGAACCAGAAGTGGATTGGGACTTTAATGCGTCTCCTCCATCTGGTAAGCTCTTCACTTGTTGTCTGAAATCTTAAAAGAAACTTCAGGGGCGCTAGAGCCTTCTACAATATATCACAGAAGTGAGTGCACCCCCCTCACATTTTGTAAATATTTAAGTGTATCTTTTCATGTGACAACATGAAGAAATGACACTTGGCTACAGTGTAAAGTAGTGATCATACAGCTTGTATAATAGCGTCAATGTGCTGTCCGCTCAAAATAACACAACACACAGCCATTAATGTCTAAACTTTACATTGTAGCCAAGTATCGTTTCTTTTTCTTTTCAATATATTTTTAAATTATTTTTACATTTAAAACAATGCAGTACCGCGAAGTCGAAGTGACCATACATCCACATTATATACAGCTAGTCTCAACCATTAACAATTAGCCTACTTAATACATTGTGTATCCTTCTGTCCAATCACAATATATACAGTTTGTTCCAGTCTTGTCACCTTGCCTTATACCAGTCATAAAATCTGTTCCAGACTTCAAAATATTCTGATTCCCTGATGGAGGGAAGATAGTAAGTTGGAGGGGGGCGGAAGAAAGAGGTGTATGGAGAGCGGAAAAGGTATATTGGGTTTCTATTTGACTTTGAGTTTGAGTTTTATTTTATTTATATTTCTGGGGGTATTGTTGACAAGAGGAACTGCTGTGATTATTGTTTAATGTTGTATGGCCCCGGTTATGCACAGTATATATGTGACTGTATGAAAATGAAAAATGGAAAATAAAAACATTTTAACTATAAAAAAAATATATTCTGATTCCCCTTTATTTTTAAGTTCAAGAGTGAGCCTATTTGCTTCCGCACAGGCCAACACTTTTCTGATTATATCTAGCTCTGATGGTGTATTTTCTTTTTTCCAATATTGTGCATAAGTTATGCGCGTCACAGTTAGAACATGTATAATTAAATAAAGTGTATCTTTCTTAAACCCCTCCGGTATTATACCTAGAAGAAAAATTTCCGGTTTAAACAAGATTTGGACCAAACCAAGATTAAGTATCATTTCTTCAGTGTTGTCACATGAAAAGATCTACTTAAATATTTACAAAATGTGATGGGGTGTACTTACTTCTGTGATATATTGTATTTCAGTAGAGGTAGTCCTCGACTTAGGACCACAATTGAGCCCAATAACATTTCTATTGTTAAGCAAGATATTTGTTAAGTGAGTTTTGCCCCATTTTGTGACCTTTCTTGCCACAGGCGTTAAGGGAATCACTGCAGTTGATAAGTTGGTAACCTGGCTGTTAAGCAAATCCTGCTTTCCCATTGACTTTGCTTGTCAGAAGGTCGCAAAAGGGGATCCCATGACCCCAGGACGCTGCAACCGTCATAAATGTGAACCAGTTGCCAAGTGCTCGAATTTTGTTCGCACGATCATGGGGATGCCGCAAAGGTCATAACTGTGAAAAATGGTCATGAGTCACTTTTTTGTGTGTGTCGTTGTAACTATGAACAGTCACTAAATGAACTGTTGTAAGTTGAGGACTAACTGTATTTCTCAACCTTGGAAACTAAGAAATCTGGATTTCAATTCCTACAGTTCCCTAGCATACAGATTTTAATTCTCACAATTCCCCAACCAGCATACAAAGGGGAAAAAAACAATCTTAAAATGTTACCTAATTTTGTGAAGCTTCTTCTCCGGTAACGTTGTACTGCAAACTAGGGCATACAAAACCTTTGCCAGACCAATTCTCGAATACAGCTCGTCCGCCTGGAATCCACACTGTACATCGGACATTAATACAATTGAGCTGGTCCAGAAGTATTTCACAAGAAGAGTCCTCCGCTCCTCTGCTCACAATAGAATCCCTTATACCACCAGGATCGAAATTTTGGGCTTGGACAACCTGGAACTACGCCGCCTACAGTCTGATCTAAGTACACAAAATTGTCTGCTACAATGTCCTACCTGTCAACTACTACTTCAGCTTCAACCTCAATAATATACAAGCAAACAATAGATGAAACTCAAGGTAAATTGCTCCAAACTTGTTTGCAGAAAATACGATTTCAACAAGAGAGTGGTCAATGCCTGGAATGCTCTACCTGATTCTGTTGTTGCATCCTCAAACCCCCACAGCTTCAACCTTAAAGTGTCTACCGTGGACCTCACACCACTCCTCAGAGGTCCGTAAAGCGCAACTGTCAGCACTCCATTTAATAATTAGGAAAGAAAACCACGAGACTCCATTGATAGAAATCAAGTGTACTTTTACTAAAAGTAAATGTAAAAGTAAATGATTAGAAGCGTAGCAAAGCGAAGACTGATTATTTAGGCGCGAAAGCAAATGATATATAGAATAACCCATTTCCCACCCCTTAGCATCCCAGTTACAGTCCAATCATAATTCTCCCAAATGTCAGGTGTGAGATAACTTCGAAAGGCATCACCCAGATGGAATGTCGGTGCCGTTGGCCTTGGCGGGAAACCTCCTCCGCATGCGCAGTAAGACAGACAGCAGAAACTCCAGATTCTTCCTCCAGCACAATTAGTATTCCCCTCCCAAATACCATGCCCCCCCCTCCCCGTTTCAATGGCAGCCGAAGCAGCAGCAAAGCAGAGGCTGACAGCACCAGCGTGCCGTCCCTGTCCTGCTATCTCCATTTATTGTACTCATTTCCTTGTTCATGTCCATGTTTATACTTAATACCTGTTATCTCATACATGCTTGACTAAATAATATAAGATGCACCGGAGTATAATTTTGAAGAGGCAAATGAAAAAAAAAGGTTTTGCACTCTGCAGACCTCCCCAAAACAGCCTGTTTTTCGCAAAAACGGACCCGTTTTTTGGGGGGTCAAAAAAAAGCATGCATAGCCTTTAGGAGGCTTGTAGAGTACTCCTGGGGGCTGGGGAGAAGGCAAAAATGAGCAAAAAAACGGCCCATTTTTTACTCATTTCTGCCCTCCCCAGCCCCCAGGAGCCCTCTGGAAGCCTCCTAAAGGCAATGCACGGCCATTTTTGCAAAGTGGGCGGAGTTTCAGGAGGCCAAAAATGCTGTATTCAATGTATAAGACACACCCAGATTTTCACTTCTTTTTTGAGGGAAAAAGGTGCATCTTATATTCCGAAACATACAGGTAATAGGGCTTAGCAGCATTTTGCATTCGGAACACGCACGTGTTTGCAGATGCATATGGTTTCTTAAACTAAATGTGTTTCTATCTGGGATGTCCTGTAGTTGCTGGGTTCGTGAGTGGTTTTGTGTCATTGTCCCCTGCCTGTGAAATTGTGAGTTCTCTTTCTCAGAAAGTCTTCACACTGAGGTTGAATTGCTCTTAGATGTTTTGCTTGCTCCTGCCTGAAACCGCAGACTGCCTTCTAAACTCTCAGGTTTTTGAAAATCTAATAAATACCAATTAAAAGAAAGAAAGAAATCGCTATAAAACTCCAATAAGCTAAATCTGATGAGAAACAGCTAAAAGATCTCAAATGTTTTGCCTACAGGGGAAAAAAAACAAAAACAAAAAAACAATCAAGGAGAGAAATTACATCATTCTTCAAAAAATGTGAGAGGTTATCAGACTTAAGAAGGAATTATATTGCATTGTCTCAAGGGGCAGGACCAGAATCAATGAATTAAAAGCACTGCACTGTGCTAGTGAAAAGAAGGGATTTGTGTGTGTGTGTTTGTGTGTGTGTGCTGGGCAGGGTTTGTGGTCTTGGCTTCAACTGTATTTTTGTTTTAGTCCTAATCCCCCTTTAAACAAACAAACCAGATACATCTCTTGCATCACCAACAAGTTAAATGTGTCTTCTAAATTCTCTTCAGCAAAACAGAAATGAGGCTATCCAAAATGAAAGAATTCACACAATTATTAACTTAGTTAATTAGGTCACCCCCTTTTTTTAGCTTATTACAATACATTGACCCATAAATTTAGACAAATAGGCTAAATTTGTGCCCTCTCTTTCTCTCTCTCTCTCTCTCACACACACACACACACACTCAAACTCACACAAGCATATCGACGTACAGCCACAATCGAGCCCAAAATTTATATTGTAGAAACATTGGTTAAGTGAATTTTGCTCCATTTTACGACCTTTCTTGCTTCAGTTACTAAGTGAATTGCTGCAGCTGATAAGTTAGCAGCCCAGTTGTTAAGTGAATCTGGCTTCCCCGTTGATTTTGCCTGTCAGAAGGTGGCAAAAAAGATAGTCACGTGATCTTGGGACATATCAACGGTCATAACTGTGAACCAGTTGCCAAGCATCTGAATTTTGATGTCCTGATCATGGGAATGTCGGGAAAGTCATAACTGTGAAAAAGTCACTTTTTTTCAGTGCAGTTGTAACTTTGAACGGTCACTGAACAAACTATTGTAAGTCTAGGACTACCTATATGACACACCCAGGTAAACACTAGTCATTGGTTATATGCAATTGAATCCGTTAATTTTTTTTAATTGCTTGCATATATTGTGTGAACGTAGCTCAAATTTTGCTGTCCTCAATTTTAAATTAAAGCCTGAAATGGAGTGAAGAATGTATAACAATCATTATGGCTTTCTCCCTTTTTTTAGTGCAATCTTCCATTCCCCTGTTGCATATTTTTCCATCTCTGGATGCTGACAGTTATTGCACGGATTATTATAAATATTAAGATACCTGATTTTTTTTTTCCAACAAAGAGAAATTTACAGGAAAAAACTTCTTAGGTTCTAGCCCCCTCTGCAGACTAAGGCATAACAATGTTCAAATTTCCCCCTCCTGATTTTCTTGCTAAAAGCAGACTGTTTCTCTGGAAGAAAAGGAAACCAGATTTGGTTCCTCTTGTTTATTCTTCAGTGAGAGATTAAGCTATTCCACTTATCTGAAAGAAGTAAGTGTTATTCTCTTGAACAGTGACGGATGCACAATCGTGAAAATTGGCATGGGTGGCATTTAGAGATCTAAAAATATGAGGATATGGAAGGAATCCTTTTGGATCATGCCAAAGGAACTAAGCCAGGGGTCAGCAACCTGCGGCTCTGGAGCTGCATGTGGCTCTTTCATCCCTCTGCTGTGGCTCCCTGTCACCAGTCGGCTCCACAATTGATAGGATTTTTGGTCAGGACGGGTAGGGAGAAAAGGATGCTGCGCTAGGAGGAGACTCTATGGTGGGGGAACCGAACTTCCAGTCAGCCCCAGAATTGAAAGGGCGACTTCCAGTTAGGACCTTTGTGGCTTTTTGAGTGTTTAAGGTTGCCAACTCCTGACCCCTGCCAATGCCCCTTCTGATTCTCCAATAGAATAATAATAATAATAATACCATTTTCCTGAAAGCAACAACTGGCAGAACCACAAAACAGACAATGAAATAGAAAACAGAGAAGCCCAAATTGTCCTTGGACTTTAGAATTCAGACAGACAAGCACCTGCTTACAAAATAACCCAGACTTAACGATTGTTGATAAGAAAGATTTTTAAAAAATTGAATAGTGAACGTGGCAGTAATCGGACGCAGCAAAATGAAAGTTAAAGAAATGGAAAAATGACACAATATATAAAGACCTGCAAATAGAAGTAGAGCAACTGTGACAAAGGAAGATAAATGTAGTTCCAATGCTAATATGTGCCTTGGTTGCAATCCCAAAACAATTGGATCAATATTTGAACTCCATCGGCATTGACAAAATCACCACCAGTCAATTGCAAAAGGCAGCTTCACTTGGAACAGCTTACATCCAGTTACAATACCTTTATATTATTAACATCTGTGTATCCCAGGTCCATCTATCAAGGACTTGATAGGTGGATAAAAATGCCAATTCCAAACTAAAAGTCTGGCCGACTGTACATCTGCCTATAATATTAATAATTTATTAAACCTGCATGCTGGCCAGTTGTCAACAATTCTGGGCAGCTCACAACAATCAAATTAAAACACAATTTACAATTGACATCAATAAAAAATAAATGATGACAAGGATATGAAAGTAACTCTCCCAGTTTAGAATCCCAGCAACACATACACAAAATGCAGCATCCCTACAACTAGAAGGCCATGTTTGCATTTGAGCTTTTTAGCTTTCCTTTCAAGTACGGCTAGTCCTCGACTTACGACAGTTTATTTAGTGACTGTTCACAGTTGCAACAGCACTGAAAAGAGCAACAGCACCATTTTTCATACTTACGACTGTTGTAGCACATGATCAACATTCAGACACTTGGCAAGTGACTCATTTAGAGAGCTGAGGTGGCACAGAGGTTAAATGCAGCACTGCAGGCTACTTCGGCTGACTGCAGTTCTGCAGTTCGGCTGTTCAAATCTCACTGGCTCAGGGTTGACTTAGCCTTCCATCCTTCCGAGGTGGGTAAAATGAGGACCCGGATTGTTGTTAGGGGCAATATGCTGACTCTGTAAACCGCTTAGAGAGGGCTGAAAGCCCTATGAAGCGTTATATAAGTCTAACTGCTATTGCTATTGCTATTTATGACAGTTGTGTGTCCTGTCACCCCTGTGGTCACATTTTATGACCTTGTGGCAAGCCAAGTCAATGGGGAAGTCAGATTCACTTAACAACCATGTTTCTATGAGGACCCAGATTGTTTGGGAACAATATGCTGACTCTGTAAACCACTTAGAGAGGGCTGTAAAGCACTGGGAAGCAATACATAAGTCTAAGTGCTATTGCTAATGCTACTGCTACTAACCTAACAACTACAGTGACTTACTTAACAAATGTGAAGTTGTAAAATGGGGAAAATTCACTTAACAAGTATTTCACATAGCAACTGAAAGGCTCAATCGTAGGCATGTCTAGGACTACCTGTACATACCTGCTTGTTTATTCCTTTCTGCTTTTCCATTAAGTTAAACTAAACTTAATATATATATCTGTTTTGAAATATTAATTGTGAATTATTTATTGTGGTTAAGGAGTTGGGCTAGCAACCTATGGCCATTAAAGGCAAGCAACTTTGAATCTCTTTAGAACGTACGATTTAAAGATGGAATTCCAGAGCATTTCAGTGCTGTGATTGGTCCATGAATAGGGCATAAAGATCTATTTTCTTTACTTTAGGTTCTTCCACCTTCCAACTTTTTGGTTCTGGGTTCTGGGCTGTCAATGTTCTGCAACAGAACAACTGAATTTGGATTGCAAAAATTAAGATGACCACTAGATGTTAGCAAGGAGTTAGATTTTTCTTTATATCTTTTCTACCTGACCCTGACCCCCTCCTCCGTCCAGTAATGAAAGACAAGACAAGCTTAATTAGAATGTCCTTTAATAGCAAGACCAGAATATCGGTGGCTGAAAGCCAAGCAAACAAACAGATAAGGACCTTGGCAGCAAGTCCGACAAACCTTGGCAGCAATTCAGACAAACCTTGGCAGCAATCCAGCCTGCCAAGTTATTACGTTCTCTTTAGTCAATGCGTTGACTTCTGCAAAAGGGGTGTGCCACAAGCAGTCTTTTTTATAATCTGGAGAGGAGCCTGACCACCAGCTGAGCGCAATTACCTCCTGCAATTGCATAATTGTTCTTGACCCCGAGTAGCTCTTCGATGGCGTGCATCCAGGAACAACTCACTGCTGCTTTCTGGATTACTCTCCCTTGTCTCCTCCCCACTGGTCCAAGGCTCAGGCGCCACCTGGTGGCCAACCAGTCTCTCTGCGCCCTACTCAGAGTCGGAACCCTGTCCAGGGTCCTCCACATCCTCCAGGGCTGACTCATAGGGCCCCTCGCTGTCGGAGTCTGATGGCGGCTCCAACGGCTCCTGCTGGGCCACAACACCTTTCTATATCTTTTCTGCCAGCCATGGTGGCACAGTGGTTAGAATGTAATATTACAGGCTAAGCCTGCCAAGTGCCACCAGTTCAATCCTAACCGGCTCAAGGTTCAGACTCAGCCTTCCATCTTTCCAAGGTCGGTAAAATGAGGGCCCAGATTGTTGGGGGCAATAGGCTGACAGTCTAAACCGCTTAGAGAGGGCTGTAAAAGCACTATGAAGCGGTATATAAGTCTAAATGCTATTGTGAGCAATTTCCACTGCTCACTCCAGATCTGAGTAAAATTTAATTTCTGCAAAACTGATGCATTCAAAGCATGGTTTTGGTTCGATTTCCCCTTTCTTCTGGCCATGGCACATGTTTTGAATTAGGGCGATGTACCCTTGGACGATGATTCAGAAAAAGAGCTTTAGACTTCACACAATTACATCACCCCTCTGCTGTTGATTAAAGGAGTCTGACCATTTTCAGGTTTCTGTGGGAGACTGGAAATAAATAAGCCCTTGCTTTTAGGAACCCATGCATCAATTATGTTTCCCTTTACAGGAAAAGTGCTTCTGCTTTTCTGAAAATTCATTTGCGTTATGCTTTAGCAACCGGGGCAACTAACAATTCACAGATAGGCTAGCGACTCCCTGGAAGGGGAGAAGAGCCAGGGACCACACACTTTGCATGCAGAAAGATCTATAATAGTCTTCGGATCTTCAGATCAGGATAAGCCTTAATCATCTCGTCACAGTGAACGGAGTAATATTCTGATTTGCCAAGATCGCAAGAATTATTCCTTTACAAAAACTCCTCCTCTTCCCTCCCTCTGTTGGAAGAAATAACCTGGGTTCAGTTACAAGTGGGGGGGAAAAACTGGATTCATGGAAGTTGCTTGAAAAGATGGTTTAATGGTGGACAGGATCACATGCCTTGAAGATGTTGGGTGAAGAAAAAAAAGGGGGAAGAGATGCTGAGAGTGCCCTGGTTTTATGCCCTCTCTGGGCGTTTGAATTTGAGCTTGTATTCTGATTGGTTGTCAGACTCCCATGGGGCCATGCAGGAGCAACTCTGTAGGCTGTCCTGAGTCCCCAGCTTGGTTGACTCTTGCTGGGTGATGATGTAATGAAAGGGCTTTGGGATTCCTATTATGGCTCTTCCTGAAGGAGGTAGGTCTTTGTTATGTAGAATAGTCTGGCTCAGGCCTTAATGGCCCATTGACAAAGGGAGGGTGAGTTTCTGCCAAGGTGGCGCAGTGGTTAAATGCAGCACTGCAGGCTACTGCTAGATCAGCAGGTCAGCGGTTCAAATCTCACCGGCTCAGGGTTGACTCAGCCTTCCATCCTTCCGAGGTGGGTAAAATGAGGACCCAGATTGTTGGGGGCAATATGCTGACTCTCTGTAAACTGCTTAGAGAGGCCTGAAAGGCCTATGAAGCGGTATATAAGTCTACTGCTATTGCTATTGCTTTTAGAGGAAATATTCTGTCCTTTTAATCTTTCCTAAAATATCTCATTTTCTTAGGAGAGGGGTGAGTGCTAACTTCCTACACCTCCCTCCCTCCCTCCCTCCCTCCAAATGAGATCATCTTTAACTCCATTTCCAGTGCTCCAATTGCAGCCACCAGCCGATTGCTGAAGTATATTCTGATCTCCTAGGAAGCTAATTTAAGTAGACCGGAGAATTATTCCTTTACAAAATCTCCTCCTCCTCCTCCCCCCTTCCTTCCTCCCCCCTCTCCCAAATGAGATTATCTTTAATTCCATTTCCAGTGCTCCAGTTGCAGCCACCAACAAATTGCTGAAGTATACTCCGACCTCCTGGGAAGCTATATTAGGTAGACCAGAGTTATTTAGATTAATAGAGGGCAGGGAGATGTAATCTATGAGATGTACACAAATTATATAAGCTAACTGTTGGAAGAAATGTCTTTCTGGAAGTTGCTTAGAATGGTTTATTGATGATGGACAGAACCACATGATATGAGGTCCTGGGGGGAAAAGGAAGAGATGCTGAGAGTGCCCTGCTTTTATGCCCTCTCTGGGCGTTTGAATTTGAGCTTGTATTCTGATTGGTTGTCAGACTCCCATGAGGCCATGCAGGAGCAACTCTGTAGGCTGTCCTGTCCCCCCAGCTTGGTTGAGCCTTGCTGGATGATGATGTAATGAAAGGGCTTTGGGCAATTCCTCCTATGGCTCTCTACATTGTTATGTAGAAAACCAATTTTGTTGTATTTATTTTGTATAATGACAATAAAGAGTATATTATACTAATAGACTGTCTCAGGCCTTAATGGTCCATTGACAAAGGTTGGGTGGGGGGGTGAATTTCCCCTTTTAGGGAAAATATTCTGTCCTTTTAATATTTCCTAAAATATTTCATTTTTCTCTAGGAGCGGGGTGGGTGCTAACTTCCTATAAGAGGCTGTTCTCTCTTCCCCAATGAAAAGACTATGGCTGTGATGGCAAACCTATGGTATGTGTGCCACAGGTGGCACATGGAGCCATTTCTGAGGGCATGTGAGATGTTGCCCTGTCAGCTGTAGCGCGCATGCACGTGCTGGCCAGCTGATTTTTGGCCTTGATTTTTGGCTTATTTCGCCCTCCGGAGCTTCCCTGAAGCCTCCGAAGAGCAAAAAACCGCCCGATGCGCAAACCGGAAGTTCGGGAATGGACTTCCGTTTTTTGCATTGGGCTGTTTTTCTCCCTCTGGAGGCCTCAGGGAACAATGTTCCCTCTAAGCTGCCCGGGTGCGCGGCCGCGCACTTGGCAACAAAACACTGCACAGCAGTTTCCAACTGCTGCGCAGTGGTTTTTGTGAGACGCCTTCCACGATAATAGGAGAGGAGATCCAGCCTGGAGACAGCAATCAGTTCTAGGACAAGGCAGAAAGAGAATGGGTGTGGGGGTTGGGAGAAGGCATGGGATGGGTTCCCAGCAGCGGCTGCTCAGATTTGCCATTTGCGAGAGAGAGCGGGGGGGAGAGGAAGAGCATGAGCGTGTGTATCCCTCCTTCCTTCAGCCCAACACTCTCGCTGGCATCCTGGCCACACGAGAGGGACTGCAGAGGGTCTCCTCGAGTCTAGGGCAGCGAGTCATTCAATGGGAAAGTTGCCTCTTGGAAGGAATAACCCGGCTTGGCTCCCACTTCATCTCTCCTGCCTCGTCTCTCTGCCTCTTCGCTTCTCCGTTCAGTCGTTGGGCAGCAGATCGAAAGCTCTCCCTCACTCTCCCTCTCTCTCTCCCTCGCCCCCCTCTCTCTCTAGCATTAAGAGAGAAAGAGAGAGAGAGTTAGTTAGTTGGTGGGCAGACTTAGCACTTCGTTAAGTTTGTTTCTCTGTGTGTTGTGTATATATGCATATCTCCATGGATGCAATTGTGCAAGCATTTTTTTTCCTCTTTAAAAGAATTTTTGGATTTCTCCTCACCAAACCTTTAAGACTGAAAGAGTTAGAGTTGAAATATAAAGAGATTGTCAATCGCCATACTGTTAGATTGATAGCCAATTATGGACTATCTTGATTATATCCTCCTTAGAAAGAATATGCTACTGTATGGTTGAGAAAAAGATCAAACTTCATTCCATGGAAACCTAACAAAGTTCATAGTTCTTTCTACGATGGGCTTCTTGGGTCAACAGTGAATATCAGTTATCAAAAATGTAGGTAGAAAATTAAGCAGACAATAGGCAATTACAAAAAGGGAAGCCATCTTTCTGAATTCTGTTTCTTTGTACTTAGTGACATAAATAGATTAATGTTCTGAAAACCAGACCTAAATTACTATATATTTTAAATAGCTGTAAAGCTATGCTGAAAAAGTTGTTCTCAAGGTATTGTGATAAATTCAATAAAAAGAAGGGAATTCTTGATGAACTTAAGGAGAAATGAGATTATTGGATAGTAAATGGACAAATAAAATTACCAATCAAAGAGAATATTTGCACCTCAGGGCTGAAATGACATGTTCTCTCTTACTCTTTCCTCTTTTCTCTCTCTGTCTCTCATCCTCTTTCTCTTTGTCTCTCTTTAATTTCTCTTTCTTTTCCATTCTTCTGTCACTTTCTCTCTCCTTCTCCCTTCTCTCTCCTCTGTGTCTCTTTCTGTCTCTCTCACCCTCTTTCTCTTTGTCTCTCTCTCTCCTTCTTTCCCACTCTTCTGTCACTTTCTCTCTCCTTCTCTGTCTCTTTCTCTCTCTCTTCCCTCATTTTTCTTCCTGTCTTCCTCTCTCCCACTCTTTTAGCACTTTCTCTCTACCGCCCAACCTATCCCCATACTTATCTTCGACTGATCATGTTTGCAATAATTTACCTTTTCTAAATAGGTGCAGTTCCCTTACTGGATCCCTCGCTCACTCAAACACACACACACACACACACACACTCTCTCTCTCTCTCACACATGCACAAAACCATTTTTCTCCGTTCCAATTTGGATCCTATAAATCAATTGCTCTGTGAAACATCTGTGAAAAAAATTCAGGTGCTCGGGCATGAAAATGTGCCGCTCAAACACTATACTTTTCCACACACACTGGAAAAAAAAATAGAGGGAACATTGTCAGGGAAGCCTCCTGAAGCCTCCAGAGGGAGAAAAATGCCTGAACGGATAACTCAGAAGCTGGAAAACAGGCTGTTTCTGGCCTCGGAGGGCCTCGGGGGTGGGGGGGTGGGGGAGGCTGTTGCTTTTGGCACCCGAGGCGAAAAAGGTTTGCCATCACTGGCCTATGGGGACAACTAAAATCTTCTCTGGGTGAGGGTTAGTCTTGGACTCCCCAAAAAATGTACCTGGAAGCATGAACATCAGACTTTTTAATGGTGTAAGAAATTTGAGGGTTCACTGACTCACATAATATGACCAGGTGATCATTTAGTATCTTGTTGGGATAGCCTGTTAATGTGGACTATTGTAAAATCTTTAAACATTAATGTAGTATTGAATTATATGCCAACGCTATGGAATGTGACTGTAGATCAGGGATTGTGGTTGTACTGAGATGTGGGGTGGTAAAAATAATTATTTTAAGAAATTGGAAAAAGTAATATTATTCCCGATGTGAAGGAAGGATCGTTGGAAGTCTGTTGTCTATCAGTTTTGGGGGGGAAAAAGCAATATTTTCTACCAATCAAAGTGTACAGTTATATCTATTACTAACAGCAGATATTCTGTAATGGTTTACAATAATATCCGGTTCTGTTCATATTGCAATAGTGAAATTCATTGTTAAACCAGTGACTATTGTTAAGTATAAAATACTGTATAAGATAGACATTTTATTTCTTTTTCTTCTGGGTTGACGTTTTTAGCTTTGTGCTTTTAATTTTTTCAAGTTTCTTTTTAAGAGTAAAGAATGTTTTGTTACAAAAATGTAATCTTTTAAAGTTTCTTGAAGATAGGTAACCATCCATGTCATGATTGTGTTGTCAATTGTCCCCAGTTTGGGTGTGAGGCAGAAGTGGGTTCCTACTGGTTCAGACTGGTTCAGAGGAGTAGGTAGTAACTCAGTTGGCCACACGCCCGAGCAGGTTCTATTGGTGGCCCCATAGAAGCAAGTCTTCTATTGGCACTGCCTTAGCCCTACTCCTTATCTTAGCAGTATGTCTTTTTGTGATGTGCCCGAGAGAAGAGGTGGGGCAGTGGTTAGAGTGCTGTACTGCAGCCACTTCAGCTGACTGTTATCTGCAGTTCAGCGGTTCAAATCTCACCGGCTCAAGGTTGACTCAGCCTTCCATCCTTCCGAGGTGGGTAAAATGAGGACCCAGACTGTGGGGGCGATATGCTGACTCTGTAAACCGCTTAGAGAGGGCTGAAAGCCCTATGAAGCGGTATATAAGTCTAACTGCTATTGCTACTATTGCTATAGTCAGCTCTTGTTTTCTACTTTGAAAGGAGCCCCCACTTGTCCACACTCCCTCTTCTTTCATCTTTGTTATACAGGCCTTGCAAATACACATTTCCTCCCTTCCTTCTGAGTTCATGCCATAACCTGGCATTTTTACAGCAAATGACCCATCAGGACTGCCCCATGTTTCTCCTTGATTCCATGTTGCTTCTCTCCTTGATTAGTTTCCACCCATTGCTTCTTGTCTTACTTTCTATTGCTTTGGAAAACAGGTTGGAGTCAGGAAATTTCTCCTTAGTTCTAAGTTGCTTCTCTCCTTGATTAGTTTCCACCCATTGCTTCTTGTTCTGCCCTCAGGTGCCTTGGAGAATAGTTTGACTCCCTCTTCTTTGTGGCAACCCTTTAAATATTGAAACACTGCTATCGTATCATCCCTAGTCCTTCTCATTAGATGAGACATACCCAGTTCTTGCAACCGTTCTTCCTATGTTTTAGCCTCCAGTCCCCTAATCATCTTTGCTGCTCTCCTCTGCACTCTTTCTAAAGTCTCAACATCTATTGTTTCTTGTCCTTCCTTCTGGTGCTTTGGAAAATAAGTTCATGATATCTTCCATAGTTACATAACTGGTGGCCATGACTTTGATCCATGTACCATTGTATTTGCTTTCTGTGATGTCCATGCAGATAGGCATTGTTTTGGTTATTTGTATGTATTAGCTAGTGAAGTAGTAATTGGAGTTATTATCAGCTGATAAGTCGCTTTCCCAATTCATAAATGTTTCCAAGCCTAATCAGTCCAACCTCATTTTTCTTACTATTTTCAACTTTCTGGATGACAGTGTAGTAGCAAGACAGATGGGGACGTGGGATTTCTTAGAAGCATCTGGCTTGCTGAAATCCAACTTTTATATTATTATAAACAACAGGGACACAACCACCACCCAGACCTAATTAGACAAACAAAACAATTATAAATGGCAAAATAAATATTAATAGTTTGCAAACTGCAATACAAATGAGATCCTTGATTACAAAAAAGTTACAAAGTAAAACAGAAATACTTATGCATATTATATACAAGAGTTGCAACAGGGTGCTAGCAGAGGGTTTTCACATACAAGATCCAAGATATCAGTCAGGGTGAATTTTAACTTGCACAGAACTGCCTTTTTTGGGGGGGTGGGGGGAGGTCGATAAGGAATTCTGAAAATAAATACCTCACCGTTTTGGGGAACAGGAATAGGCAATCTCTTGATATCCTTGGGAGGTTGAGAATAAGATCTTGTGTCCCTCCAGATTCGGACAGTGAGGAGGTTGGGGAGGAACATGGGCCAGTCCTGGAGTCTGGGAAGGCTCTGATGAGGGCTCTGTGTGGGAGGAAGAGATGAGGCCAGGGCCATGTGCCAGTTATCAGCTGCCTTCAGAGTCAGACATCAGTGAGACAGACGAACAGCCTAAGACGGTTCCCTAAGACGGTTCCCAGTGTGCGCATGCACAGAGTTGCCAGATGAAGGGAACAGCTAAAGAACAAGGGTTGATTTGGGAGTAAGGCCACAGGTGGATGATGAATGGCCCCTCCCAGAGGAAATAAAAGAGGAGTGAAAGGGGAGTAGAGTTTTCAGGGGACAATTAGTTTGCTTAATTGTTTGGTGACTCTCCGAGACTCCTTGCCAGGTTTTGCAGATATTGGCCTGGCAGCTCTCTAAGCCAGATAAGGTCTGTGATTGTAAATCCTCCCTGGAAAGACTTTGCCGGATGTGAATGAGCAGAATTCACAGCACATTAATAAAAGGGGTTTTTGTCAGGACAAGGAGTTTGCTTCATGTTCTTGGGAAGTTCTCAGTCAGAACATAAGATTCCTATCAAAACAACTTTAAGGAGACACCCTAACAAAACACACTGAGATCTTTGTGGAACCAAAAAAGGGAGCCCAGGTGGGTTAATGATAAATAATACAGGTAGTCTTCGAATTGCAGACATTCATTTAGCAAGCATTCAATGTTACAACAGCACTGAAAAAAGTGACTTATGACTGCTTTTCCCACTTAACGACTGTTGCAGGATCCCCATGGTCATGCAATAAAAATTCAGGTGCTTGGCAACTAGCAATAGCAATAGCGCTTAGACTTCTATACTGCTCCATAGTGCTTTACAACCATCTCTAAGTGGTTTACAGAGTCAACATATTGCCCCCAACAATCAGGGTCCTCATTTTACCCAACTTAAAAGGATGGAAACCTGTGAAAATCGAACTGCCGAACTGCTGGCAGCCAGCAGTCAGCAGAAGTAGCCTGTAGTACTACATTCTGACCACTGCGACACTGCGGCTCAAGCATGTATTTATGATAATTGCAGCACCCCATGGTCATGTGATCACCTTTTACAACCTTCCCAGCCAGCTTCTGAGAAGCAAAGTCAATGGGGGAATCTAGCTTTGCTTAACGACCGCACAATCTACTTAATAACTGCAGCAATTCGCTTAATAACCATATCGAAAAAGGCCCTAAAGTGGGGCAGAAAACCCGCTTAACCGCCTGGCTTAACCATGGAAATTTGGGGCTCCATCGTGGTCATAAGTTGAGGAGCACTGAGGACATCTCTGATAAACGGGACCATCAAACCTTGCTCAGTACGGCAGCTGCTTTTGGCAGCTCCAAGTTCGATGCTGTTCTTTGGGACTATTAGTCTTCTTCACTTTGGGCTGAACACATTTTCTTAATTTCATTGATTGTTCCTGCCCTCGGCGACCTTCCTGCCTTTTCCAATCTGGGTTTTGGCCATTAATGGGAGTGCATGGGAGACAGCAGCAGGACGTGCCCTGCAGGATCCTGCTTGAAGGGGTTTGTTTATTTATTTATTTTCAACCGAGACGAAGAATGGTACATCTTGCCTTGGTTAGACGCGGCTTCTTTTACTGTTCCGAAAAAATCCGTTTCTGGCAATGATTTGCAACTTCAAGAAGGCGGCTTAGGAGCCACATTTCCTGTGGGACCCTCCGCGGACCGGCTGGAAAATTTTTCCAAGTGGGGGCAGGTTCGGGCAGCAGGAATTGCTTTTTACAAATAAAATAGAATAGAATTCTTTATTGGCCAAGTGTGATTGGACACACAAGGAATTGGTCTTTAGTGCATATGCTCTCAATGTATATAAAAATACAAGATACATTCATCAAGAATCATAAGATACAATACTTAATGATAGTCATAGGTTACAAATAAGCAATCAGGAAACTGTATATATATAGCTGTATGTATATATAGATTTTTTACAACCCCTGGTAAGCCCCAATTATGGGAGGAAGCTAACTGCTTCCATCATCTGCCAATCGGCTCGTCACAAGAGTCCATCACGACAGAAACCCAATATTTTTACTGTTGTCTTTGGTATATTTGTGGTTTTTTTATTTTATTTGTGCTGATAAATAAATAAAGGGAGACTAGTATAGATCTATTTCAAGCTATTTAGCTCTCATCAGCTAGCCATACCCTTACTGGGATTTGAACCTGGGCTATATTACATACTAGGCAGACTTCTAGTCATTAGGCCACAGGCTCTTATCCGTTATTAGCGAAGCCAGGGTGAAAGGTATCTATTAGATTTTTACAACCCCTGGTAAGCCCCGATTATGGGGAAGAAGTCTGCCTAGTATGTAATATAGCCCAGGTTCAAATCCCAATAAGGGTATGGCTAGCTGATGAGAGCTAAATAGCTTGAAATAGATCTATACTAGTCTCCCTTTATTTATTTATCAGCACAAATAAAAAAAACACAAATATACCAAAGGCAACAGTAAAAATATTGGGTTTCTGTCGTGATGGACTCTTGTGACGAGCCGATTGACAGATGATGTAAGCAGTTAGCTT
Organism: Thamnophis sirtalis; assembly: GCF_051295495.1. Taxonomy (NCBI): domain Eukaryota; kingdom Metazoa; phylum Chordata; class Lepidosauria; order Squamata; family Natricidae; genus Thamnophis; species Thamnophis sirtalis. The sequence continues at coordinate 11,649,547 of NW_028261386.1, read as the reverse complement.
CCTCCCATAATTGGGGCTCACCAGGGGTTGTAAAAATCTAATAGATACCTTTCACCCTGGCTTCGCTGATAACGGATGAGAGCCTGTGGCCTAATGGCTAGAAGTCTGCCTAGTATGTAATATAGCCCAGGTTCAAATCCCAGTAAGGGTATGGCTAGCTGATGAGAGCTAAATAGCTTGAAATAGATCTATACTAGTCTCCCTTTATTTATTTATCAGCACAAATAAAACACACACACACACACACACACACACACACACAGAGAGAGAGAGAGAGAGAGAGAGAGAGAGAGAGAGAGAGAGAGAGAGAGAGAGAGAGAGAGAGAGAGAGAGAGAGTAAGGATACAAGCAACAAAGCTACAGTCCTGCAGTCATAAGTGGGAGGAGATGGGGGATAGGAACAATGAGAAGACTAATACTAATACTAATAGTATTTATTCAATGGTTTGACAGTGTCTTTCAGTTTATTAGATAAAGGAAGGTGTTATCCCATCCTTACTTTCTGAGCCAACATGGCAATTAGAATGGTAATATAGGCTGATTTCTACACCATCTTGAACGATTGGATGCAGTTCATAAGAGGAGTGGTGTATTAAAAAAAAAAAGTAAAATGTTATAGAAAGGGAGCCGAATTAATTTATGGACATGAGGAAGTCGATGGACAGATTACCACTGCTATTATTATATATTGCAAATAGTTCCAATTAAGTCCATTGGCCTGCAAGCTGCTTGGTGGGTGATAGAGGTGGTTGAAATTGATAGGAATGGTAGAGCTGGGATGGGTGGGTGGGATATTTATTTATATATTTGTTTAAAAGCCAAAGCTATAGGCCAGTGATGGTGAGCTTTTTTCGCCTCGGGTGCCAAAAATACAAAAACGCTCTCTCTCAGGCGCTCTCGTGCCCACCCCCTTTTAATGCCCTCTGTGTTGTGCCCCCTGTGCATGCGCACATGACAATCCCCCCCCCCGCTGTCCCACACATGTGCACACTTCTTTCTTGGAGCTTGGGAAGGGCAAAAACAAACTCCTCCCGCCTGGAGGCCCTCTGGAAACCGGAAATGGCCCGACTTCCAGTGGGCTCAGTAGGTCCGTTTTTCGCCCTCCCCAGTCTCTAGAGGCTTTCTAGGACCCTAAGGAGGGCGAAAAATGGCCCAACATGGAAGTTGTTTTTCTTCCTCCAGAGGCTTCAGGAGGCTTCCTTGAAGCCTCTGGAGGGTGAAAAACAGCTCAACGCACAAATCGGAAGTCTGTTCCCAAACTTACAGTTTGTGCATTGGGCGGTTTTTCGCCCTCCAAGCGCACTGGAACTGACAGGGCAACACCTCACATGCCCTCAGAAATGGCTCCGCATGCCATCTGTGGTACCCATGCCATAGGTTCGCCATTACGGCTTTAGGCCATAAAATCCCACTGGATTCCTTTTGTAGAGAGCAGTAGTTCACCAAATTTTTGAGGCCCCCCCAAGGTGCTTTTTTCAAGAGGCAACTGGACTTGCTTTCTTTTTCTGTGGAAGACGTTTAGCTTCTCAGCCAAGAAGCTTCAGTTCTTCTCATCCAAGAATTGAAGAAGCTTCTTAGATGAGAAGCGAAACGTCTTCCAGGAAAAACAAAGGAAGTCCAGTTGCCTCATGAAAAAAGCACCTTTGGGACAAGCCGAGGTGGCGCAGTGGTTAGAGTGCAGTACTGCAGCCAATTCAGCTGACTGTTAGCTGCAGTTCGGCGGTTCAAATCTCACCGGCTCAAGGTTGACTCAGCCTTCCATCCTTCCGAGGTGGGTGAAATGAGGACCCGGATTGTTGGGGGCAATATGCTGACTCTGTAAACCGCTTAGAGAGGGCTGAAAGTCCTATGAAGCAGTATATAAGTCTAACTGCTATTGCTATTGCTAAGCGTGACCTGGGTGACTGAGAATCTCCATAGACAAGCTTTTGAGGACTATATAAAGCTTTGAGACAGCAAGCAGAGCTCTTGACATCTGGATATATGGCTGAGGAACCCTTTTATTTAGTCCGTCTTAAATTTATTACTGCTCCAGAAGTCTCAGAGAAATTCACTTTCTCACTTCCTTATCTTGAAGAGTAGACAGGATGACATACAGTGATTTTAACAGAAGCATCTTTCAATTTGCCTTGAGCAGCTACTAGAAGCCTCTTCTTATTTCCTCCCATTTTTCCCTCTGCAAGAACTTGTCTGCCAGATGGGACAGATGGATCCCACCCTTAGATGCTCCTTGACCTCCAGGCTTTCATAAATCTAACAAATCAGTGCATCATTTTACAGCACAACTCTTGCGGCAAGTACTTCCACTTAGGATACTATTTTTTTCAAACAGTATTAGTTCAAATACATGACCTACGACTATAACTGAGCCCTGAATTTACGTTGCTAAGTGAGAAAGGTGTTCCTAATTGAGTTTCCCCCCATTTTATGACTTTTCTTGCCATGTTTGTTAAGTGACTCACTGCAGTTGTTAAATTAGTAAAAAGGTTGTTAAGTGAATCTGGCTTCCCCACTGACTTTGCTTGTCAGAAGGTCACAAAAGGGGATGACATAATTATGGGACACTGCAACTGTCATAAATATGAACCACTTGTCGAGTGTCCAAACCAGAAGTGGTATTCAGCAGGTTCTGACCAGTTCTGGAGAATTGCTAGAGTTTCATGGATGAGAAGCGAAAAGTCTTCAAGGAAAAACACCAAGGTCCAGTTGCCTTTTGAAAAAAAAAACACCTTTGGGACAACCTGTATAAGAATAAACTTTCCAAAGCACCTGAGGGCAGGACAAGAAGCAATGGGTGGAAACTAATCAAGGAGAGAAGCAACCTAGAACTAAGGAGAAAATTCCTGACAGTTAGAACAATTAATCAGTGGAACAACTTGCCTCCTGAAGTTGTGAATGCTCCAACACTGGAAGTTTTTAAAGAAGATGTTGGATAACCATTTGTCTGAAGTGGTATAGAGTTTCCTGCCTAAGCAGGGGGTTGGACTAGAAGACCCCCAGGATGCCTTCAAGCTCTGTTATTCTAATATTCTAAATAGATGGGTACACTAACGAAGTCTCTCTTCTTTAATTTATTAGAATGCCTATCAGGCTATGTAGGACATTGAAACACTTGAAAATAAATAATGCTTCTGGGCATTAAATAAATAATGCTTCTGGGCATTCCCATTGATTCGTACTTTCTCAAATAAAAGAATTCTTTGAAAAAGAATGAGCTTGGCTGGCGTATATGGGGTGCATGAAGCTGCCTATAATTATTTGAAAAGGAGAAGAGACCTTTTGTGATTCACAGAAGGATGCTTGATTCGACGCAGACTTTAGAGACGGCGCTTAAGTGCTTGGGTTACACACTCGGCAACAAAACCCTGAAATAAGGAGTGGCTCTTGACATGAACTGTTCAGAAAACACACGCCAAAGCTGGGTCAAGAACTCTCTTTCCCTCTCAAGAGGAGAATTTCTCCCCAGCCAATTCTTGAGACCTCGAGTGCTTAGATACACACCAAAAGAAGAAGGAAGCGCAGCAAATGCTTCTCAAGTCTAAAAATGTCACTCTTTTTTAAAAAAGTTTTTATTGTTTTTATTAAAGGAAGACACACAAAAAAAATCATCTTTCGTGACACCTTGTAGAAAGCGTATCCATCGGTTGTAGGTATATTTCGTGCGTTTCTTCCCCAATCACATATATTTCATTCAATTTAAAATGTACATTTTAGAATTTAGGTATTTTACTATCACTATACCACCATTTTCATTTAATAGAGTTTTAAGGACACAGCCACCTACTGGCATTGCTAAAAAGATATCTAACATTCCTTCTCCATTCCCACCCCCCCAAAAAAAACCCCTCACAAATGAACGCTTCTGTCCATTTTACTTTTGCTAGTAGATCACACCTGTTTATATCATTGAATATTATCATTTAACATTGTTATTATTGTAGTTAACTAAGGATGTCACTCTTTTGTTAACCTTTTTTTTCTGTACTTATCCAACTGTATATATCATATTTTTCGGACTATAAGACACATCGATGTATAAGACGCACCAAGATTTCGAAGAGATAAGTAAGGGGGAAAAAGGTTTTGTTCCCCTGCCCCCTGCCCCCAGGAGCACTCTGCAGGCTTCAGCAGGGCTGGGGGAAGGCAAAAACACACCCGTTTTGGTGAAAAACAGGCAAAAAATGGACCTTTCCCCCTTTTTAAGCCGGCTGTATTCCCTTTCTACAGGCATGCTGTTGCTACCTACGTGGTAATGTGACATGGTGTATCCCTTACCATCTAGCATTCCCCGGGTTTCCCGTTACTCTCAGGTTACTCGCTGTCCTTTCAAGTCAACCCCCTGGAGTGAAGGCAATGTTCTAAATTGCTGCTGTTAGACAAAGTGACATTTCATGCTAGTGAAACGGGTAATGTTGGATAATGCGGTTGGCCATCCCTTTTGTCCACGTGATGACAGCGCTGCTGAGAGAACCCTGGACTTCCGCTGATTCCAGGGATTGTATTTTAATACCTCACAGAGGTCTGCTGAAAAAGAATTCCTCCCTTTGGGGGAAATGTAAAGTGGACCTCTGGAAGAAGGACTGTGGATCGTGTGTTTGAAGTTCAGAAATCTTCCCAGGATAATTATATGAAATCTCCATTTCATATAATTATCCTGGGGAGTTGGGAAAGGGCCTTATCTGGAACATTGTAGAAATTCTAGCAATTTAGATCTTCCACTTCCTTCCTCCCTCCCGCCACCCTCCCTCCATCCATCCTAATCCTCCATCCCTCCCTCTCTCCTTCCTTCTTTCCATCATGCCTCCTTCCTCTCTCCCTCCCTCTGTCAGGCTTGGAAGCCATATTTTGTATTGGGCCTTCAGGCCTGCCACATTTATTGCTCTGGGAAACTGGGAGGGGAAATAATATGGAATGGGGTAGTTGTAGTCAAAATAACATTCCTTTCTTAGAGAGTCAAGGACATCTTACTCTGCACCTGGAGTGGTGTGACTGGGAGGTATCTCCATTTGGGATGGTGCCTGATTGGACCATGTGATGGACATGTGGGTGCTGGGCAGGGATTTGAACGTTCGTGGAAAGGAATGTTATTCCCCTCAAGGAAGCCGCAACTTGACACCCTTCCTTCCTTCCTTCCTTCCTTCCTTCCTTCCTTCCTTCCTTCCTTCCTTCCTTCCTTCCTTCTTTCCATCATGCTTCCTCCCTCCCTCTTTCCTTTCTTCCGTCTTTCTTTACATTATGCCTCCTCCCTTCCTTCTTTCCATCATGCCTCCTCCCTCCCTCTTTCCTTCTTTCCTTCTTTCCATCATGCCCCTTCCTTCCTTCCTTCCTTCCTTCCTTCCTTCCTTCTCCAGGTGCAATAGAATTTTCCTGGCGAAATGGATCCTATTCATTGATAGTATAGTATAATCTTTATTGTCATTGTACTTCAATACAACAAAATTGAGAAAAAAAAAAAGTCCCCATTTGTGCTAAAACATGAAAGGCATCACTAGATAGGTGCACCAACCATATCAGTACTTCATGATGATATCAATAAACTGATACCAATTAGCTGTCCTTCAGGTTGTTAAGTCATGTCCAATTCTTTGCAACCCCATGGACCACAGCACTCCTGGCTCCTCTGTCCTCCATGGTCTCCTGGAGTTTGCCCAAACTCAAGTTGATTGTGTCGATGACGTTATCTCTCATCCTCTACCATCCACTTCTCCTTTTGCCTTCAATCTTTCCCAACATCAGGGTTATGAGTCCTCTCTTCTCATTAGGTGGCCAAAGTATTTGAGCTTCAGCTTCAGTAGTTGCCCTTCCAGTCTGGTTTGATTTCCTTTAGAATTGACTGGTCTGATCTTCTTGCAGTCCAAGGGACTCCCAAGAGTCTTCTCCAACTACAAACTTCATGTCATTTCTGGGAAGGCATCATGATGCATGCAGCATTTTATTCCTCTTTGCCGCTCCCTGTCTGCCATTAAACTATCTGTAGACAGCAGAGATCTGGTACAATTCCTTGTTCAATTCTATTATGAATTCAGTGCTGAAATTTCTCAGTGGTTTCCCCCCCCCCCCCTCCATAAGAAACCTACTTTATTCAAGATGTTTGAGAATTTTTTTTTCAACTTTCCTTTGGTAGTGCTGTTGTGAACGCTTAAAAGCAGTAGTGTGCAATTCAGCCGGTTCTATCCAGTTTGGGCGAACCGGTGGTGGCGGGAGGCTCCATCACATCCTGTTTTTGACGCTCTGCACATGTGCGGAAGGTCTCACGCGTGCTCACATTTGCAAACCGGTAGCGAAGGTAAGTCCATTTCACCTCTGCTTGAGAGGTTAATGAGACAGAGAATGCCACAATTGGTGTCATTATTAGAAAACATCTTACACAGCTTTGCAAAACTCTGCAGCTTGTTTTTCCTGATCTGAAAATACCCTCACAACAGTTTCTCTTGGGATTTAATTGAAACAGGGGAAGCCAAGAGCAATGAAAAATGGTGAGAAGCTGTTTGTTCAATGAAATGTAGGATATATAGCCAGAAACACTTTCCATGCACAAATCTTTTGGCCTTCTCTTAATTCAGTGAATGCAAGACCATAAAACTTTGAAAATTTCACTGTAATGCTCCCTTCCTTTCAAAGGAATTTCAAGAGGAAATTCTCTTTCATTGTATTGAAGGAGAATTGACAGGGGAGAAAATACCAAAGAGGGTGTTCTGGGGAAATGCTGGGAAGACTCCCCCCCACCATTCTTCTTCATCTTTAAATTGGACTCAGATTGATCAGTGATTCAGATCAATTATGCTTTGGAATAGATGATAGTCTTGTGTAAATGAGGATGTCTTGTTGAAAGAAGGGAAGGAGGGAGGAAACAAGGGAAGAGAAGGGAAGAAGAGTAATAGAATGGAATAGGAAGGAAGGAAGGAAGGAAGGGGAAAGGGAAGAGAAAGGAAAGAAAGGGAAGAAGACATGGAATGGAACAAAGAAAGAAAGAGAAGGAAAGAAAGAAAAAGAAAGAAAAAAGGGAAGGGAAGGAGAAGAGAAAGGAAAGAGATGGGGAAGAAGGAGAATGGGATAGAAAGGAAGGAAGGGAAGGGGAGAGAAGGGAAAAGAAGGGAAGGAAGAAGGGGAATGGAATGAAGGAAGGAAGGAAGATAGGAAGGAAAGAAGGAAGAAAGGAAGAAAAGAAAAAGGGAAGGATAAGGAGAGAGAAGGAAAGGGAAGAAGGAGAATGGAATGGAAAGGAAGGAAGGAAGAAGGGGAAGGGGAGAGAAGGGAAAGGAAGGGAAGGAAGAAGGGGAATGGAATGAAGGAAGGAAGGAAGATAGGAAGGAAAGAAGAAAGGAAGAAAGGAAAAGGGGAGGAGAAGGAGAGAGAAGGGAAGAAGGAAAATGGAATGGAAAGGAAGGAAGGAAGAAGGAAGGGAGGAAGGATAAGGTGAGAGAAGGGAAAGGAAGGGGAGGAAGAAGGAATGGAATGGAAGGAGGGAAGGAAGGAAGGAAGGGAGGGAGGGAGGGAGGGAGGAAGGAAGATGTTCCTCCTTGAAGACATATCTTGATATGAATTCCCACACCGAAAAGTGGGTTGGACTCAGCAATCTCTTCTTTAATCTTGCTGCGAGACTGCAATCCATATTCCTCCCAGTAAACCTTTTGTCCTGCCTGAGCGATAAACCTCGCCTGGAGTTTCGCAGATTATCCTTGATTACAACTCCCCCTCCTCCATATGCCTGTTTGCATCTTTGAGCTAAAAAGCCCACATCTCATCCTTTCCATTTTATGTAAGTCGTTTAGATGGCAGCTGCTAGATTAGATTTGGGAGATTAAAAGATTAAAGAAAACCACTAAATGCTGTTCGAAGGAAGGGAAGTGTGTGTTTGTCTCAAGGTTTCTGCTCGTAACGTGGGTGGGGTGGAAGAAGGGAGGGAGGGAGAAGATTAGAAACAGGCTGTGACCTACAACAGCGAGATCACTTTCTAGAAAGCCAAGGAGACTTCAGGATCAGCCCTACTGGAGAAGACTAGCTGAGACTTTCACCACGTGTGGAGAATCCGACTGAAATATTGGAGAAGGAACCTTGGTTATCCTGCTATAACACACTTGTTTAAAATCCACTTTAAACAAGTGTGGCCGTTACTGCCCACTATCTGCAATTTGGCAGTTCAAATCTCCCCAGGCTCAAGGTTGACTCAGCCTTTCATCCTTCCAAGGTGGGTAAAACGAGGACCCAAATTGTTAGGGGCAATATCCTGACTCTGTAAACCATTTAGAGAGGGCTGTAAAGTTGTATAGAAGTCTAAATGCTATTGCTATTTATCAGAGTGTTTATAACATGACTACTATTTGGAGACAGCCAAGGAACAAAATATGAGACACAGAGGTTTTGTCTTTCAGCAGTGGTTTGTATACAAGACTTCTATATACATACATGTGTTAGGAAAATACCAGACAAGCAATCAATCTTCAACTCTACACAGAGAACTACAATGGAGATAGAAACAGGAGGAGAGAGAGAGAGAGAGATGCCCTCACATGGCCTCCCTTATATAGATAGCTTCTTAAAGTGGCAGTAACCGTGCTGACTCATCCTCAGTTCATCATCTTGGTTTACAGCCTTACAGCAGCTGATCAGCTGTTAAATCTTCATTATCCTGTCAATTACCTATTACAATCCCATCTTTATGCTTTTTTATAAACCACTCAAGGTAAAGAACGTATCTAATATTGCTTCCTTCTCCTAATTTTTAACCTACCAAAAATAATTTGGTAAGGTGGGTTGATCTAAGAGAGAATGACTGGCCCAAGATCACCCAACTGACTTTCATACTTAAGATGGGACCAGAACTCACAGTCACCTGGTTTTCATGGCTAAAGTGAATTTAAGTCTTCTGGTTTCTGGCTTGCTGCCTTAACCACTGGACCAAACTAGCTCATAGCCCAATAAGAGCGACAATCATAATGATAATTGTATGATGCAAATACACCATTCAGGTTCTGTCTGGTGAAGGAGCAAGAGCTCAAACATAGTCATAGATAAATTGGTTGTCCTTCATGAATCCGCTTGTTTTGGACTTTAGATAAGAGAAAGAAATTGAGACAAGAAGAGGTTCCCTTGCTATAGGTATTCTCCCCTCCATCTTGTAGATCAGGGGCCGGCAACCTTAAACACTCAAAGAACCATAAAGGTCCTAACCAAAAGCCCAATTCAATTCTGGAGCCAACTGGAAATCCGGTTCCCCCACCATAGAGTCTTCTCCTTGCACGGGCATCCTTTTTCCTTTACCTGTCTTAACCGAAAACCCTATCAATTGTGGAGCCGACCAGCAGCAGGGAGCCGCAGCAGAGGGAAGAAATCTGATCCCTGTTCTAGATCAAGATGCAAAAGGATCCCATCAGCCCTTTCTTTTTAACCCAAGATTGGAACGTGCCATAGAATTCAGACTTGTTTTGAGTTTTGAACAGGTTAAAGGGGGATGTAAATTTGCAAAATTGATGCCTGATAGAAACTTAAGGAAGCATTTAACCTTTTAACAGTGCAACCCACTCCCCCCCAAAGGCCCATTTGGGGTCTTCATCCTTCTCCAATGATCTCCTGAGTTGATGAAAGGTATCCAAGTCATTTCTACATTCCAGAGGAAGCAGATCATTGAAAGGCTGAGCAAAGGTGAGTAGGTGGAAGCTAAATTATCCACTCAGATTGCAGGATGAAAGTTGAACTATGGTGCTTTCCCTTGCAGTTTTGAGGGGAATATAAGGTGCCAGTTGTTACCCTGGAAGTACACAACGTATTCTGAATGAGTTATTTGAAGCCTTGCACCTATTGGGAACGGGTAACTAGCATTCTTTGTGTCACATGAGTCCCTTGGCTGAAATTCAAGCCCCATCTGTGGGAGATCAGGTCAGACTTCTTATATGGGCTCTTTGTTCCTTTCCTGAGCCTGCTGCTTGGGAGAGGGAGGGAGGGAGAAGAGAAGAAAATAAAGAAAGAGAGAGGGAGGGAGAGAACTATAGAAAAAGAGAGGAGAGAAAGAGAGAGGAGAAGAAGGAAGAAGAAGGAATAATAAGGAAGAGGAGGAGGAAGAAGAAAAAGGAGAAGAAGGAGAAGGAGAAGGAGAAGGAGAAGGAGAAGAAGAAGAAGAAGAAGAAGAAGAAGAAGAAGAAGAAGAAGAAGAAGAAGAAGAAGAAGAAGAAGAAGAAGAAGAAGAAGAAGAAGAAGAAGAAGAAACAACCTACTGTCAATTAAACCTTTATGTTTCCCATCATAGGACCCTCCTGGTCTCCTCTGATGGGAGCAAACTTTACTTATACATTATATTTTCTTAAGGTATCTTTAATGCCAGTAAATACTGAATCTTGAAAAAAGGGAGAAGAATTTCCCATCCTCGTTTATGGTAAATTAATTAAGGCGGAGGGTCTTTGAATAATTTCAAAGTCTTTCCCAAAGCTTCTCGTCTCCTGAGCTAAGTTGCTGTTTATGTTATAAACTGCTAACTCACTCAGAATAAAGGAGTTGGAAGGGACCTTGGAGGTCTTCTATTTGAAACCCCTGCTCAAGCAGGAAACCCTATTCCGGACAAAGGGCTGTCCAATCTCTTCTTTAAAATGCCTAGTGATTGAATACCCATAATTTCTGGAGGCAAGCCCTTCCACTGCTTAATTGTTCTCATTGCTAAGAAATTTCTCCTTAGTTCTAGGCTGGATCTCCTTGATAAGCTTCCAATCCATTTCAAAGAATGGAATGCTGTGTCACTAAGAGAAATGTAGCTCCAACTTGGGATGGATAATTCAGATCAACTAGAAAGAGGAACATTTCCTTTCAATCAGCAAACAAGTAGAAAGAAGGAAGGAAGGAAAAGAGAAAGAGAAAGAAAGAGAAAAAGAAAGAATAAGAAAAAGAAAGGAAAAGAAAAAGAAAAAGAAAGAAAAAGAAAGAGAAAGAAAGAAAAAGAAAGAAAAGAGAAAAAGAAAAAGAAAGGAAGGAAGAAAGGAAGAAAAAGAAAGAGTCGCCACATCCCATGAACACTGGTGGGACAAATTACTGTATATAAACAGGAAGCTAACTCTACCCTTACTCACACTGATGATAGCAATAGCAATAGCACTTAGACTTATATATTGGTTCACAGTGCTTTACAGCCCTCTCTAAGTTATCTTCACATGGAATTGCATAGCAACTTCAGAGAGAAGCTACTCAATCCAAAAAAGACCCAACTACTCTGGACCAGTTGCAACTGGTATTCCAGAGGCACACCCCAAAATATCTCTTCGCCTTTCAATCTGTAACGTTATTTAAGTTCCTGGGGAAGAGCTATAAAGAGAGACATGGCTCTCTTGTCTCAGAGAGATATTCCATTTAGGAATCAGAGTAATTTTAAGTATAACAGGCAAGCACATTTGGGTTGAATGTTATGGAAACCGTCTTAATGGCAACAGCATGTTTAACAGATGAACTGGAGTGATGGTTAACTCCCCTACACTGAATGTTTTCAAGCAGAAGCTGGATGGCTGTTTATCAGGGTTGCTTAAGATGATTTTCTTGTCTGAACAAGAGGTCGGGTTAAATGGTCGACTCTAAGTGGTCCCATTCAGCTTTGGACAAATTGGAGTTTGCCAATTTTATTTCTCCTTCCTTTTAAAATGAGAGCACCCACCCACAATTATATCTGTTTAGAAACAGGGAAGCAATTGCAAAATTGAGTTCTGCACAACTTTTTCCATGTGCCAAAGGCAAACCTCCTCCTCAAAGAATATAGAATGGAATAGAATAGAATTCTTTACTGGCCAAGTGTGATTAGACACACAAGGAATTTATCTTTGGTGGATATGTTCTCAGTGTACATAAAAAGACATGTAAAGATACATTAATCAAGAATTATAAGATACAACACTTAATGATAGTCAAGGTTACTAATAAGCTATCAAATCATACTAGGAAACAAATAAAACAATGTAAATTGAAAGATACACGCAACATGGTTATAGTCATAAGCAGGGAGAGATAGATACTAGGAAGGAAGAGAAGAATAATAGTAATACATTCTTGGTAAACTATTTGCAGTGTTGTGGAGATTAGTTGATAAGCAGAGTGATGGCATTCGGGGGGAAAACTGTCCATGTGTCTAGTCATTCTGGTGCGCAATGCCCTATAGCGTTGTTTTGCTACTGGCCCTGACCAGTTTTTGCAACTGGATTTGCATCCTGAAGCTGAGATTACTTCTGGATGGAAGCAGAATGAAGTGACGAGGAGTAAGTTCAATTATATATAAAAGGGAGACAGTTCCTTATTGCTTCTCTGTTGTGGCCTGGCAGGAGCTGTTGGAGCTGCCACCAGACTCCGGCAGCAAAGGGCCCTATGAGTCGGCCCTGGAGGATGTGGAGCACCCTGGACAGGGTTCTGACTCTGAGCAGGGAACAGAGAGACTGGTTGGCCACCAGGTGGCACCTGAGCCTTGGATCACTGGGGAGGAGACAAGAGAGAGCAATCCAGAAACCAACTATGAGTTGTTCCGGGATGCACGCCGTCGAAGGGCTACTCGGTGTCAAGAACAACTACGTAATTACAGGAGGTAATTATGCTCAGCTGATGGTCATTAAGCTCCTCTCCCAGACTATAAAAGTGACTGCTTGTGCCACACCCTTCTTGCAGAAGTCAACGTTTGGGACTAAAGAGAAACGAACTTGGCAGGCTGGATTGCTGCCAGAGTTTGTTTGCATTGCTGCCAAGGTTTCTCGGACTTGCTGCCAAAATCCTTATTGGTTTGTTTATTTGGCTTTCAGCCACCAAGAGTCTGGACTTGCTAATTAAAGGACATTCCATTTTACCCTTGTCTCGGCTTTCGTTACTGAACGGAGGAGGGGGTCAGAACACTTCTCCATAGTAAAATCCCATTTCCTTGGAAACATATTCAACCTAAATACTTTATGGAAATGCAATCTGGTTTTCTTCTTCTGGATAACCTTTAGAAACCGAGGTTGAATTGGGTTGGTTGAAGATTCACGGAATTTTTCCCTTTCAATTCTCTCATGCAAAAGAACTGAGTGATGCTTACGGTAGCTCTATTCAGGATAAAGAGTAAGGGTGGCTACTTATTATAAGGAGACTTGTCACAGTGTAAGGGGGCAGCATCTGCAGCATAAATAAATAAAAGTTGCCCGTGTTAATTTATACATACTGGTGTGACTCCAGAAATGATTGCTGTAATTTCAATAAGGGCTATGTTTTGAATAGAAAAGAGGGAGGCTGCGGCTCAGTGGCTAAGACGCTGAGCTTGTCGATCAGAAATGTCAACAGTTCGGCAGTTCGAATTCCTAACACCGCATAATGGAATGAGCTCCTGTTACTTGTCCCAGCTTCTGCCAACCTAGCAGCTCGGAAGCATGTAAAAATGCAAGTAGAAAAATAGGAACCGCCTTTGTTGGGAAGGTAACAGTGTTCCATTGTATATGGAAGGATTTCCCAATCCTGATCCAATTCCCAATTCTGGTTCTTTCCACTCTGTTATTCTGTTATATATTTGGTACCAGAATCATCTCCAACCAGAATAGCTGCAAATAAGAAATGCAAAATCCGTGATCCTGTGCTCTATAACATCCACTAGTGTGATCCCAAGAGCCTCTCCATCATTTCCCACTAAGTTGACATCTCTAATTTGATTGGAAGAGGAAAATGATGAAATTCTAGTTATATTAATTAGGTGTCACTCAAATCAGCCTGATCCCCAGTTAGTATCTGGACATTTCATCATCGTAATCCATATCTGGTGATAATCCTCTGCAGTGCTTTCAAAAACATTCCAGTTAACTTTTTCATCCGCTCCTTTCATCTTATGCCCTGTATAGTCTCCTCATTTTTCAATTTTCTTTACCCTTGCTAAACAGATGTTTTTTCCTAGTCCATCATCTGCTTACATAATATGCTCATAGAATGTGAGTTTTTGGTCACTGCTAATTCCTTTAAGAGAGCAATCCATCTTAAATTACTTTGAGAGAGCAGTCCCACCAATTCAGGAGCTGCAGGAGCAGGATATGTCTACTTTAATGAAAAGAAGGACCAGGGGAGACATGATAGCAGTGTTCCAATATCCCAGGGGCTGCCACAAAGAAGAGGGAGTCAAGCTATTCTCCAAAGCACCTGAGGGCAGGACAAGAGGCAACGGGTGGAAACTAATCAAGGAGGGAAGCAACTTAGAACTGAGGAGAAATTTACTGACAGAACAATTAATCAGTGGAACAACTTGCCTCCAGTAGTTGTGAATGCTCCCATACTGGAAGTCTTTAAGAAGAGATTGGACAACCATTTGTCTGAAGTGGTGTAGGGTCTCCTGCCTAAGCAGTGGGTTGGACTAGAAGGCTGCCAAGGTCCCTTCCATCTCTGTTATTCTATATTCAATTCAAAAAAGATGCTGAGGCTCTAGAAAGAGTGCTGAGAAGAGCAACAAAGATGATAAGGAATCTAGAGCTTCAACCGCATGATGAACAATTAAGGAAACTAGGTATGTCTAGCTTAACAAAGAGAAGAATTATGGATGACATGATAGTTGTCTTCTGGTGCTTGAGGGGCTGTCACTGGGAAGAGAGGTTGGATGTATTTTCTAAAGCACTTGAGGGAAGATGTGATTGGTGGAAGCTTGTTAAATAGAGATCCAATCTGGAGCTAAAAAGAAATTTTTCCTGCAGAACAATTAATTGGTGGAACGGCTAGCCTCCAGAAGTTGTGGATGCTCCATCACTGAAGATTTTTAAGAGATTGGACAGCCATTTGTCCTGAATGATCTAAGGTTTTCTATTTGAGAAGGAGGTTCGACTATTAGAAGACCCCCAAGGTGTCTTCCAGCCTTATGATTCTATGATTTATTTGGCCAAGGATATTTGTAGTATTTATAATAGCAATAGTAGTTCTAGCTCTCTCGAGAAGTCTTTCATGCTGACAAACATAGAAAAAACAGAAGAAGAGGACAACTAAAAGCAAAATGTCTTGGACTTCATTACAGTGTTGAAGATGCACCATTGGAAGATCTGAAGAACTAGGTTGGAGACAGGTCATTCCAGAGAAAGTCTATCTGTGTGGTCATGGACAGTTGGCACTGCTACAAATTTACCTTCAGTCAACAACTCTAAATCCATAACTCAAAAACTCTTATCTCACTGTGCTCAGGTTTCATAATCACATAAAAAGCCTTGGAAGATCATTGCTTTAATTGTGGTAATATTTGTTATCGTAGAAACACCTTCATTTGTCACGAATGTGTTTTTACTAATGAGACACATGACTTTCTCTTTAGCGTTACTCTTCTCTTTAACTCACCAGGACATTGTTCATTTTTATTCCTGAGCTTTAGAAAACAAAATTATTTATCAGTCTTAGTGTCTGTTCACTAAGCATATTCACAAAGATTACTTTTGTGCTTTCAATAGTCAACGTCAACCCAGAGTTTTCATATTCCATTTTTCACTTTTATTATGAACTCTTCTGAGTCTTATATTAGCAAACAAACTATTGTCATGTGCATATCTCCAATAGTTAATGCTTTGACTACAAGTTGTGACTCTTGCCAGTTCATTCCATTCTGCCTTTTTGTTAAACCCCGCGTGGCTGGCAAAACCAAGTAAACAGGTACAGAATTAAATCAAATCAATCCAAATCACCCACTCAGTGGTGATGAATTAATTAAAGCAGAGTCTCTTGAAAACACTTTCTTTCCATCTCTCTCATATCTAGAGAGTATTTCTTGGATAAACTCCAACTCCTTGGGTCCCCCTTTCTCACAATTTCTCAAACATTGCCATCACTGCGCATTCCCTGCAACTGCAGACTCCCAAGATTGTGTAGGAAGAAGTGCTTCAGCTGTTACATGAGCACAGCACCTGTTAATGGTTCATTCATGCAGCCCAATTTGACAAAAAAAGATGACTGATAGAGATTGATCTATTCAAAGTCATTGGGCCTCTTAAAGCCGCTGCATCTTTTCTCAGGTCATGTGTGGAAGCCTGAAAACAAAACGGAGACTGCTTTAATGAGTAGTGCACTAGAACTGTGCCCTCACGAGGTTCATTTTAGGTCTTCTGGACTGTTTTAAGTTCATGCACAGTCCTCATATTCGCTGTGTAAGTTAAAGACTTATGGTGATAACATGCACCCTTGTCTGACACCCTTCCTTATTCTCTGCTTCTTCAGACTCAGTTTTTAACAGTAGCACCTTCTTGTTTATTCTAAAGCTCTCTCAGAAGAATTATGAAATGTTTTAATGGACCCATTAGCCTGAATATGTTTCACATCCCGGCGTGATCTCCAGAGTCAGAGGTCTTACAGTGGTCAATAAAGGAAAGGAAAACCTTATTGCGTCCTCTTGTCATGGCCATTATTATCTTTATCTTGTGTAAGCTGTCTAACGTCTTGTTCTGCCTTATTCAAAACCCACCAGCTGCTTCGACATTTCTCTCTGTAAGTGTGATGATGCTAATTACAATGACAGTACTTAACTTGATCTCAGGTGGAAATCAAAATCATTTCAGATATTTTTATAATGTTACAACCAGGGGTGGGCTTCAAAAAATTTAGCAAGGGATTCTCTGCCCCGTTGCTGGGCGGACGTGGCCATGGTGGCCATGGCCATGATGGGTGTGGCCTAGTTGGCCTCCTGCACCAGGACGGGGGGGGGAGGCGTTTTTGCCCTCCCTGGGCTCCGGAGGCTTTCCTCGAGCCTCCAGGAGTAAAAAAATGGGCTCCCCAGGCTCCAGTGGCCCTCTGGAGGCCAGAAATGAGCCCCTTTTTGGCGCTCCTGAACTTCCGGTAGGCCTGTTTTTCGCCCTCCCCAAACCTTCGTGTGTGACCTGCACTTACTTGCATCCAAAACTGGCTGCGTGGGGACTCCTGGGAGGGGTGGGATGGGCTGGAAGGGGCCAGCCTGGAGTGGGATTTGGGGGATTCTCCAAACTGCACAGAATATTAGCTAGAGGATCTCCTGAACCCCTGCAAACCCCCAGCAGCCCACTTCTGATTACCACCTATTTTTTTTCTCCTGACCCCACATATTTTTTTTTGTATAGATGGAATTCCCAGGATTCCAGGATGGAATTCCATTGCTTTTACTACAGATACTAGATGCGATGTAGAAATCCCAACACAGTAGACTCCAGGATTCAAATCTATGTCTCTTTCTCCTATCTTTTCTTGGTAAATGGATTGAGAACTGTTCATTTCACATTATAAGAAATGGTTGGCATCTATGTGTATCGATTGTGGTGCACCCATCCAGATTGAGGAGGAATCTTTCTGATTTGGTTTATTCTAGCCATCACAGGGGGTAAATAATTGAATGCAGAGGAAAGCAGATTCCAAGGGAATATTTGAAGGGGGAAGGGTTGGTTAGAACCGAAGAAGCTTCTTGGATGAGAAGTGGAATGTTTTCAAAGGAAAAAAAAACCAAGGAAGTCCAGTTGCCTTTGGAAAAAGTGATTTTGAGACTAACATGACCTGAACGATTGAGAATCTCCATAGACAATGACCCAAAGAGGTGGTCGCATTCCATACACATGGTAGTTCAAGTAGCAGGTAGATGACCATATGTCTGGATGCTTTCATTTCAAGTCCTTCATTGACACGGGTGTTGATGGCTCAGTTGGCCACTTTAAAACTTAGAGTCTAAGATTTTTGTGAAACTTCAGACACCTAAAGGTGATATATAAAGGTAAAGGTTCCTCTCACATATATGTGCTAGACATTCCCAACTCTAGGGGATGGTGCTCATCTCCGTTTCAAAGCTGAAGAATCAGTGCTGTCTGAAGATGTCTTCTTGGTCATGTGGCCGGCATGACTAAAAGCCGAAGGTGCATGGAATGCTGTTACCTTCCCACCAAAGGTGGTTCCTATTTTTTCTACTTACATTTTTACATGCTTTCAAAGTGCTAGGTTGGCAGAAGCTGGGATAAGTAACAGGAACTCACTCTGTTATGTGGTGCTAGGGATTCAAACCGCCAAACTGCCGACCTTTCTGATCGACAAGCTCAGCATATTACCCATTGAGCCACCGCATCCCTCAAGGTGATATATACAAACCAGAGCATGACTTTTGACCAGCAAAGTCAATGGGGAAAGTATACAAAGAAACAACAAACAATGCAAATTTACATCACACAGGCGGTACTTAAAACCAAAGACTATGACTCAGTAACAACAACCAGCCAATCAAAGAGTCCAAAATCAGAACATGACTCGGAAGTAACCAAACAAACAACACCTATACTAATTTGCATCACATAAAAAGGCATTTGAAGACGGGTGTTCTGACAAGCAAGCACAATTCAAAGCGCACTGACGATGTCTCCTCGAATGGTGATGAAACTTTTCCAATGAAATTGCCAAGCTCACAGCTCAAATCAACAGCCCAACTACAAACCCGAGCTACTAATATTCAATACTAATATTCAAATACATTTCAACATACATACTGTATACACACACACACACACACACACACACACACACACACACACACACACAGTCCTCAACTTAAGACTGTATTAAAGTCCAAATTATATGTTGCCAAGTGAGTCATTTGTTAAGTGAATGTTAGCCCATTTTATTCCCTATCTTGGCAGAGTTAAGTGAATCACTGCAGTTGTTAAGTTAGTAACACAGTTGTTAAGTCAATCTGACTTCCTCATTGACTTTGCTAGTCAGAAAGTCGCAAAGCCGTCGTAGGCCATGGCGGAAGGCAGGCAAGCTGGCTGGGCCTTGTGGGAGGCAGCTAGGCCAAGATTCAGGGCTTGCTTGCAGACTCACCGAGGCAAATTAGGGCCGCTCAGCTGGGCTGCAGAGAGAGTGCGGTTTAGGATTCAGCTGTGGCGGCGAAGGCAGGCAAGCTGGCTGGCCCGCAGAGACCATGTGATTGAGACAAGCGAGGGAGCCAGACAGAGAGCAACAGCAGCTACGCCGGGCAAGCAGGGAAGATGAGGAGTGATTGGGCGGGATGGGCAGCATGGGGTGGGGCAGCACAGAACTTTAACAACCGGTTCGCCTGAACCGACTGAATCCCACCACTACACATACTGTGTATATATAAATAAAGGGAGATTTATTTATCAGCACAAATGCAACACAAATGTATAACAAGGCAACATAAAAAAAATGGCTTTCTGCCTGGATGGCTCCCAGAGTGAGCTGATAGACAGAAAAGGGAAGCAGTATGCTTCCTCCCATATTTGGGCATACCAGGGGTTATGATGCACGTGTGTGTGTGTGTGTGTGTGTGTGTGTGTGTGTGTGTGTAAGCCTTGCTGTAAGTTATTCACGTGTTGTATGGAAAGAGTAGACCCTTGGTCCCTACCTGTTAGATGTGGGGCTTCAAATCCAATCGTTTTCTCAACTTTCCCTTTTTCTGAAGGTGGGATTTGAAACTGAGAACATTGCCAAAGTTCCCCGAATTGTTGGACTATCTTCCAGGGAATCGATCTTGGTGAATATAATCCACAAGATCAAGCAGCACTTGTATAGTTTTCTTAATACACCTCATTATTCTTTGGAAAACACCGTAGGAGCTTAAAGAGGGTTTAGTTGGGACATATGGTTTTCTACTCTTTAATCACAGCATAATTCCAGATCCATCTTCTATTTAGCAACAAGGCAGAGACAGATGTGAGCAGTGCTTGTGTGTGTGTGTGTGTGTGTGTGTGTGTGTGTGTGTGTGTACTGATTTGACAATTAGGAGAGCATTAGAACAGGATGGAATTGAAATATTGCTCTTGTTTGGGTTTGATATATAGTCACATCTGTCACTTCTTGTTGTTTCTCCTCCGCTAGCTGTTTTACATACATTTCAGGGCTGGTACCTTATTTTTTGAAATCAATGCTTCCGGTATGCCGTATTGTAAATCATTATCATCATCAGGCTACAGAATTAGATTATTTTAAATGGGAATGTGCCAGAACAAGGAAGAAGGCTATGAATATAGATGTGAATAATTGTTTTCCCTCCCAGATATTTTAATGAGAAATGGTATTTCTTTTCCTGAAGCTCCTTCATTGGACTTTTTACAAAGGAAATATTACAAAGGCAGAATATTATATTTCCGTGGATGAGAAATGGAGAAACACATTTTTTTAAAGGAAACAAGACTCACTCTTAATAGTCCCCACCCTCTCAATGGCCCACAGCAGATGTCCTGCACTTAGGAGACAAAGAGATAACTAGGTCTATTCATAGGCAAATGCCCTCACCCAAGATCCAACAAGGGTCGGATTAGCCCTCTACTCATCTAGCAAGAGAACTCATCACATGGCACCTGGGAAGATTACATCACCCAGCAAGGCTCAACCAAGCCTGGGACTCAGGACAGCCTACAGAGTTGCCCCTGCATGGCCTCATGGGAGAATGACAACCAATCAGAATACAAGCTCAAATTCCAAAGCCCAGAGAGGGCATAAAACCAGGGTACTCTCAGCATCTCTTCCCTTTTTCCTCCCAGGATCTCAAACCAAGTGGTCCTGTCCACCTTTAAAAGCCATATTTCCAAGCAGTCTCCATGTTTCCAGGGTCTTTTTCCCCACTTGGAACTGAACCCAGATGGACATTTCCTCCAACCCTCCTTTCTCTAAGAAACTGTAAACTGCTGGTTCTTGTCGTCTGTACGTGTTTCACCTCAAAAGAAGACTCCTGAAGACCTAGGCCCAGAGCCCTCGAAACTTGGCAAATTTAAGAACTGTGGACTTCAACTCCCAGAATTCCCCAGCCATTATGACTGGCTGAGGAATTCTGGGAGTAGAAATCCACAGGTCTTAAAGTCACCATTTGGAGAGCCCTGTTCTAGGGCAAATGTAAAGAATGCAAAACAAATGGGTTAAATAAATGCATATAGAGAAGGAGGAAAAGGAAAAGAGAAAGAAGGGTACAATTACTTCTCTAATTACTGTATGATCCATCACCAAGATACTATTAGACTTTCTCCTTTCTTGAGAAGAAGATAAATTCATTGGATTTATTCCTTCCATTTCCATTTAATTCTATATAAGCCAGGAAGTAAGAACAATTTTTGAAATATACTTCATCCTTGTCATCCAATATGAGCTTTGAGATCATTAGAGGTCTACTCCAAGTACATTAACATCTTGTCCCAAAGGTGTTTTTTTAAAGGCAGCTGGACTTTTTCTTAAAGATGTCTCCCTTCTCATCCAAGAAGCTTCTTGGATGAGAAGCAAAACATCTTCAAGGAAAAACAAAGTCGTTGCCTTTTGGAAAAAAAGCACCTTTGGGATAAACATGATCTGGATGACTGAGAATCTCCATAGACACCTTAACATTTTCAAATCAGACCAGAAAATATACAAAATGATCTCACACCACCTCTCAAAGTACTTTGGCTCCTACTGTGGATAATGTAATAGTTATGTTAAGTCTTTTATTTATTTGCTAGACTTATTATTTCACTCAAGCAGAAGTACATTGACCCAGAGTCATCCAGCCATCTTTCATGCCTAAGGAAGAATTAGAATTCATATGTCCTGGTTTCAGATCTATCCTCTTAACAATTTGTCTGGAGATTTTGTTTGCCTGATCCTAAATACAGGTATCCTCGACATGACCACCATTGAGGGCAGAATTTCCCTCGTTAAGGAAGCGAGTCACACCCAATTTTACAACCTTTTGTGCCATGGTTGTTAAGCAAATCACTTGTAGTTAAGTTAATAAAATGGTTGTTGAGTGAAGCTGGCTTCCCCCATTGACTTTGCTTGTTGGAAGCTAGCCGGGGAAGTTACCACTGGCGATCCTGGGATACTGAAGCCATCATAGATACATTCCAATTGCCAAGCTCTTGAATTTTAGTCACCTGACTGTGAGGATGCTGTGACGGTTGTAAGTGTGAGGACCAATCAGAAGTCATTGCTTAGATTGGATAGCCAAAAAAAAAAAGATTTTGACAGAAATAGAGAGCCAAGAGAGGAATTTGGGAGCCAAGTTAAAAAAAATCATAGCAATTAAAATACTGAAGCGGGCAAGAGATGATGGATAGATGGTTCTCTCTTTTTTTGTTATTGTTGTTCTGATTTGCTTTTGCTTTTCTCTCTCTTTCTTTTAAAGCATAGCAATTAAAGTACTGAAGCAGGCAAGAGACAAAGGATAGATGATTTCTTTTGTTGTTGTTGTTGTTCTGATTTGTTTCCCCCCCCCCCTCTCTCTCTCTCTTATTTTTTTTTAGTTCGGTGACGTGATTAGAAATTAGACAGGATAGAAAGAAAAAGCCTTTTAATAAAGGGTGACAGGACTAAAGCTAGAATAAGTGATAGAAATAAGAGAAGGGGGAATATTAGTGTATACATTTTTATATAATAGTATAAAAGTAACAATAAGAGAAAACATGGAATAATTGCATAACGATAGATTGCAACCTAATATAAATGTGTATTATTGTTAGAAAAACATAAGTTGATTTTATGTAATAATTATGATTAAGTTTTACTTGTATTTTAACGTGTAATACCCAGGTACCACACTGTTCTTCACACATTGATTTGATATATTTGTAAAAACAAAACAAAAAATTAAAAAGTCACTTTTTAGTGTTGTCGTAACTTTGAACAGTCACTAAGTGAATGGTTGTAAGTCAAGGACTATCTATAGCCAATTATGGCCAGGCTCTATAAAATCTTGGCCATGCTCTTCTTCCTCAGTTTGAGTGACTCTTGGTTGTGATAAGAATAATTGTGTACACAGCCCTGGTAACATGAATTGCTGGTGTAGGAGCATTCGATGGAGAATATATTTTGACAGCAACTGTACTTGATTCTCACAAGCAGCAGGAGAGGAAAGCAGTTACAGCCTGTGTTTCTGCAGACTAACTGGGGTTTATCTGGAATTAGCAGGAAGGGTGTCTGGCTTAAGCTAAGACAAAGCTTTAACATCCCTTATGTATTAAATGTGGGCTTTGGTGATGATGCAAAATATATGATCTTCTTTTCTTTATTTTTTAAAGAAATAATGAGATTGAATTTGTCTGGCACTGTTCTTCCAAACGTGGCTCATCTCAAGCTTGGCCCATGAGTAAGAATGCAGGAATCGAAGCCGGAGTTGGGGGTGGGGGGAATAAAAAGAAGGACTGAAGATCGATTCTTCCTTTTTCAATATCAAAATTTTAGTAACAGAAGTGGATAAAGGATAATAGCAGAGATGGTATTCTATCGGTTCGGATTGGTTCGCCCGAACCGGTAGCGGAAATCGCGGGTGGCCCTGTCTATCCTCCCCGGCTCTATGGCATCCCATTTAGGCCCTTATTTTTGCCAAAAGTGCATGCATGGAAGGCTGTGCACATGCACGGAGGTGGTGCGTGCGAGCATACGAGCACTCACATTTGTGAACCGGTAGGGAAGGTAAGTATATACCACCCCGGATAATAGGTTTGAAGGGAGATCAATGCTTCCTTCTTCATTCTTTATATTTGTGGGTTATGCTTATCTCTACGTTTATTTTTTGAAGAAGAGGAGGAAGGTCTGTGTGACAGATGGTCTTCCCAACTCCCTCTGATGTTTGTTTGTTGTTCTCCCATTCAGATGGGACACGGGGAGCATCGGGGGGAAGGGGGGCGTTCAAGTGACCCCAAGGTGGCGCAGTGGTTAAATGCAGCACTGCAGGCTACTGCTAGATCAGCAGGTCAGCGGTTCAAATCTCACCGGCTCAGGGTTGACTCAGCCTTCCATCCTTCCGAGGTGGGTAAAATGAGGACCCAGATTGTTGGGGGCAATATGCTGACTCTCTGTAAACCGCTTAGAGAGGCCTGAAAGGCCTATGAAGCGGTATATAAGTCTACTGCTATTGCTATTTCCGGACGGCCAGCCAAAGTCTGCTCAGCCTGCTGGTTGTCAGAATAATGTTTAGCCAGGTGTTAATCTGTGTCTGGAGGAGGGGAGGGAAGTGATGGAATTCATTATTCAGCTTGCCAAGAGAGGTCACGGTTTTGGGCCACTGCCAAGTCCGAAGCCAGCCCTCTTGGATTTACTGACATGTGCCATTTGCGAGGAATGTAGATGAAGTCCGTTTGTGGAAGTCTCTTGGTAGGCAGCCAAGCTGACGGAGAGCAGACAGAAGCATTCAAGCAGCAGATCTACAGAGGCAAAAAAACCCAGCTTGCCTTCTCCAAGCGGGTGAAGAGCTATCTGAGCAAAAGGAACAATCATATATATTTTTTTCCCTTCTCTTCTTCATCTGTTTTTTTTTTTGTTCTTGAGATCTTCTTGGGTTTTGCTTTTCTTTCCGTACACACACACACACGCACAACTGCATAAACCTTACCTATTCCTTCTACTCTTCTAAACAGAAACAATGATTAAGTCAAGCTGGTTTTACGTCAGATTCAAGTATGCTGAAAAGGTAGGTCAATCTATTATTTCTTTCCTGGACATCTCTCTCCCCCCCCCCACCCTCACCCCCACCCCAAGCAAAATTTGCCTCTGTTCTGGATTCTAACTCTGAAGAGGCATTTGATATTTCTGCAGCATTTCATAAGGCAATGTGCTTTCTCGGCTGTTATATTTCTGGAACGTTAACTCGGGTGCAGTTTGGAAAAATCTGGCATTCGGACAATATTGCTGAGAACAGAGGGAAGCCTTGGATCCGATTACTGAGCCCTGCCACTTTGCACAAACAACTTAGACATGCACACAATGGGCTGTGTGTGTGTGTGTATGTTTATGTGTGTGCTTTCTTTGTCTTCTACTACAAGGTGAGGAAGGAACTTTTTTTTTTTCATTCTAAGAATCAGCTGGAGGGGCGAAACTTCTCCCTGCAACATTGGGATAGGGAAGGAGAGGTATAAAATGTTGTGTAAACATTTTGGCTGAGTCGTAAAAAAACAACAACCCCTTTCTTATGTATCCATAGCTCGCTGGAGCTTCCATGGATCAAAGGCAAAAGCATACATTGGGCTTCCTTCCTCTTAACTGGCCATTATTCTGATTCTTAGTAGCTGAGCGTATCCGATGATATGAGACACTTAGGATGTTAGTTTTTGCTGTCTCTCTGTGTGTCTCAAAGCATGGAGGTGCTTCAGCTCTTACCTGCATGGTTGTCCACTTGTTCTCTGGTAGATCTTGATTTTTTTCTTCTTTCCCACCTTGGGTCATCAATAATTGGCAAGGTTAAAAGCAGGGCTTTAGATTGACTGGTGATACGGTTACTGATAAGATGTTCTCCTTGCTCTGCTTCAATCTGACATCTCCACAGAGGAGGGCAGTTGACAATTGAGGCAGAAAAGGGGGAGTTTGCTCTTTTTGAACAACGTTGCTTAGAAGGCTCCTTTGCAGGTAAATAGGTTCCATTACAGGGATGCGATGGCTCAGTGGTTAAGACGCTGAGCTTGTCGATCAGAAAGGTTGGCGGTTCGAATCCCTAGTGTCGTGTAATGGAGTGATTTCCCATTACTTGTCCCAGCTTCTGCCAACCTAGCAGTTTGAAAGCATGTAAAAATGCAAGTAGAAAAATGGGAACCACCTTTGGTGGGAAGGTAACAGCGTTCCATGCGCCTTTGGTGTTTAGTCATGCCGGCCACATGACCACAGAGACGTCTTCAGACAGCATGGGCTCTTTGGCTGTGAAACAGAGATGAGCACCGCCTCCTAGAGTCGGGAACGACTAGCACATATGTGTGAGGGGAACCTTTACCTTTAGCTTAATTTCCTTTAAGCATTATATTTGAAGTGCTACCTCTTTTGACACATTCTGGATTGAATAATATACAGGGAGTCCTTGACTTACAACAGTTGGTTTAGTGACTGTTCAAAATTACAAGGGCACTGAAAAAAGTGACTTATGACGATTTTTTCATACTTACGACCATTGCAGCATCCCCATGATCACGTGATCAAAATTAAGATGCTTGGCAACTGGTTCAAATTCATGACAGTCGCTGCGTGCTAGGGGTCATGGGATCCACTTTTGCGACCTTCTGACAAGCAAAGTCAATGGGGAAGTCAGACTAACTTCATAACCGTGTTTCTAACTTAACAACCGTAATGATTCTCTTAACAACTGTGGCAAGAAAGGTCGTGAAATGGGGCAAAATTCACTTAGCAAATGTTTGTCTTAGCCACCAGGATTTTGGGCTCAATTATGGTCGTTAAATCGAGCAGTACTTCATGAGATTTGATTTATTTTCTGATTTTCTGAGTGGGACTTCAACATAAATATAGAGCAGTGTTTCTCAACCTTGGCAACTTGAAGATGTCCGGACGTCAACTCCCAGAATTCCCCAGCCAGCGAATGCTGGCTGGGGAATTCTGGGAGTTGAAGTCCGGACATCTTCAAGTTGCCAAGGTTGAGAAACACTGATATAGAGTGAGCCCTTGATATCCATGTGGCTCTAATTCCATTTTTGATGGTCTCGGGATAACATTGCTGAACCAGAATTAGGTTACCAATTCTCAGTGATTGTTTAAATGGTTCTTACTTATACAAATAAATAGAATTAGGATTTCAGCCATGAACCAGAAAGATAAATCAAATATATCCATCATTTCTGAAGATATCCTCATCATTGCCACATGCCATAAAAGATGTATTTATGTATTTAATATGTATCCAGCCTTTATTACTTTATAAGTAACTCAAGGCAGTGAACTTTCTTACTCTTCCTATTTTCCCCACCATAACAGTCTGGGCTAAGAAAGTACTGTATGATTGCCCTGCAGGCTTTCGTGTCTAAAGTGGAACTAGAACGCACCGTCTCCTGGTTTTTAGACCAGCACTTTAATCACTAGGTCAAAACTGGCTCTGTAAGAGATGTATGATATTTCATGAAATGAAAATTAAGGCAGAATTAGAACTCAGAGTCTCCTTCTTTAACAGTGCTCCCACTCTCTCCCAAGAATTGAAACAAATAGAAGCCCCCCAAAATTGAATAAAAACATACCAAATAAAATCAAAAGCACCATATAAACTAAGCAGCAGTGAAGAGCTGGTTTAAAAAGCTTGGTTCTGTGCCTCCTACGTGAGGTTAAATAAAACTTTAAAAATATGATAAAATCCCTATGTTATGAAAGTGGAATTGGTTGCCCCAAATTCCAAAAACTAGAGAGGGGAAAGGAGAGAAGGAAATGGATAAGAGGAGAGGAGTAGGAGAGAGGGAAGGAGAGGGAAGTGGAGAAGAGGAGAGAGAAGAGAGGAGAGAAGAGGAAAAGGGAAGATAAGGAAGAAAGAAATAGAGAGGGGAAAGGAGAGAGATAAATATATCGAATGTTATGGTACAATTATGAAAATAATGCTTATAACTATGATGCACAACATTATGTATTTAAGAGAGACTATAAATGTATGATTAAGAGAATATTGGTTACAATCAGGGTGTATAAAACTCTGTATACTCAAAAAGGACTAGCCAGTACACTGTCATTGCAAAACTGGAAATGTGATGTATTATAAAGAAGAATGTACAATAAAAATATTTATTAAAAAAATTAAAAGCTTGGTTCTGTGCCTCCCACGTGAGGTTCAATGAAACTTCAAAATATGATAAAAAATCCCTACGTGGTAAAAGTAGATTCGGTTGCCCCAAATTCCAAATTCTTGGTATAACATTGAACTAATGGAGAAGAAATCCTGAAGTTATAGAAAATATTGTTTTCTATAACAAGCTTTCCTCCTTTCGTTTGGTTTGCCTTGTCTTGTATTTTAAGGGTCCCCCCCACTACCACCACTGAATTTTCAGTCTCCTGTTTCTCTTCCTTCCACCTCAGGCCACAAGCGTGCAGTGAAAGTTGTGTTCAGTTCAGTTCACAGAATTGGCAATTTAGCCGCCTTGACTTCTCTCTTTCCCCAAAGGCATGCAAGCATAATGCCTTTAATTATGGCATAGATATATCCATTCATTGGCACATTTATGCCCAGAGGTGGGAGTACATTTGCCCGTTTGAGGACTATCCAAGGCTTTCCACAGCATGTCAAAGGACAACTCCAAAAACATGCTGGGCCAGAGGCCGTTTCCAGACATTGTGCATGGCTGGCTGAGGAGTTCTGGGAGTTGAAGTCCATGAGTCTTAAAGTTGCCAAGTTTGGACACCCAAGTTTATATTTTTTTTAAAAAAAACATTTTATTGTACACCACCCAGAGTCCCTCTTCGTGGGAGATGGATGTTCAGAAATGTGGAAAATAAATAAATAAATAGCCCCAATGCAAAAAAAAAAAAGAGATTTTGATTTTGGTTCCAACTGTTTTGCACAGGATCTGGGATCACAAAAGCAATTTTTTTTTGGATTGCATGTGATCCTGAGCTGCGCCTTTCACATCCGTGATTTATGACATTGCTTAGTTTGCCAACATGGGATTCAGGGGGGAGAGAAAAAAAGCTTTGACCTATTTTGGGAGAAACTTCTAATTAGACCTAAATGCATTAAGACAATGTTTTTCAATGCTGGCAACTTTTAAGGTGGGGGGGACCTCCACTCCCAGAATTCCTGAGCCAGCATGCTAGCTGGAAAATTATAGGAGCTGAAGTCCAGAAATTGTGCCTTAGGCCAGTGGTTCTCAACCTTTTCTTCATTACATTTAAATACGTTTTGTGGCCACAGACCATGGCCACAGACCATGAAGATGTAACTCAAGATTTCCATCCATCCATCCATCCATCCATCCATCCATCCATCCATCCATCAGAATAGAGCTGGAAGTGACCTTGGAGGTGTTCTAGTCCAACCACCTTCTCAAGCAGGAGACGTTATATCATTTCAGATAGGTGGCTGTCCACTCTCATCTTAAAAGTCACCTACAATCTCTGAAGGCAAGTTGCTGCACTGGTTAATTGTCCTCACTGTTAGGAAGTTTCTCTTTAATTCCAGGTTGCTTCGCTTCTTGCTTAGTTTATTGATTAGTTCCTTGCTTATGATTTAAATCATAACATTTCTTCAAGCCTTCACGAACCCTCTTTGACAACACTGCAGACCTCCAGACCTCCACTGCGTTAAATGGAACAACTTGCCTCCAGAAGTTGTGAATGCTCCAACAATGGAGGTTTTTAAGAAGATGTTGGCTAACCATTTGTCTGAAGTAGTATAGGGTTTCCTGCCGAGGCAGGGGGTTGGATTAGAAGAGCTTCAAGGTCACTTCCAACTCTGTTTATTCTATTCTATGCTATGCTATGCTATGCTATGCTATGCTATGCTATGCTATGCTATGCTATGCTATGCTATGCTATGCTATGCTGTTTTTTAAAGAAACGTGCAGGGGCCATGCTTTTGCAGTCCACTGCAGAACAGTCAGCGTTTCTTTACACTGTAGCATGATCTAGTTAGAAAATGAGCATAGTCCCTGGAGCTTAAAGACCTCAGGTAATTCAAAAATAAGCAAGTCAAGCTGCAGATGACTTAGAGTAAATGAACCGGGCAGTGTTCGAAGGAAAAAGTTGGGAAGAATGGATCTGTCAAGTTCAATTTTACTCATTTTCTCAGTTTTCCAGCCTTGAGTTAATTTGGCCCCTTTCTTCATAAAGTTGGCAAACTGTTTCAAAACCCAACCAACAACTGCCAAAGCTCCAGTGGATTATTTTGTAATCACCCTTTTCTCTTTAATGTTGACTGCAAACAGGTTTTCCCGGATGCAATGTCAATTGTGTGTGCAGTTTGCCCTATTATGCCTTCCTGCATACTTTTAACAAATAGATGTGCAAAGGAAGAGGATAATGGATTTGGGCAGCCTGATGTCTTTCAATTTGTGTTTGCATTGGGGAAACTTAATTTAGGTAAGCTTTGTTTGTACCGAAATGCAAATCAAGTGATTTTTGGAGCAAAACTCTCCATATGTTTTTTAACTGTAATTTACATAATCTCCCATTCACATGGCTAACTACTGGATCTTATAGGAGCTGTTGAGAGCCCCTTTGGGGTATTAGGTAAGGTGCTGGCCTAGCAACCAGGAGGAGCCTGTGAGTTCTAGTACCACCTTAGGCAAAAAAGCTGGCTGCGTGACTTTGGACCAATCACCAGGTGATTGTAATTCTAGTCCCACTATAGGCATGAAAGTCAACTGGCTGACTTTGGCTGATCACAAGGTGACTCTGTGTTCTAGTCCCATCTTAGACATGAAAGTCATTGGGTAATTTTGGGTCAGTCACTCTCTTTCTCAGTGGGTCGTTGTGGGGAAAATAAGTGGAAGAAGGAATATTATGTATGTCCACTGCTTTGAGTTTCTTATAAAGTAATCACGGTGAGATAAAAATCAAATCAATAAATAGGATTGGTGATTCAAATTTCTAGTACAACATGAGTCAAACAAAATTTGTGATTCTAGGTTTGGACCAGACCAGTTTGACTGGGGTTGCTTTGAAGTTGCATCTATAGCAGTCTTGAACATAGGACACCATGGGGGTGGGGGTGGGGGTGGGACATCAGAAGGTTAGCAGCTGTCTCAGTTTTTCCCCAAATGGAATGCAAATAGAAAAGGTTTCTAGATTATGAATTCTACATAGTCCTAGTTGAATGTCTTCAAATATTTCAGTAGAACAGAATGTTTGAAAATTTTCTTTCACTTTTTACAAGGCAGAGGAATACAGAACAGAACAGAACGACTTTATTTGGCCAAGTATGATTGGACAAACAAAAAATTTGTCTCCGGTGCAGAATGAGAGTTACATTTATATGTAAAGCAACAGAGTAATAATAATCATCATAATAAAAATACCAATAAGAGAGGAAAGTCAAGAAGGATAACAACAACAACAGCAACAACAACAACAACAATTGACTAGCTACAATGACATGACTGCGTTGCTAAGATCATTCACTGGAAATTGTGCCAAAAGTTTGGATTTGAGTACAGCAAAAACCACTGGGACCATCAGGTTGAGAAGGTTTTAGAGAAGGAGAAATGAGAAAGTCAAGATCTTGTGGGACTTCAGAATTCTGACTGACAGGCACTTGGCCTACAACACACCTGACATAACAATAGTTGAAAAGAAAAAAAAAGTATGGTTCATTGACATTGCAATACCTGGAGATGCATGAATTGAAGATAAGCAGCAAGAAAAAAATCACAAAGTACCGGGACTTGCAAATTGAAGTTGAGCAACGGTGGAAAAAGAAATTGTGTGTTGTCCCGATTGTATTTGGAGCCCTTGGAGCAATACCTAAAGGGCTACCCCTCTATTTGGAAATTCTAAATTTGCCTGACTTGAACATTCTGATTCTACAAAAAAACAGCCTACTTGGAACAGCTTATATCCTCCGACGTTACCTTAACAGTGCCTAGGTCCTTGGTTAGGACTCGAGCTGTTGAGCTACCAACCAGCCCCAAAGGCTGTGAATCTCACCAAAGAATCTCACACAATAATGATGATGATGATGATGATGACGATGATGATGATGATGATGATGATGATGATGATGATGATGATGATGAACAGTGGTTGCTATTGTTATTGTTGTTGTTGTTATTATTCTACAGCCATACAACATGGGTAAATATCTTAGACACAATACAGTACTGTGAGGATTACGTGTTCAGCAGAGTGATGGCACAAGGAAAAAATGTCTCTGTGTCTAGTTGTTTTGATATGCAATGCCGTGTAGTGGCGTCCCAAGGGGAGGAGTTGACAGAGTTGATGTCCAGGATGTGAGGGGTCGGTAAAGTCCAGCTGGCCACAAGAGATCCTGAGGTATGTGCTGAACCAATTAAGAAAGTGTCCTATCACTTTTTAAAAATGAAAAGAAACCAATCACAACTGGTTTTGCACTTGATTTTAATGTTGACATAACATGAAAATGTAGCCACTGACATAATCTTGCATGGTAGAATAGAGCAGTCTGCCGTCGAGATGCTAGAATGATTGTGATAGGAAGTTTGACCCCTCCTGGGAAGAACTGTCTGCTTATTATCTCAGATTCATCTATGTGGCCTATAAATAGTCCTCTTTCCCATGTAATCATTTATCAGAGACAATATACATTTCTTCAGGATGACCCTCCTTTCTCTTTATAAATTTAGACCACACAGGGAGTTGCCAGGACTGAAAAATTTGTCTGAGTTGGTAGCAGCTGAAAGTTGCTAACCTTTTTTTAAAAAAGTAATTTTATTAAATTTATCATTGCAATAGTAAAAACTAATAGAGGGGGGAGGGAAAAAAAGAAAGAAAGAAAAAAGGAAGGAAGGAAGGAAGGAAGGAAGGAAGGAAGGAAGGAAGGAAGGGGAATAAAGCAAAAGCAAAGCAATATATAAATAAGTGATTTCCAATCTTCATAAACACAAATTAAAAATGTTCAGTAACTCTTCTTAATTTACAGTCAATGATCTCTTCATCCCGCGTCCCATCTCCTAGCTATGAATAAATCTATAAAGCATTGTCATTTCAATCCTAGTGTCACCAAAAGTCCAGAAATAGCAACACATCTATTTTAACTTTGATCAAATAAACCAACTTTAGATTCCTCCCCTTTACTTCTAACAATCTTATTCTTTACTCCATTCAAACAATGTCCTAGAGCCTGATTACTTTTCAATTCCCCCCCCCCGCTTCTCATAAGATTAATCCAAGCTTTAACACACCTTTTTTAAAACACAATGTAAAAGAATGATCTAGGTCCCTCAGTTGGTTTATTATTTGTAATTCACTTTTGATTTTTTTAAGCATCAACTGATTTCTCATAACTCTCTCATATATTGAGAATTGTGGATTAGACAAGGGCCTTCTTCTACATGTGAGGCTCTGTTGCTGTGTTACACATTTTCTGCCTGAGATAAAATATTTTTGAACATGAACCAAAGCTGTATAGTGTTAGAAGGAGGTATATATTGGCGGCATCCTCCGAGGCAATGGAATAAGATGAGAGGTTTTTTCCCCCCCTTCTGCCTGGAAGGGAACAGTCTTGTGACAAAGAGAAAAAACAAGAATATTACACAGGGAAAGTCACAGAGGAATTGTGTCAGATATGTTGTGCATAGCTGCTTATGACTTGTAACCCTGAAGTACATTTTAACAGTACGAGTTAACAACCAGATGGTTGAATATTCAGGATGCTTTGGCTGTCAAAAGCCAGACTCTGGGGAGATTAGATGTCACATGCAAGGTCACAGCTACGTAATGATTTTCTTTCCAAATAGCAAAGGCATTTGTTGACTGCCACTGAGTCGGAGAGGAGGAACGCTGGCAAATAATGACCTCAGAATGTGAATTTCCTCCAGGTCGCTGTACATGATCATATCGCAGGACAAACCGTTACCGTGAATGTCTTGTTTTGCATCAATAAACCCGTAGCTTCCAAATTACAGGAAGGAGCAGGCCCACGTAGGTTGCAAGGAGAGTGATTCTTGTTCCTGAGGTAAAAAATCCTCAGTTCCTTTTTTCTGTTGTAGCTGGTAAAATTGCTGCACTAAGCTAAAAGAGAAGAGCAAGGTCCCTATTTTATTGGGTTTTTTTTATTTCCTGCAGGAAACTATGTTGTTTGTATCAAACATTTTGCTCATAATTTAGCTGCATGATCTTGAGAGGTCCCAAAGAACTCAGAAAAAAAAGGGAAATTGCCCTACAAACAAATAACCACCTTAAAAGTATACGGCATCCTTAGGGTAGACACATTAAAATGTTACAGGGAATTGGGAAATTCGCCCAAAGTTTAAAATCTAACTAACTCTTAAAATGTTAAATATTTTGTTGAAGTACAGCAGCTGAGGAGTTGGATGCATCTTCAGGGGAAAAAAATCAGTGGTATCAAAATGGCAGCATCCAGGATGTAGTTGAAATCTTGCCCCTTTTAATATATGTGCCTAAAAAGGGACAGGGCTTTAATTTACACCGTATTGCGGTTATTGACACGGCCTTCTCCCTATGGATGTCTGAGTAGAGATTTGTTTCCTAAATGTGAATTTTGATTCCCTTTTTTTTTCAGGATTATATTTATTTCAGTAGTGTTTGAATTGAGACTTTCATTTTTGAATCATTTTGCTCCTGGCCTACCAAAGGATTCCTTCATCAGGCAAGGAAGAGGTTAAACAAACATGAACATGAATAAGGAGAAAAAAAATGAAATAAACTGAGGGGTGGGCTTCAAAAATGGCAGCAACGGGTTCAATGCCCCCATGGTGGGCATGGCCTAGTTGGTCTCCTGCACCATGGCAGGGGAGGGCGTTTTTTGCCCTCCCCCAGGCTCCGGAGGCTTTCCTCGAGCCTCTGGGGGGGGGGGGCAAAACTGCTTCCCGTGGGCTCTGGAGGCCCTCCAGAGACCGGAAATAGGCTCATTTCCAGACTCCCGGAACTTCCGGTAGCCCTGTTTTTCACCCTCCCCATGCTCTGGACTTTTCCTCAAGCCTTCTAGAGGGTGAAAACTGCTTCACACAGGCTCCAGAGGCCATAAACAGGCCAGTTTCCAGACCCAGAACCTCTGGTAGGGCCATTCCCCCCCTCCCCGAGCCTCCATGTGGGCCCTGCACTTACCTGGCATGATGAATGGGCCTCATGGAGAGTCCTGGGAGGGCCGGGGTGGGCCGATAGGGGTGGGCATGGCCAGCCAGGGATGGCATTTGGAGGTTCGACAAACTGGGCAGAATCCTAGCTAGAGAATTACCCGAACCCGTGTGAACCCCCAGCAGCTCCTCCCTGGATAGACTGTGAGATAGCTTTCTAATATCTATAAAGGAGAAAATTTGTAGCTCAGGCTTCAAATGAGGAGTCCTTCTTGCTCTCTAAGCTTAGTTGTCTTCTTGCAGATGTTTCATTAGCCAAACTAGGTAAGTGCACTGATGATGCTCCCTAGTTTGGGTAATAAAACATCTACAAGAAAACAACCAAGCTCAGAGAGCAACAAGGACCCCTCATCTCTAAGATCTACATCAATCGCTTCCAATAAATGCAGAACTCGAGTAGAGAAGGTCACATCCTGCTTATATGGTGATGGAAGCAATGTCAGAAGTCAAATGAGAAGACAAATATATATATATATAAGCTTCCAATATATATATATATATATTGGAAACACCAAACCTGAAGTAGTCTGTATATATATATATTGGAAACACCAAACCTGAAGTAGTCTGAAGCAGCCTGAAGATGACGAATGAGACTTCGTTGAAACGTCGCCAAGACATCTCCAATTCTACGCGGGAGAAAACCCGAACAACTAGAGACCTACATACTAACACCCGCGAAAACCTCAGAAAACATATATATATATATAACCACTCCAGTAGTAGAATTTATCCAACCGCATTGTGGAATGAGGCAGGGACAAGGAGGAAGAAGGAAAACACTGACATCTATTTCTGTCATTCTCTTTAGCCTAGTAATGGTG
Source organism: Thamnophis sirtalis (assembly GCF_051295495.1). NCBI lineage: Eukaryota > Metazoa > Chordata > Lepidosauria > Squamata > Natricidae > Thamnophis > Thamnophis sirtalis. Next base: position 11,614,320 of record NW_028261386.1, on the reverse strand, counting down.
TTCCAGGGCGAAAAACCCTGAGGCTTTGGATTTAGTGGCATTGACTTTTAGTTCTCAAGAGATCTGGCAAGATTACTTTATCCATTATTTTCTTAATACTAATCTATAGTGGCTCCTTAACAACAACAGCGCCTGGGTGTCCCTAATATCCTTAAGCTTCCTTGCATCTAGGAATGAATTGATAGAGACTGCCAGAGAACCAGATAGACAGACACTTCCCCATGTCCCCACATTTTTCCCCAGTCATGCGCCTCTGAAATGTCTATAAGAAGGGCATATCTATTTTTCCTTCTCAGGAGCTGTAGTGAAGGTTTTCCTAAGGGTGAGAGCAATCAACCTATGGAATAGCTCGCCTTCAGAATTTGTGGATGCTCCATCACTGGAGGTTTTCAAAAAAAAACCTGGACAACCATTTGTCCAAAAATATCTGGATCAAAAGAATAAGAGAGCGTCTCTCAGAAATGACATATGCTTAGTAAATGAAGGCGATTTTGAAATGGGAGACCGGATGGGATATGAGTTTAAATTTTAATGTGTTCAAAAAGCCTTGCTCAGCTACACAATCTGTAGACACATCTGACTCATAACTAAGGTTTGTGGCTGGCTCATCAGGAATTTCTCCCCTCTCCTGCTACGTTGTGGTACTTTGAAAAGAGGAAGAAAGCAATAATTTCTTTTATTTTGTTACTATATAGAAATCAATGCCTAACGTAATCTGGACTTTTTTTTTTAAAGAAAAACATTATATTGCTACTTCCTCCACTTCCTAATAGCCTAAAGACCTCATAAATCTCCACGCTCCTATGAAAAGTTGCCTCCTTTCCGCTCCATTGAATTATACATTTTCTTTTACTGTCTAGTCTTGAGAGCATTCAGAAATGAATTCTCTGGCTGAAAAACAGTGTTTCAATTTTCTTTTCCTTCCAATTCAATTCAGAAATCAAAAGAAATAATATAATTCCATGGTCCCAACTGGAGGCAATGCCCAGGTAAAGTTAGGTGAATTATAATAAAATGACAGAGTTGGAAGGGACCTTGGAGGTCTTCTAGTTTATTTATTTATTTATTTATTTATTTATTATTTATTTATTTATTTATTTATTTATTATTTATTATTTATTTATTTATTTATTTATTTATTTATTTATTTATTTATTTATTTATTTATTTATTTATTTATTTATTTATTTATTTATTTATTTATTTATTTATTTGACTTATATACCACTTCATAGGGCTTTTAGCCCGCTCTAAGCGGATTACAGATTTTTTAGCAAATTGAGTCAGCAACTTGCCCCCACAGTCTGGGTCCTCATTTCACCCACCTCGGAAAGATGGAAGGCTGAGTCAACCTTGAGCCGGTGAGATTTGAACCGCTGAACTGCAGATCACAGTCAGCTGAAGTGGCCTGCAGTACTGCACCCTAACCACTGCGCCACCTCAGCTCTCAATCCCCTTCTCAGGTAGAAGACCCTATACCCGTGATGGCAAACCTATGGCATGCGTGCCACAGGTGGTGTGCAGAGCCCTCTCTACGGGCACACGAACCATCGCCCCAACTCAGTTCCATTGTGCATGCGTGCTTGCCTCCCACCGACCAGCTGCTTTTTGGGTCTCTGCTGTGCATGTGTGGGCTGGGTGCAGGAGACATGCGCGCATGCGTGGGGTGGTGGTGGGAGTCATGTGCACATGCAGAGGGTGTGTGCGGCGCACCACACCACAGCCTGTATTTTTTGTCCCAGCAGGTTTCAGGGTGGCTTGCTAGGACCAAAATGGGGCATGGGGGCACGCATGCACATGCGCAGGGGGGGGAGAGGAAGCATGGGGGGGTGTCACATGCACATGGGGGCACAGAACACAGGGAGGTGTCACACGTGCATTGAATTATGGGTGTGGGCATGCGTATCCACATAATGCTGCACGCATGCGTGCTTTCAGTACATGATGACAAAAAGGTTAGCCATCACTACCCTCTACCATTTCAGATACAGTAAGTGTCCATCCAGGCTCTTCTTTATAAGCCTCCAGTGATGGAGCACCCACAGCTTCTGAAATCAAATTGTTCCACTGGTTAATTGTTCTGACAGTTAGGAAGTTTCTCCTTAGTTCTAGGGACTTTGGAGTGTTTTTTCACACAACCATTGCAGCATCCCCGTGGTCATATAATCACAGTTCAAGTGCTTGGCAATTTGCTCATACTTATGTGTTCTAACCCCCTCCTCTGTCCAGTAACAAAATGCTGAGACAAGCTTAGCTGGACTGCCACAACACTTTATTAGCAGGACTATAAATATTGGTGGCTGAAAGCCCAAACACGAACGAACAGATAAAGAACCTTGGCAGCAACCCAGACTCCAGCAGATACAGATAACAGCTTTTCCAGCGTTGTTAATTAAGTTGAATCCTGCAACCAGCCTCCTCACAAAGTCTCTCCTTATATACTATCTTGAGAGGAGCCTAATTACAACCACCTGGGTCCAATTATCTTCTGTATCTGTGTAGTTGTTCTCAACGTCTATCTGCCAGCCATTGCCGGGCGTCCAGGACCAACTCCCTTGTCTCCTTCCCACTGCTCCAAGGCCTGACGTCAGGAGCACACTCCCTTTAGCTTTCACCACTGCTCCATGCCTCCGGCGCTTCCTGGTGGCCAGCCAGCCTCTTTGGTCCATGCTCGGAGTCGGAACCCTGTCCAGGGTCCTCCACATCTTCCAGTGCCGACTCAAAGTGCCCCTCGCTGTCAGAGTCTGTTTGCAGCTCCAACGGTTCCTGCTGGGCCACAATACTTATGATGGTGGCAGTGTCCCGAGGTCGTGTGATCATCCTTGGTGATTTTCTGAATAACTGCAGTTATTCACTTAACGGTGGAAAAAACAAAAGAGGTCATAAAATTGGCCAAAACTCACTTAACAACAGAAGTTTTGGGCTCAATTGTGATCATAAGCTGAGGAGTATTTGTATTGCGGGGGCGAGGTGTTCTTCACCCATTTCTGTACTTCTGTACTTTTTAGAACTTGTTGATTTTAAAAAAAAATGCTTGGGGAAAAAAATCAAGGTTTATCTGTCTTCAGTGCGGAGAGAGATCAAAAATGTCACTACAGAAAAAGGCTCTAGGCAAGAACCAAAAAACAAGAGTTGAAGATGACTCTTCCAAGCAGCCACCTCAACTGTGCTTTAAGTTGCCACCCATTCACAGTTGATCTGCGATGGCGCTTCACTTGGCCACATGTGTTTGGCAGCTGATGGACCCTGAAGGCGTTTTGCATGGTTAATGCATCAAGGATTTCCTGAAGAATTCAGTCTCTTTAGAGAAATGTGGCTTTATTTTCAACACATTACCACCAAGTGCATGCATCTGTTTGTAATGCACCGCTCTGCATTTCAAATGACTTCTGCTTTTTGTATGATTCTCCTTCAATCAAGCAATAAATAACAGAATAACAGTTGGAAGGTCCCTGAAATCTTCTAGTCCCATGATGGTGAACCTATGCCATGCAGAGCCATATTTGCTGGCACACCAGTTGTCAGCTCCAGCGCTAACCAGCTGATTTTCGCTCTTCTGAAGGGCTGGGGGGAGGCCGTTTCCCCCCTCCCTAGGCTCCAGGAACGTGAGCTGTCACCCGTAGCTCTTCCAGGTTCCAGCGGGCCGGCCACCTGGTCTTCACATGCGCGGGAGTGCCAGAAACCAGACTAGCAGCCGTCCAGCGTGCATGCGCACACTGGGAAGATGATCTTCTGGTTTCCAGTGCGCGCATGCAGAGTGGCCACCTGGTCATCTGGTATCTGGCACGCATGTGTGTGCAAAGACCAGCTGGCCAATGCATATGGGCATGCTGAAAACCGGGAAATCATCTTCCCGGCATGCGCATGCATGCTGGGCGGCTGCTCTTTCGGTTTCCGGTGCTCCAACATACACATGCATTCCCGTTTAGGCACTCGGTGCAGAAACGTTTTGCCAACACTGCCCTATACAATTCTCTCACCTGAATTTGGCTCAACTTACAAACTTTATCTTGATCCATTCCAGTCTGGCTTCAGACCGGGCTACAGCACAGAAACCGCTTTGGTCGCATTGACCGATGATCTCTGGAGAGCCAGGGATGGAGGCCATGCCTCCATCCTGGTACTCCTTGACCTCTCTGTGGCTTTCGATACCATCGACCATGGTATCCTTCTGCGACGACTGCGGGAGGTGGGGGTGGGAGGCACTGTTTTACGGTGGTTCTCCTCTTACCTCTTGGACAGGTCGCAGTCTGTGTTAGTTGGAGGGCAGAGATCGACCCCTAGGCCCCTAACATATGGGGTGCCGCAGGGTTCGGTCCTGTCCCCCCTACTTTTCAATATCTATATGAAACCGCTGGGCGAGATCATTCGACGGCACGGGATAAAATACCACCAGTATGCGGACGATACACAGTTGTATCTGTCCGCCCCGTGCCAACTCAATGAAGCGATGGACGTGATGAGCCAGGGCCTTGAGGCTGTTAGAGACTGGATGGGGGTTAACAAGCTTGTACTCAATCCAGATAAGACCGAGTGGCTGCTGTGCTTCCCTCCCAATAATTGGCCAAGTGTTCCATCTCTCAGGCTGGGGGGGTCAAATACTACGCCCCTCAGATAGGGTCCGCAACTTGGGAGCCCTCCTGGACCCACAGCTGACTTTTGAACACCATTTGTCAGCTGTGACCAGGGGGGCATTTGCTCAGGTTCGCCTGGTGCACCAGTTGCGTCCCTACCTGAACCGGGAGGCTCTCACAACAGTCACTCGTGCCCTTGTGACCTCTAGGCTGGAGTACTGCAATGTGCTCCACATGGGGCTGCCCTTGAAGCGTATTCGACGACTTCAGCTGGTCCAGAATGCAGCCGCGCGAGCGATCGTGGGTGCACCTCGTTTCACCCACGTAACACCTATCCTCCGCGAGCTGCACTGGCTGCCTGTTGATCTCCGGGTGCGCTTCAAGGTGCTTGTTGTCACCTTCAAAGCCCTTCATGGTATAGGATCTGGGTACTTGAGAGACCGCCTACTGCCAATTACCTCCACTAGGCCAATAAGATCCCATAGATTAGGCCTCCTCTGAATCCCATCAGCCGGTCAATGTCGACTGGCAACTACCCGGAGGAGAGCCTTCTCGGTGGCTGCTCCGACCCTATGGAACGAACTCCCCGTGGAGATTCGTACCCTCACCACCCTCCAGACCTTCCGCATAGCCCTTAAAACCTGGCTGTCCCGACAGGCCTGGGGCTAAAGATTTTAACCCCACCCGAAGAGTATGACTGTTGCGCTTTTTAATGATGTATTGTCTTTATGTGTGTATTTTGTTTTGTTTTTCCCTCCCCCTGGATTGTGAGCCGTCCTGAGTCCCCCCAGGGAAAAGGGCGGCATATAAATAAAGTAAAATCCTAAATCCTAAATCCCCTCCCATTTTGCTAGAGTGTGAGTCCAACCAATCAAATTGAGGAACAAAATCTCCTTTCATGTATATGCATTTACTCCTCAGTGTAGGATACCAGTTCTAGAGAAGTTGGAGAGGGATCTAAACATAGGAGAACATAGATAGTTTAGTGATTGCCTCGGACAGTAACTGTTTGCAGTTATGATGGTAACTTTGCAACCAATGTCCACATTGGAATACTTTATTTGGCCAAGTGTGATTAGACACACAAGGAATTGGTCTCAGATGCAGAAGCTTTTGGTGTATAGGAAAAGCAACAGAATTATGATGATGATGATGATAACGATAATAATACCAGTAAGAGGGTAGAATAAAGAATGATAAATAATAATACTATAGTCATATTACATGGGTAAATACACATAGATATTAGACACTATGACTTTTGCAAGTTCCTAAACCAAAGGAAAGCTGAAGTGAGATTGTAAACATGGTCATGGCCATGAAATTTTAACTTAATGACTAAGTTGCCAATCCCAATTGTGGTCACTAAATGAGGACCATCTGTAAATATTAACTCTAATTACTCCCCAAGTTATTAGAACACTGTGTATCCATGTTTGCAAAGGGAGAGTATTTAGAATCACCCCAATTAGTTCAGAGAGAGTAATGTCAACCTGAGTAACATCAGTCTGACACAAATGAAGCCACCAGACAGTAGCAAAAGATTAAAAGGCAACCGAGACAAGCTGCAACAGATGAAACAAGGGCAAAGACAATGGGGATTGATGACACAAACAATGTTCAATCAAGCAGAATTGACAATGTCTACATGTCCCGGCCATAATGGAAAAGTACAAGACAATCAGGCGCAATGGACTTCCTGAAGTCAGGGATATTACCTCCTCATTAAAGACACGGAGAAGGACTTTTTCTGCATCCCAGCTGGAACTGCACACTTTATTATTTAAAGTATATTATTTCACAATGAAATAAAAAATAAAGACAACTTAATGATCGAAGCTTTTTGAGTCAGAAAATCATGGTAGACTCCATGTGTCCAGTCCATTTTTCTCTTCATTGACTCTCCTCCTGCCTCCTTCTCCTGCCTCCTCCTCCTCCTTCCTCCTTCCTCCTCTTTTTCTTCTTCTTCTTCTCCTCCTCCTTCCTTCTCCTCCTTCCTCCTCCCTCCTCCTCCTTCCTCCTCCTCCTCCTCTTGCCTCCTTCTCCTGCCTCCTTCTCCTCCTCCTCTTCCTCTTCTTCTTCTTTTTCTTCCTCTTCTCTTCTTCTTCTTAGCAATAGCAATAGCAATAGCAGTTAGACATATACCGCTTCATCTTTCAGCCCTCTCTAAGCGGTTTACAGAGTCAGCATATCGCCCCCACAGTCTGGGTCCTCATTTCACCCACCTCGGAAGGATGGAAGGCTGAGTCAACCTTGAGCCGGTGAGATTAGAACCGCTGAACTGCTGATAACAGTCAGCTGAAGTGGCCTGCAGTACTGCACTCTAACCACTGCGCCACCTCGGCTTCTTCTCCTCCTCTTCCTCCTCCTCCTCCTTTTAAAACAAAGCCTACAATACTTAACCACTGTCACTCCTGACAATCTTACAAGAGGTTGCTGATCAGGATATTTAACAGACCAGTGGTTTGCAAAGGATTGCAAGATAAATCCTCTTGAACTGTACTTAAACTCTTTGGATAGGCTGCAGACCTCGTTATCCTCACCTTTTAAAAGAATTGTTCTGTATTTCCATCTTTTTAGGGGAGAACGGAGAGTGACACACCATAATTAAGATTTATTCCAATATCTCTTGTGTTTTGGGTCGACTTTAGTATATCCGATCCCTTGTGAGTCTAAAACTGTCTCGTTTCTGCTCTTGTTCCCTTCAACCTTTTCATGCGATTCCTTCTTATCCTCCCTATCCAAACACATCAGCTGTCTCTTCTCTGTATATATCTTGTGTGGTCTGCTCAATTTATGAAAATAAACCCGTCTGGTGGTTGCCAGGTCTAAAACCTCCCCTCTGTTGCTGTAATTAAATGTGCTTATTCAAAAAGTTTGGACAATATGGGAGTCGACCATTCCAAGAATATCAGGGCAGGATGCATTTTGATTAGCTGCAATGATTTGTTTACAACACTTGTTGGAAAATTAGAGTATTTAATTAGAACAAGAACAGGTAATCGCTGATTTTTTTCCCCCCTGGGGTTCAAACCGAAGCATAATGTGAAGCAGATTGTGGACTTTTTCTCCTTTTTTTTTTCCTTTGCATGACATGTTCCTATATATATATCACGGTGTGTGTCTCTTAGCTGATTCAGTGGGTTCTTTCCTAAAATGTATAATAATACTGCTGACCTTTTCTAGCAGATTATGGGAGAATTGAGCTATTATGATGAATGATTGCAGATGTGTCTTACCGCAAATGTTCTTGAGTCAAATTGAACCCCCTGCCCCACCCCTCCCCAAAGTAGGGTTTTTCATATACCCAGCCAGAAAGCTGCTACAACAGGGTGGCAAACGTGTATTTGTGTGTGTGTGTGTGTAATCCTATGCTGCTGTTTGAGGGAATGGGAATGGGGGGAAAAAAAACAAAGAACAAGCTCACTCATTTTACACAGTACATTTTCAGAAGAAATCCTGAGTTTTTCTGGAAGGGCTGAACTTGTGGGATTTCATTCTCGCTAATAGTTTTCCCCCCGCTGCAGACCTGACGGCATCACAATGCGGGGAGTCCTCGACGTACGACAATTGATCCCAGGTTTCCCATTGCTAGGTGAAACATTCGTTGAGTGCGTTTGCCTCCATTTTACCACCTTTCTTGCCGCAGTTGTTAAGGGAATCGCAGCAGCTGTTGAAATAGTCAAACTGTGAATCCGGCTTCCCCATTCACCTTGCTTGTCAGAATTGGACCACGTGACCCTGGGACACTGCAAACATCATAAATATGAGTCAACTTCCAAGGTCACGTGATCCTGGGGGTACCACTGTGGTCTTAGGTGTGAAAACTAGGCATTAGTCACTCTTTTCAGTGCTATTGCAACTTTGAACGGTCACTGAATGAGTGGGTTGTAAATCAAGGACTACCTGTATAGCCCCTCCTGCTGTAGATCGACTGCCCATAACAGTGTCACAATACATGGTGTTATTTTGCATCCTAGCGATTAGTATAGGTCAGTGATGGCGAACCCGTGGCACTGTCGCCAGCTGCTTTTCTGGTTTCTGGCGCACACATGTGCCCTGGCCAGCTGGTCTCCGTGCATGCTGGAGCACCAGAAACCCCAAAACAAGCTGGCCGGCGCATTCATGCACACTGGCCCACTGGTCTTTGGGTTTCCAGCACACACACGCACATGCGTGCGTTCAAATTGGGCATTCGGTGCCAAAAAGATTCGCCATCACTGGTATAGGTTGTTGTAGATTTAAGAGCCAAGGTGGCGCAGTGGTTAAATGCAGCACTGCAGGCTACTGCTAGATCAGCAGGTCAGCGGTTCAAATCTCACCGGCTCAGGGTTGACTCAGCCTTCCATCCTTCCGAGGTGGGTAAAATGAGGACCCAGATTGTTGGGGGCAATATGCTGACTCTCTGTAAACCGCTTAGAGAGGCCTGAAAGGCCTATGAAGCGGTATATAAGTCTACTGCTATTGCTATTGCTATTGCTATTGCTATCTTCCCAGCTCTGGTCATTATTATTTTTTAAATAATTTTTTATTTTTAATTTTCAAAACAAACATGACACATAAAATCTTCCTTCTTTACATACTGTAGAAAGTGTTTCAGTTGGTTACAAAAAGCTTTCGTGCATCTCTTCCACAGTCATCAAGCATAATTCATATTAACTCAAGTATTTTAACTCCAATGTTTATATATGTTACCATCATCATACCTCCAGTTTTATTTGATTATCATTGTTTAGGCGTCCTTCATCTTAAAATATACCAAAATTTAATACATAACCACATACTGGCATTTCATTTACTATTTCTAAAACCCTCCAATAGTACTAAGTCCTTATATCCTATTCTAGCTAAACATCCCTAATATTTAGTAACAAAATTTTCCAATCCTCCTTTTCAAAACACTGTTTGCAATTTACATCCAGTTTCCTTATGATGTATCCATACCTATATATAAATTATTTATCATTATCCCTTCTTTATTTGACTATATCCTGTATCATAACATTTTCCCCCTAATAGTCAAACTTGACTCTATCTAATTTAGTTCTTTTTTATTGACCTTTATATATAATCCAAAAGGTTTCCTGATCTTCCCTTCATGGGTATCATTCAATATTCATATCCAATTATTGCTTATTATAACACTACACATTGTATACAGCTCTGGTCATTATTGTGGCTCTAATGTTGAGCTGTAATTCTGGATGGATACATCCAGACTTATAAAATTTCATCTAGAGATTGTTCAAAATTACAATGGCGCTGGAAAAGATGACATGGCCATTTTTCACATGATCATCGCCATGATCATCCCATGATCATCGCCATGGTCATCCCATGATCATCCCCATGATCATCCCATGATCATCCCATGATCATCCCCATGATCATCCCATGATCATCCCATGATCATCCCCATGATCATCCCATGATCATCCCCATGATCATGTGATCAAAATTCAGATGTTGGACAATTAAGCCATATTTATGACAATTGTAGTGTCCTGGGGTCATTTGATCTCCTTTGGAGACCTTCTGACTAGAGGCAAAGTCAATGGGAAGCTGGAGTCATCTAACAACCAATGTTACTAACTTAACCACTGTGTATAATGGGTCAAAATTCACTTAACTGCCTCACTTAGCAACAAAATCTTTGGACTCAATTATGGTCATACGGGTTGCTATGTGGTGCAATGACTGAGTGGCTAAGACACTGAGCTTGTCACTCAGAAGGGCGGCAGTTCAGTGGTTCAAATCCCTGGGACTGCATAACGGAGTCAGCTCCAGTTACTTGTCCCAGCTTCTGCAAACCTAGCAGTAGTAGAAAAATAGGGACCACCTTTGTTGGGAAGGTAACAGCGTTCCGTGCGCCTTTGATGTTTAGTCATGCCGGCCACATGACCATGGAGACGTCTCCGGACAGCGCTGGCTCTTCGGCTTAGAAGCGGAGATGAGCACCGCCCCCTAGAGTCAGGAACGACTAGCATGCATAAGCGGGGGAACCTTTACCTTTACCAAAGTTACTCTCCAACACTCTGGATATATTATTGTTATTTTGAGTAGGAAATTGTACCTGTTGCGAAAGACAAATGTTAACTCAGTTCATTGATTGCAAGTCCATAATGACTTTATTACTCTGCCTCTTATATGCTTGTAACATTATGGGAATAGAGCCGAGGACATGTTTATTTATTTATAGAGGCATTTATGTGTCAGGTACTCCATTATAATCACAATAAGGTGACCATAAAACAGCATAAAAACATAAGCCAATGTCACTAGGCAGTTAACACCTGCTCTCAAGTTCTGCTGTCTGCCATACGTGAGGTTCTCCATGCCAAACACTCTGGGAGAAAGTACAGCTCTTATTGGTTTCTTAAAGGCCAAAGGGGAAGGAAAGCATCTTGGCCTTGGGGCCAAGAGTTACAAAATGAAGGTAAATGCATGTGTGTGTCCCAGGATAATATTACAGGATCCAATTTGAGTTGGTCACCAGGGCCCAAAGATTTATTCTTCCAAGTTCTCAGGTTTCTGCTGCAGCCCACCAGGGATGATCAGAGAGAGAAGTGTTGTGGCCTGCCAGCAGAGCTGGCAGTAGATTCAGACAATGAGGAGTTTGGGGAGGAACATGGGCCAATCCTGGACTCTGAGTGCTTTGTGTTGGAGGCAGAGATGGGGGCAGAGCCATATGCCAGTTATCAGCTGCCTCCAGAGTCAGACATCAGTGAAGCAGACAAACAGCTGGAGCCTGTTACCAGTGTATACATGCGTAGAGTTGCTAGACGAAGGAAACAGCTAAAAAAACAGGGATCGTCTTGGGAGTAAGGCCACAGGTGGACGATTAAGGCCAGATCCTGAAGATGAAACTCAAGTACTTTGGCCACCTAATGAGAAGGAAGGACTCACTGAAGTACAGCCTAATGCTCCTAGAGCCGAGGTGGTGCAGTGGTTAGAGTGCAGTACTGCAAGCCACTTCAGCTGACTGCTATCTGCAGTTCGGCGGTTCAAATCTCACCGGCTCAAGGTTGACTCAGCCTTCCATCCTTCCGAGGTGGGTAAAATGAGGACCCAGATTGTTGGGGGTGATATGCTGACTCTGTAAACCGCTTAGAGAGGGCTGAAAGCCCTATGAAGCGGTATATAAGTCTAACTGCTATTGCTATGCTGGGAACGATTGAGGGCAAAAGAAGAAGGGGATGACAGAGAATGAGGTGGCTGGATGGACTCACCGAAGCAGTCGACGTGAGCTTAAATGGACTCCAGGGGATGGTGGAGGACAGGAAGGCCTGGGGGAACGTTGTCCATGGGGTCGCGATGGATCGGACACGACTTCGCAACTAACAACAACAACAAATATCTCGGATTGTAAAAAGAACAAATCATTCAAGCTCAGGCGAAGTAAAACCAGACAGGTCACTGGAAACGCTAATAGCAAAATGAAGCTTAGCCGGTTTGAGCACAAAAGGCAAAAAACAAAAGTCCTCTGGCTCACACAAGACAAGGAAACTAGATCAGTGTTTCTCAACCTTGACAACTTGAAGTCCTGTGGACTTCAAGTTGCCAAGGTTGAGAAACACTGAACTAGATACTACCCATGATGACAAAAATCATGTTTTTACAAGAACTCAGAGAAGCAGTTACTGAAAGAGAGCGATGCCCATTGGGTCATAAAGCATTAGAAACACAGTAACTCAGCAATAACAATAGGAGCAATGCCCCTTCCCCTGTCATTTGGCCTGCACCATTGTTGTACAGATTCTTTGCTTTAGATTTGTAATGCACACCAGGTGAGGGCTTACATCTGTCACAGGTGGGTTTTTTGTTTTTTGTTTTGCTGGAGCATACTTGAAAGAAGTGATGTTTCAAGACCTCTGTTTTCTATAGAGCAGTGTTTCTCAACCTTGGCAACTTGAAGGTGCCTGGACTTCAACTCCCAGAATTCCCCAGCCAGCAAATGCTGGCTGGGGAATTCTGGGAGTTGAAGTCCAGGCATCTTCAAGTTGCCAAGGTTGAGAAACACGGCTATAGAGGCTATGAATGCTGTACCCTTCTTTCTTTCCCTCCCATCTTCCTTCCTTCCTTCCTTCCTTCCTTCCTTCCTTCCTTCCTTCCTTCCTTCCTTCCTTCCTTCCTTCCTTCCTTCCTTCCTTCTTCCCTTCCCCTTCCCCTGCCTCCACCTCCCATCTCCTTCCCTCTCTCCCTCCTTTCTCCGATTTCCTCCCTCCCTCCCCTGCCTCCACCTCCCATCTCCTTCCCTCCCTCCCTCCCTCCCTCCCTCCATCCATCCATCCATCCATCCATCCATCCATCCTTCCTCTTCCTCCCCCTCCCTCTTTTTTAAGCTTAACGGCAGGGGGGAACCCCACAGTTTCATTATTTGGCTACCAACGATAGCATCAGTTGGCTTCCTTGGTAGTCATTTTATTCCCTGTTGGCTCAATTCTTGGAACAATTCCCACAGCTTAGGTGACCTCTGATCCAAGCAAGGCTTCTTCGCTTCAATAGGCTCTCTGTAGTCAGATGCCAAATACTGGCAGACCTCGCCGACGTTGGTTGGCTTCGCATCCAGCTTGGGGATGTCTTTCAAACCCATCTCTGATCTGTCACATGTTCAACACACTCTTGGGGGAAGAAAGACAAGCTCCTTTGTTCCTCCGTGTTTGGCCGAGAGATATTGCAGTAATTATCCTCCTAGACTTCTTGGGTTTTGCTGCCCTCATCTTCTTTGCCCCAGTTCTGCGAAAGCAGCTTACTACACAAGTAAAAAATAAACGTCATAAATGAATAATCATTTTCTTTATTTTACAAGGTAATTAAGCTGGTTGGCTGGAGGCGTAACAATGTAGACAACCCAGGTCTTCTTCAATTGATTCCTGGCTTTAATAAGATTAAGCACCGTGCCCAAAATCTAAGAAGTTGCATCTTGCATTAGGTCAGGTTACTTGTCCAGTGAGGTTAATGCAGGGGTGTCAAACTCGATTTCATTGAGGGTTGTGCTTGACCTCAGGGTGGGTGGAGGGAGGGGCGTGGCCAGCTCAACATCACTTGTTGAGGCTCCATTTTCGGCCCCTCTGAGCTCCATTTTCACTGGCAGAGAGCTGCAGGAGCCCGTCACAGCCGAAAACGGACCTCAGGTGGACTGCACCTCCCTGAACTCCGTTTTCTCTGGCAGAGGCAGTGCGGGCTGGTCCTTCACTGTTTCCAGGACTGTCCCGCAGGCCAAATCTAAGCGTGGCACGTCAAAACCGCGGTCCACTAAAGCGCGCCCGATTAAAGCGCGTACCTGACGTCATCAGCAGCGCGACAAATACGACCGCGGAGAAAAAAGGGCGCTTTAAAAAGCGCTTTTAAAGCAAGCCGATTCACATAAAGGTAAGGGTTAGGGTTAGGGTTAGGGTTAGGTTTAGGGTTACGTTAAGCGTTAGGGTTAGGGTTAGGGTTAGGTTAAGGGTTAGCGTTAGGTTTAGCGTTAGGTTAAGGGTTAGGTTTAGGTTAAGGGTTAGGGTTAGGGTTAGGGTTAGGGTTAGGTTTTGGGGGATTAGGTTTAGATTTACGCATTAATTTTAAGTTTACCGCTCACAGCGTGCTGTTTTCGTCGCGCTGTGATGATGTCACATACGCGCTTTCATCGAGCGCGCTTTAGTCTACCGCAGTTTTGTGGTGGAACCAATCTAAGCACTCTGCAGGCCAGATCTGGCCTGCGGGCCTTGAGTTTGACACCCCTGGGTTAGCGGTATGCAATATTGGGGAGCAAGGATTACATTTGGCTATACAACAGCTGTTAATAAAGGGGATATGTACTTAATACTACATGTGTTAACAGCAGCTAGAATTGTATTTGCACAACACTGGAAGAGCATGCTGGTTGGGGAATTGAATTCTGGGAGTTGAAGTCCACACCTCTTAAAGGGGCCAAAGTTGAGAAACACTGTCATAGATAATTAATCAATTTCTTCTTCTACCAGATTGAGAATTGTGATTTGGCATCAACTTTGGGAGAAAGGTTAAAAGCTACACTGAAGCCTTTGGAGGAACACAGTCTTACAACTGGGCATCATCTCTGATCTAACCCAACAATGAGCGATCTCTTTAAGGCCGTATTAATAGCCAATTTGGATGCTACAGCCATTCATCCAGCAAAAACACGTAATTTGTTCAAATACTCCTCTCGCTCTCTTTTAGAATACTCCAGCTGTGACCTAATTTTTCCAAGCCCTGATCGAATTACTTATCCTCATGCACCAATAATGCATGACTTCATCAATCATAGCTTGGACATTGATTTTAGTCTGCCCAGGTCCTACTGTGGGAGGAGAAGGGAATTTACTTTTCTCACTGAAGAAGAAGAAAAATAACAGAACTGGCAGAACTCATTTTCCTCCCTCCTTTCTGGGCATCCCTAATTTAACCCTTTTCTGCCCCTCCCTCTTCCATCTTCTGGATGACTATGAGTATGTATGTGTGAAAGCTCGAGTGAAGATAGAGGTAGAATTCATAGAGAGGAGGAACACATGGGGCCTGTCTAGGATTTTGCTTCTCTCATGGAGGTTCATCTCCAATAAAGGACATTTATTTGTAGCTCAGGGTTGAAATGAGGAGTCCTTGGTGCTCTCTGAGCTTGGTTGGATAGCGCTGGTGATGTTACCTAGTTTGGGAAATGAAATGTCTGCAAGAAAACAACCAAGCTCAGGTTCATCTCCTAGTAGGAGATTCATATGGCATATGAACATCTATCACTATTGTTGTATGTACACTGAGAGCTCATACACCAGAGACAAATTCCTTGTGTGTCTAATCACACTTGGCCAATAAAGGATTCTATAACTGAGTTATTTCATCCCAACGAGGCTAGGATTAGAACTCATATTTGGGTTACAGTCTGTTACTCCTTTTCATTTCTCTCATGTTTTTTATTCTCTATTCCTGTATTAATCTCTCCTTTAATTCTTCTTTATTGTTTCACATATACACTCTTCTTCATCCTTGTCTATCCTCTGGGAAAGGTTGGTTCCCACTCTCGCATATGTCCTAGTCGTTCCCAACTCTAGGGGGTGGTGCTCATCTCCGTTTCAAAGCCGAAGAGCCAGCGCTGTCCGAAGACATCTCCGTGGTCATGTGGCCTAAGTGCCGAAGGTGCAGGGAACACTGTTACCTTCTCACCAAAGGTGGTTCCTATTTTTCTACTTTACATGCTTTTTACATTTTACTTTTTTTTTTTTTACATTTTTTACGTGTTTTCGAACTGCTAGATTGGCAGAAACTGAGACAAGAAATGGGAGCTCACTCCGTTATGCGGTGCTAGGGATTCGAACCACAGAACTGCCAACCTTTCTGATCAACAAGCTCAGCGCCTTAGCCACTGAGCCACTGCATCCCTTCCTCTGGGAAAAAGGGAACCAACCCATTGTCACAGATTCATTGTAATTACAGAAAAGACAGGAGAACCATGATCTTTGCTTCTCTATCTTCCAAGATTGCAGGTGTTCTAGGAAGACTTCCCTTCAAAAACCTAGAGCCCGATATCTCCTCTCTCTTGGTCGTACCTCCACATTCAATCCAACCAAGCCTTTCAGGAGAAAGTGGTGATTTTCCCTACATTTCCTCATGGTGAAGACAAAGGGTGCTGCTGTACGGAATGAACCCATAGAGGAGGATATTGAGGAGCAGAATGGGATTCTGAATATAGGCTTGGGGAATTGAGGTTACCCCTCCTGCCTGCTTTTAGAGAAAGGCAGTTCTAATAGACCAAATCTAAAAGCATCTAAGGATAATGTTTTGTTTATATGAGGAGGGTGGTTTGCATCTGTTTTTTTTTTAATATTTTGCTAGCTGCCAAGTTGGAGTGTAAGGAAGGTTGAGCGCTAAAGAATTGAGGCAATAGCAATAGCAATAGCAATAGCAGTAGACTTATATACCGCTTCATAGGCCTTTCAGGCCTCTCTAAGCGGTTTACAGAGAGTCAGCATATTGCCCCCAACAATCTGGGTCCTCATTTTACCCACCTCGGAAGGATGGAAGGCTGAGTCAACCCTGAGCCGGTGAGATTTGAACCACTGACCTGCTGATCTAGCAGTAGCCTGCAGTGCTGCATTTAACCACTGCGCCACCTTGGCTCTTATCGGCCTTTGAATTCTGGTGCTGGAGAAGACTTCTGCGAGTCCCTTGGACTGCAAGGCGATCCAACCGGTCAGTCCTAGAGGAGATCAACTCTGACTGTTCTTTAGAAGGCCAGATCCTGAAGATGAAACTCAGATACTCTGGCCACCTAATGAGAAGGAAGGACTCACTGGAGAAGAGGCTAATGCTGGGAAAGATGGAGGGCAAAAGAAGAAGGGGACAACAGAGAATGAGGTGGCTGGATGAAGTCACTGAAGCAATAGGCATGAACTTAAATGGATGGTAAAGGACAGGAAGGCCTGGAGGAACATTGTCCATGGGGTCGCGATGGGTTGGACACGACTTCACAACTAACAACAACAAGCTGCCAAGAGTTGCATCTGTGAGATAGGCAGTCAGATCGATCAAATAAATAAATACATTATTCTGTTTTATAAAGAAAAGACATCATGTTATATGTCTTAAGGCAAAGGGCAACCACAATTCATAACTGTATTTTAAAACAAGATTCAGGAATCCTGGACCTTCCAGATGTTCGTGAATGATGTTCTCGGCATTCCTTCCTGATAATGTTCTGGTCTGGACTGCTAGGAATAGTCTTTGATAACATCTGGAAGGTCAAAAGGCCTAGAACTGTTGAGAGTTGGGTCGCATGTAAATTTAATGAATAATAAAAATAAAAATCAGAAAGGCTTGGGAGCTGAATACATTTTTCAGACCCACATCACCACCTTTTCTTGACACTTTATGTCAGTAGTAGATTTTTCTCCTCCATTTATTTGGTTTCTATTGAATTATTGGATTATGTTTGGATTAGGTCTACTGCCTCGAATGGGAAGTATCAATTCCTGTAATCACTGTAAACATTGAACTGGACTATGGATGAGACCTATAAATCTGGGTCTGAGATTATTGCCCTCACTCTTTCCTTTCCCTTGCTTTATAAAATCAATCTAAGGATTACTCAGGAGTGAAAATATAAAAATGTATGCGCTTCAGCATAAATTCTCTTAGTTGCTCTACAGCATTCACTATATGTGATAGGACATTTTATATTGTTTCTCGTGGACCGTGATTTTCACTAGCGGATGATTCAATGTATGGTGTGTGTTTTCTTTCTTTTTACCAACCTCATGTTTCGCAGCTGTTGCCTATTCTTGTTAATTTGTTGTTATGGTTTGCCATGTGAAACAATGTCATATATAATTAACTTTTGTTAATGATGCTCACCTCCAGACATTGGCAGCAGAGTCTAGTTCAATTACAGAGTGTTTTGGAACATGAGATTTTGATGGCTTTTGGGGTTTTGGCCATGCATAACAACGTTGCTTGATTTTTTTCCCCTTTACTAGGGGAAATGCCTCTAACCACTTTTGGGAAATACACTTTTTATAAATCTTTCCAGTTGTGGTCACCACTGCAAGTTTCATGCAAAGGAAGAATATATTGGTCAAAGATGAGGTGTGGGAAGCATTGAGAACTTGTTCTGATGGTGTGGACAGGGCAGGAGGGTGTTTTTGTGGCCAGTCAGCAGAGCTGGCAGGAGATTCAGACAATGAAGAGGTTGGGGAAGAACATGGGCCAGTCCTGGAGTCTTGGGAAGGCTCTGATGAGGGCTCTGTTTCGGAGGAGGAGAGGGGGCCAGAGCCGTCTGACAGTTATCAGCTGCCTTCGGGGTCAGACATCAGTGAGGCAGATCAACAACTGGAGCCTGTTCCCAGTGTGTGCATGCACAGAGTTGTCAAATGAAGAGAACACCTAAGAAACACGAGTCGACTTGGGAGGAAGGCCGCAGGTGGAGGGTGAAAGGCCCCTCCCACAGGGAATAAAAGAGGAGCGAAAGGGGAGGGATGTTTGCAGTAGACAATCTACGGGACCATCTTCTGCCACACACCTCCCAGCGTCCGATAAGATCCCACAGGGTGGGCCTTCTCCGGGTGCCGTCAACTAGACAATGTCGTTTGGCGGCTCCTCGAGGGAGGGCCTTCTCTGTGGCTGCCCCAGCCCTATGGAACGATCTACCCCCAGAGATCCAGACCCTCCCCACTCTTGCGGCCTTCCGCAAAGCCATTAAGACCTGGCTTTTCCGGCAGGCCTGGGGCTGTTGACCTCTTGAATGAGGTCCAGCCCCATTAAGGCTGAGTGCATGTTGTATCTCTTTTAACTTGTCTTGTCTTCTACTTTTTAAACTTTTAGTATTCCTTTTATTGTTTTTTATGTAAGCTGCCCAGAGTCCTTCAGGATTGGGCGGCATATAAATTTATTAAACTCGAAACTCGAACTCGGAGGGATGTTTGCAGGAGACAATCAGTTCATTCCTGCCTTCTTGTCAAGTATTGTGGTGTCTGAAAGATCTCGGCCTGGCCACTCTCCAAGCCTAATAAAGCTCGGTAATTGTGAACTATCTTGAAAGACTGTGGGAGAGGAAAGACTTCGCTGGAGAGGAATTCACTATAAATTAAATAAAAGGGGTTTATCGGGATGAGGACTCAGCTTTGTGCTGCTGGAGAAGCCTAAGTCAGAACAGGTCTCTAGAACCACTTGCAACACTCAAGAGGACAGGCCGGGTGGCTGTGGATGGGTGGGTCACTGTCCTGCCCTGGCTGAGTGGACACAACCAGGTAGGCGTGGCTGGGTGGCTGCCGTCGGTTCACCCCAGCCAGGTGGATGTTGAAGTCCACAAGTCTTAAAGTTCCCAAGGTTGAAAGGCCCTGGTGTAGGAAAAGTACCTTCATGAACCTTCGGTAAAGGTTTCCCTCAAACATATGTGCTAGTGGTCTCTAGGGCACAGTGCTCATCTCCTTTTCAAAGCCGAAGAGCCAGAGCTGTCCGAAGACGTCTCCATGGTCATGTGGCCAGCATGACTAAACACTGAAGGCGCATGGAACACTGTTACCTTCCCACCAAAGGTGGTTCCTATTTTTCTACTTGCATTTTTACATGCTTTCGAACTGCTAGGTTGGCAGAAGCTGGGACAAGTAACAGGAGCTCACTCCGTTAAGCGGCTCTGGGGATTTGAACCGGCGAACTGCCGACCTTTCTGATTGACAAGTTCAGCGACCTAGCCACTGAGCCACCGCCTCCCTTCATGAACCTTAGCCTCCCTGAAAATATCCAGACTTTTCCATTCCTCGTTTTTTTCCTGGAAAAATAAGCATGCAATTGTTGTGAATTTAGCTTCTCCTCCTGGCCAAAGAGACATGTGTGTTTGATTGGTTTGGTTGAGTGTTTTCTCCCTCTTCCCTCTCGGGAGGGTGGGGGATAAAATCGGGAGGGGGGAAGGAAATATCGTATCTGATGCTGTATGAAGAAAAATATGGAGATTTGAAAGAGGGCAGCATCTGGAGGTTTTCAAACTCGACTCCAGAGCCTCTGTGTTTCTTTTGCTGCTAGTAGAGTGGGAAAGAAAATCTGTTTGCTGTCATTTCCCATCTTGTCACTTGTGGCGTTGGCCTCTTACAACACCCCCCCACTAGCTATTTCTGGAAGTTTTCTTTTTTCTTCCTCTTCTTTTTTCCCCCTGAGCTATGCTGGCAGATGGTGAGAGCTTTCAGATGGCTTTCTATGTTCTACGTACCACACATGGGTTCTGTCTTGACGTAGCGATCCCATCTCTCTACTGAGCTCTTAATCTGTTAGTGGAGGAATCTCCAGAAATGAAAGAAAAAGAAGAACAGAAGTGACAGGGAGAAAACTCTTCCCTGAGAGAACCAACCCGTTGTCATTTCTGTTCTAGCAGTATTTTTGGTTCCACCACAAAACCGCGGTAGACTAAAGCGTGCTCGACGAACGCGCGTACGTGACGTCATCACAGTGCGACGAAAACAGCACGCTGTGAGCAGTAAACTTAAAATTAACGCGTAAATCTAAACCTAAGCCCCCCCAACCTAACCCTAAACCTAACCCTAAGCCTAACCCTTAACCTAACCCTAAACCTAACCCTTAACCTAACCCTAAACCTAACCCTAAACCTAACCCTTAACCTAACGCTAAACCTAACCCTAACGCTTAACATAACCCTAACCCTAACCCTAACCCTAACCCTAACCCTAACCCTAACCCTAACCCTTACCTTTATGTGAATCGGCTTGCTTTAAAAGCGCTTTTTAAAGCGCCCTTTTTCTTTCTTGTCGCGCTGCTGATGACGTCACGTACGCGCTTTAATCGGGCACGCTTTAGTGGACCGCGGTTTTGACGTGCCACGGTATTTTTATCATGGGAGAGAATGTACGGTCGCTAAGCAACTGGTCATAAGTCAAGGACTACCTGTAATCCGTATGAACAATATTGGTTGGAGAATAGGACAGGGCTTGGTTGAATTGGGTTGAAAGTATTTAGTACTGTATTTTTCAGAGTATAAGACGCTCCGAAGTATAAGATGCACCCAGCTTTTTTTGAGGGGGGAGGGGGAATCTGCTTCTGCCTCCCAGCAATTTGCCTCCTTGCAACAAACAGCAAACAGTACAGACAATATACAGTGTTTGTAGTGTTACATTTCAGACTATACTGGTAACAGATGCTGTTAAAATTGATGTGGTTTCTGGAAATATAGTTATTCTCTGCTATTTATAAAAGATACAATAGCGCTGGGCCTCTTCAGATCAAGCATTTATTTTAAAAAGCTTCTTCACTTGGTTAAGCTGTCTAGAACAATAATAAAGCAGTCTTTAAAAAATAAGTCTAATAATTTGGAACAGTCTATAGGCATTTATAATTATTGACTTACCTTCTTGCAGCAAACAGCCTGATTAGCACAAGAAAAAAAAATCTGCCTCTGCCTCCCAGCAATTTGCCTCCTGGAGCAAACAGCAAGTTTCACTTTCCGTTTAAACACGCCTCCCGATCATCAGTTGTTTCAGGCTACAGGGATTGCTGTAGCCTATTGCAGCCTCCGCAAGCCCCATTTCCCCCTTTTGCTGCAAGGAGATAAATTGCTGGGAGGCAGAGGCCAAAGGGTGGGTGGCAGTGAGTGGGTGGGGCTACATTCAGTGTATAAGACGCAGCCAAATTTTCACCCTCTTTTTTTTGGGGTGGGGGGAAGGTGTGTCTTATATTCCAAAAAATACGGTACATACATGTTTACATAACCGACTTTTGTATAGTGACTGAATGAACTCATTTTCACACACATTGAACTATAAACTATAACTAAACATGGTTGGTTTGGTTGGTTGGTTTATTGGTTTTGTATGCCGCCCACTCCCAAAGGACTCCGGGCGGCTCACAATAAACAGGGGAGGGAATAAATAAGACAGTGCAAACAAATTTTTAAATCCACAACAGTCACAATTAAAACGGGGCTTTAACAGCCCCCAGCCTGCCGGAGCAGCCAGGACTTAGTAGCTTTACGGAAGGCCGGGAGGGTAGTAAGGGTCCGGATATCCATGGGGAGCTCGTTCCAGAGGGCCAGAGCTGCAACAGAGAAGGCTCTCCCCCGGGGGGTCGCCAGCCAGCATTGGCTGGCAGATGGAACCCAGAGAAGGTCAAGCCTGTGAGATCGAATTTTGTCTTTGGGAGGTAATTGGCAGGAGGCGGTCTCTCAGGTTGGCTTTGTAGAACAGACCAAGCTATAAACTCCACCAGCCAGTCCAAGTTTCACAGGACCAAATTTCTCAGCCTGTTTCAATGCAGTTTTCTAGGTTGTAACTGGAATGGTTCAGTTACAACAACAACAACAACAAAAGCCAATGGGTAATCCTTGACTTATGGCCACAATTGAGTTTTCAAGTCATAAAGAGGATCATTAGGTGGCTGCACCAAATTTTGTGACCTATTGTTTTCGCAGCGGTTGTTAAGCAAACTCATTGTTCACAAGGGGACATTTTTTGCCAGGAATGGCACATGACTGCAAGATGCTGCAAATGGCCACGTATGAAGGCTGGTGGGTGAGCAGCCAAAATGTGGTCACATGGCCATGGGGGTGCCCAGGTGTCAGAACTTTGAATCCAGGTCGTAAGTCCCTTTTTCAGAGTGTGTTGTAACTTTGATTGGTCACTGAATGAGTGGTCGTAAACTGAGGACCACCTGTAAACCTTATGAACAATATTGGTTGGAGAATAGGATGGGGCTTGGTTGAGCTGGGTTAAAATCTTCAGTAAAGGTAGTCCTCAACTTACAATTATTCATTTAATGACTGGAAGTTACAACAGCACTTTAAAAAGTGACAGTCAGTTCTCACACTTATGACCGTTGCAGCATCCCCAGAATCAGGTGATCAAAGTTTGGATGCTTAGCAACCAGCATGTTATGATGGCAGCATCCTGGGACCTCAGGATTGGCATTTGCAACCTTCCTAGGGAGCTTCTGACAAGCAAAGTGAATGGAGGAAGCCAGATTCACTTAACAACTTTTTTTGTTAACTTAACAACCATCTCAATAAAGGCCATTCTGTCCACCGCCAGGAGTTTGATTCTGACCAGCTCAAGGTTGACTCAGCCTTCCATCCTTCCAAGGTCAATAAAATGAGGAGCCAGATTTTGGGGGGCAATAAGCTGACTTAGGGGCTCAGTGGCTAAGATGCTGAGCTTGTTGAGCAGAAAGGTCGGCAGTTCAGCGGCTCGAATCCCTAGCGCCACATAACGGAGTGAGCTCCCATTACTTATCCCAGCTTTTGTCAACCTAGAAGTTTGAAAGCATGTAAAGTAGAAAAATAGGGACCACCTTTGGTGGGAAGGTAACAGCGTTCCGTGTGCCTTTGGCATTTAGTCATGCTGGTCACATGACCACGGAGACGTCTTCGGACAGCACTGGCTCTTCGGCTTTGAAATGGAGATGAGCACTGTCCCCTAGAGTCAGGAACGAGTAGCACAGATTTACGAGGAGAACTTTTACCTTTACCTTATAAACCACTTAGAGAGTGGTTAAAGCACTATGAAGTGGTATAAAAGACAAAGTGCTATTGCTATTGTTTTTGCTGAAATGTGACATGTCTCACTTAACAACTGCCTTGCTTAGAAGCATAAATTTTGGGTTCAATTGTGGTTGTGAGGCAAGGACCATCTGCACGGACATTTTTTTATTTATTTAATGGACAGGGTTATCTTTGATTTGCTTCCCCAACAAATTGTTGAGCAAGGGCAAATCAGGGTTGTTGGAAGATTATTTCAAAGATGTGGGAGTCTATCTACTTCAGAATGACCTGAATCTGATTTTATTTAGTTAAGAATATTTATGTCCCATTTAGCTAAAATCAGGCCAGATGTGTTTTAATATACAACATGTTTCTGCAAGTTTTGGAAACTTTTCCTTCCTCATCATGGCACCTGTTTTTAACAGGATGATTTCGCTTTCAAATTTAAGTAGGTCACTATGCTAAGACCTTCAGAAACATTTTTGTGCCCTATTATTTAAATTTCATAGGGGTGTGGTGGCTCAGTGACTAAGACGCTGAGCTTGCCTATCAGTAAGGTTGGCAATTTGACGGTTCGAATCCCTAGCACCGCGTAACGGAGTAAGCTCCCGTTGCTTGTCCCAGCTTCTTCCAACTTATCAGTTTGAAAGCATGTAAAAATGCAAGTAGAAAAATAGGAACCACCTTTTGGTGGGAAGGTAACAGCGTTCCTTGCACCTTCGGCATTTAGTCATGCTGGCCACATGACCACAGAGACGTCTTCGTACAGCACTGGCTCTTTGGATTTGAAACGGAGATGAGCACCGTCGCCTTGAGTCGGGAACGATTAGGACAGTTGTGCGAGGGGAACCTTCACCTTTATTTAAATTTCAAACTTTGTCCACAGTCTTCTAGCCAGCATTTTCTTAACTGTATCCCCCTTTTTTTTGCTCTTTACCATTCCTGACTTGCCAATGGCTGGCAAAATGTGCCCGTGACTACAAAATTGACCCAGATCTTGCTTTGCGATTAAGGATCGTTTTCAAAGAAACCCTCGTATAAATGAGTCTCAGCCTTAAATGCGTTCACATTTCATGTAGTCATCAATCCCGATTAAACATTCATCGCTATAAAACACTCCTGTGCATCACTGCTAAAAGCAATCAATAGCCTGTAGTGGTTTTTAAGACGGAGCAAACCCAGCATAAATGTAAACAGGGGGTATGTATGGTTCTGTGTGGGCAGAGTACAGTGTCTGGAATTCTTTCCAATTCTTTTATCAGCAGTGGCCATAAACCATGTTTCATGGAAAATAAGACAGGGTCTTATTTTCTTTTGAACCCCCCCAAAAAATAAGCCCGTGCCTTTATTTTTGGGGAGGTCTTATTATTTTTGAGATGGAGAAGGTGGCAAGTGTGATGACCTCATGGCTGCTGCTGTGTTGCACTATTTTTTGAGGAGGGCTTATTTTCAGGGGGGGCTTATTTTAGTGCATGTGCTCAAAAGCCTGTTTGGGCTTATTATCTGGGGAGGTCTTATTTTCAGGGGAACAGGGTATTTGCATTTGTGTGTCCATGCACTGGGAAACATTAGCCATCTAAGTAATTGTCGATGTACAAGCATTCATTTAATGACTGCTTGAAGTTACAATGGTTCTAAAAAAATGACTTATGGCCAGTGTTAGGTAAGTTCCCCGTTGGGAGAGCGAATGCGTTCAGAGAAGCGTTGTGAGAGTTGTGTTGGAGAACACACAAACCAGCATATAGAGACACTGCAGTTTAAATAGGCTTTTACTTTCGTAGAAATAGAGGTATCAGAGTCCATCAAACAGTCATCAATGTCTTTCAGTTAAGGGATAATCCAAATAATATAGTGCATAAACATACAAACAGTCCGGTACTCAAAGTTTGCTACAGTTGCAAAACTTACAATACCTCACTTTCTAACAGCCAGCTTCCAAAACACTCAGATCAGATCTGCCCAGCATCTAACAAAAACAGAGAGCTAACAGTCATTCTGGCTCCCTCTTATGGCCGATTAAGGAAAACAACAACCAATCACATTTTACAGTATGATTTAAAGAAACAGGTATAGCATTGTTACATGATTTATATATTGCCAACCCAACCGTTAGATTATATTCCTAACTCTTGCTCTTATAATTGTTGCAGCAGTCCCCACAGTCACTTGATCAAAATTCGGTTGCTTGACAACTGGATTGTGTTTACAATGGTTGCAGCATCCCAGGGTCACGTGATCACCATTCGTGATCTTCGCAGCTAGGTTCCCACAAGCAAAGTCAATGGGGGAAACCAGACTTGATGAACAACAATGTGATTCGTTTAAGAACTGTAGTGATTCACTTAATATCCATGTTAAAATGAGGCACGGCTTACTTAACAACCACTTTGCTTACCAAGGGAAGTTCGGATCCTGGGAGATCTGCTTATATCTCTGGTGATAGATCTGCCCAGAATAACTAATCCCAGCAATTTATCTTCAATGCATATGCTCTCAGTGTACATAACGAAAAATAAAATAGAATACATAAGATACAACACTTAGTGATAGTCATAGGTCACCGATAAGCAATCGAATCATAGCAGGAAATAAATAAAACAATATAAATTGTAAAGATAGCAATAGCAATAGCAGTTAGACTTATATACCGCTTCGTAGGGCTTTCAGCCCTCTCTAAGCGGTTTACAGAGTCAGCATATTGCCCCCACAGTCTGGGTCCTCATTTTACCCACCTCGGAAGGATGGAAGGCTGAGTCAACCTTTGAGCCGGTGAGATTTGAACCGCCAAACTGCAGCTTAGCAGTCAGCTGAAGTGGCTGCAGTACTGCACTCTAACCACTGCGCCACCTCGGCTCTTACAAGCAAAATGGTTATAGTCATAAGTGGGAAGAGATAGGTACTAGGAAGGATGAGAAGAATAGTAGTAGTGCAGGCTTAATAAATAATTTGACAGTGTTGTGGGAATTAGTTGTTTAGCAGAGTGATGGCATTCGGGAAAAACTGTCAGCTCCATTTTTGGCTGCAAAGGCCTCCTGGAACTACACACGGCCCTCCTGAGCTCTTTTTTCGCTGGCAGAGGCATTGCGGGGCCCTCATATCACATCTAAGCACCTCATGGTCTGGAACCAGCCCTCAGGCCTTGAGTTTGACACTCCTGTTTTAGAGCAACTAATATTAGATGGTGATTTAACTCAACAGGAGCAAGTTGTTGACTTCCTATAGAATTCTTTATTAGCCAAGTGTGCTTAGACACACGAGGAATTTGTCTCTGGTGCATAAGCTCTCAGTGTACACACAATAATAGTGATGGATCATTATCATAGGTGCTCACCCCATCTCACAGCTCTCTAGCTGACAAGATCAGCCTTTTTAATCACCGAGCCATCATAACCCCTCTCTTATCAATTCCTCCTTTCTGCAGCCCCCAAACATCAACACAGCACCTGCATATCTTCTCTGTGAAGTTAGCATAACTTTAAATCATGTCATTTTAATGATCTCCCCTTCAGTTGAAAGGACATAAAGCGATACCCGATTTCTCCTCTGCATTTCACACTAATGGGCTTTGGGAAGTTAGATACTTATTTCCAGCTATTGTGATGAGATAGAGAGATTAAAATTAAGCTGATTAAACCATAGGCCCTCAAATAGATCTGTCTTATTAGCTTTGTCAAAATGCTTTGTTAATTAACCTTTGGCCCCTGTCAGGCACACATACACGAAGTATGTTTTCTTCTTAGGGGATTACAGGGGGGAAAAAAATAGATCTGAGTTTCCAACATCAGATCAAAGCAGGAGGCAGAAAACCCTTTGCTAGAATGTTAATTAGTTTTGTAGAGGAGGAGAATTGAATTGCTTGAGACTAAATTAATTGTAGCTCAAAGTCACTGTAATATTCCACATCAACACACGTGTATATGCATGTAGCTGTGCTGGAGGCATGACTCTGCAGTGAGTAGGAATGCAAGTACTGGTTAGTCCTTGACTTACGACCACAATTGAGCCCAACATTTATGTTGTGAAGCAAGAGAGTTTTTAAGCGAGTTTCATCCCATTTTATGGTCTTTCTTGCCACAGAGGTCTAGTGAATCACTGCAGCTAGGTTGATAACAGGGTTGTTAAGTGAATCCGGATTCCCCATTGACTTAGCTCATCGGAAGGTTGCAAAAAGTGATTACATGACCCCGGGACACGGCAACTATCGTAAATGTGAGTCAGTTACCAAGCATCTGAATTTGGATCACATGACCAAGGGGATGCTGCAATGGCCATATGTGTGGGAAACGGTCGCAAGTCACTTTTTTCAGTGTCATTGTAACTTTGAATGGCCACTGAACACATTTCCTTCCTTCCTTCCTTCCTTCCTTCCTTCCTTCCTTCCTTCCTTCCTTCCTTCCTTCCTTCCTTCCTTCCTTCCTTCCTTCCTTCCTTCCCTCCCTCCCTCCCTTCCTCCCTCCCTCCCTCCCTTTTGTATGCAATAATGTCAAGGAGGAGCTTCCACTGGGAGGTTGAACTGAAAGAGAGTGACTATTCCAAAATCATCCAGTGAGGTTTCTGTGAAGTTCTCATCCAGCCTATATCCAGCACTATACTGTATTACATTGGCTGCTGAAGAAATAGCATCTCTAGTGGTGTCGTATTGCTCATAATTTGAGATTTGTTGTGGTTGGGGGTTTGTTTATATTATTTAGCATGTCTAAATAATATAAACTTGAGAGACCGCCTCCTGCCAATCACCTCCTCTCGACCCATTAGATCTCACAGATTAGGCCTCCTCCGAGTGCCATCTGCCAGCCAGTGCCGGCTGGCAACTACGCGGAGGAGAGCCTTTTCAGTAGCAGCTCCGACCCTCTGGAACGATCTCCCCGTGGAGATTCGTACCCTCACCACCCTTCAGACCTTCCGCACAGCCCTCAAGATCTGGCTATCCCGTCAGGCCTGGGGGTAAAGAGTATAATCCGCCCCCACCTGAATGTTGAATGAATGTTGCTCGATTTTAATTATACATTGTGTTATATGTCATTGTATGTTTCCCCCTCCCATACAAGTTGTTAGCCACCCTGAGTCCCCTCAGGGAAAAGGGCGGCCTATAAATAAACTTAACTACAACTACAACTACAACTAGCATGCAAAGCTTTGGAGTCCATAAAGGCTGCTTCATAGCTAGGTATAAGTTAAAGGCAAAGGTTCCTCTCGCATATATATTCTAGTCATTCCCGACTCTAGGGGGTGGTGTTCATCTCCATTTCAAAGCTGAAGAGCCAGTGCTGTCCAAAGACGTCTCCGTGGGCATGTGGCCGGCATGTCTAAATGCCGAAGGTGCAGGAACGCTGTTACCTTCCCACCAAAGGTGGGTCCTATTTTTCTACTTGCATTTTTATGTGCTTTCGAACTGCTAGATTGGCAGAAGCTGGGACAAGCAATGGGAGCTCACTCCGTTAGGTGGCACTAGAGATTCGAACCGCCAAGCTGCCGACCTTTTTGACCAACAAGGTAAGCATCTTAGCCACTGAGCCACCGTGTCCCCCTCCTCTGGGAAAAGGGAACACATTGTACCAAAAAGAAAGCTAGGTGTACAAAGCTCCAATATTGGGCCCACCTCACCAACAAAACACTTTTGGGTTTGATCTCCGGAAAGGTTCTTTGAAGCTTTGACTTCTCCTATCCTTTCTTTAACTTTTCTACTCTGAAGCTCAAAAGATGCCAATCCACCCCACAGTTTTAAAAGGTTGCATGTGCTCTGAAGAATCCCCCAATGTCCCAGCGGCTTTTATGCTGGGCCAGATTTGCAGATTTTCGCCTAAGGGAACATGCCATCATCAATCCAACCTGACCTTTGGGCAAAGTTCTCTCCAGCCCTCAAATCTATGGAAGAGGTTTTGCTAGGCTCTTCCAGCTTTAGCCCTTAATTACATCTCTTGCTTAGTTCTTTAGAAAGGTGTTTCTGTGTCATTTCTTCTCCTTTAACCATAATCCCCTGCCCCTTGCTGTTATCATTATACTGAAACAATAAGCATGGAGAGGATGCAGTGGCTAAGACGCTGAGCTTATCGATCAGAATGGTCAGCATTTTGGCAGTTCGAATCCCTAGGGCCATGTAAAGGAGTGAGCTCCCGTTACTTGTCCCAGCTTCTGCCAACCTAGCAGTTCAAAAGCACGTTAAAAATGCAAGTAGAAAAATAGGGATCACCTTCGGTGGGAAGATAACAGCGTTCCGTGCACCTTTGGCACATTGAGTCATGCTGGCCACATGACCATGGAGACGTCTTTGGACAGCGCTGGCTCTTCAGCTTAGAAACGGAGATGAGCACTGCCCCCTAGAGTCGGGAACGACTAGCGCATATGTGCGAGGGGAGCCTTCTACATTTAAACCCTGAAAAGATTTTGTAGTATTGGTAATGTAACACAAGGCTAATCACATAGAGTTTTTAGCATCTTTGCTTGATTTGCATCCAGATATTATACAATGGGATTATCTGGATTCCTTTCCTTATTGAAGTTCAATAAAGTTTCATCAAATATATGTATTTTGTAAGTTAACCAAAAGAAATACAAAGATTGACATGCTGATTAAACCACATTTCTCCCAGGGGACTCATTTTTCTTTGAATATTTGTACCTCCTCACATCTAATAGCATTCCATAATACAAACCATTTTTGTGCTTTCTTTAAATAATCATACATATTCTTTGTACTTTGATTTAATATATGCAAATTTATTCATTTCGTTCAGTTATGAACTAAGTTATAAAATTAAGAAAATCATGGAAGTGTTCCAGTTAAATCTTTGTTCAGCACGTATAAATTGGATGAAATGTGAATGCTTAGTTGGAGGTAGAAATGGATAAAATGGGGTTGTTTCAGTAACATGCTATTTCTGTATGCTTTTATTCATAATGTATATTTTGCACCATTCCTGTATGCATTTATATTTTAGTTTGTTTTTGTATGGACATTAGCATGTGTATCTAACTACACAATGTATTTTTCTTTTAAAATGATTTTTAAATTTTTGTTTTTTTCCTATGAATACACATTTTAAATTTATTTGGATTTAAAAAAGAATACTCACAAGGTACAATTCAGATAGGTTCATGTTGGAGTTAGTAGATTTCTCAAGGATATCTGGTTGAACTGTATCTTGAACCTCCAAATGAAATCAACAGTTGTTGGACTTTCCAGATTTGTTACAATTTTGTTGAAAAGTACTTTTAATTATTGAAATCCATCATATCTGAATTGCAAAGCTCTAGAATGACCACAAGAGGACAGCAAAGAATTAAACCTCTAATTCTTTGCTGCCATCTAGTGTCAGTGTAGATTGTTGCAGTGAAGGTAGAATAGTTTTGTTTTCATGTGAGAAGCAAAATGGGACAGGCTGCATTGATCTTTTGTCGTCGGGTGGGAACAATTTAATATTTCAATTTAAGTTACATACCCTAAATGTCCAACCCCTACTCTTTAAAAAACTTTTAGATGGAAACAGCTTGTGCATGATGGCTACAGTGAGATATTTGGTGCTTAAGCTATGGGAGAGATTTTGCAGTCCTGAAAACTTGTCCACTAGCACCATCTGCAGGCTTTTGCAAACTGTTGTTTTCTGGATATTAAAAGCACAGCTGCAGAATGCAAAATTCAGGTAGAAAGTCCAAATCACAATCTTAAACGGTTAACTATTTTGAAATTGGTCACTGTTGTTCACCTTTTAAGAGGTTTCATGTTGCTTTTGGGATATAATCCTACAAGGGCTAGAACAAGGGACCAGATCACATGTTTTGCGTAGCTAAGATCAGAAGAAAATCTTCTATAGGAACATGATTGCCTGGGCAGATTCTTGATCAACCTTCCTTCCTGTGTGGGAATCTTTGCAATTGCAATTCCCAGAAGCTAACAAGTGGCTCTGATTTGCAGGGACTTTGCAAGGAAATTACATTGGGAATTAATTTACAGTTTATTTATCTTGAATTAATGAAATAGGCTGGGGTTGAAAATTCAAACTTGGGAAGTCTTTTGCAAAAGCCCTAGGATTACTTCCAAAACTTTGGCAGTTACTTGTACGGGTGGGTACAACTTACAAGTTTTTGTTTAGTGGTTTGGAGTTACAATCAGACTGAAAAAAAGTGACTTATGACTGTTTTTCACACTGAAGACCTTTGCAGCATCCCCACGATCATATGAACAAAATTCAGATGCTCGGCAACTGGTTCATATTTATGACGGTCACAGTGACCCAGGACTGCATGATCCACTTTTGGGATCTTCTGACTCGTGGCACGACAAAACCGCGCTCGACTAAAGCGCGCCCAATTAAACCGCGTCGCTGACGTCATCAACAGGGCGACAACAGCGAGCGCGGAGAAAGAAGGGCGCTTTAAATAGCGCTTTGAAAGCAAGCCGATTCAACTTAAGGTAAGGGTTAGGTTTAGGGTTAGGTTTAGGGTTAGGTTTAGGGTTAGGTTAAGGGTTAGGGTTAGGTTAAGGGTTTGGGTTAGGTTTAGGGTTAGGTTAAGGGTTAGGATTAGGTTTAGGGTTAGGTTAAGGGTTAGGTTTAGGGTTAGGTTTAGGATTAGGTTTAGGGTTAGGGTTAGGTTAAGGGTTAGGTTTAGGATTAGGTTTAGGGGGGTTAGGTTTAGGTTTAGGGGTTAATTTTAGGTTTAGCGTTTACAGCATGCTTCTGTCTCCACGCTGTTGTCGCCCTGTGATGACGTCAGCTACACGGTTTCGTCGAGCGCGCTTTAGTCGAACGCGGTTTTGTGGTGGAACCCTTCTGACTAGCAAAGTCAATGAGGAAGCGTGGTTCAGATTGACAACCCTGTTGCTAACTTAGCAATTTGCAGTGATTCTCTGAACAGCGATGGTAAGAAAGGTTGTAAAATGGAGCAAAACTTACTTAACAACTGTCTTACTTAGCAGTGGAAATTTTGGGCTCTATTGCGGTCCTACGTCGAGGACTATGTATATAGCAGGGATGGTTAACCTTTTCAGCACCAAGTACTGAAATTGGAACAAGCATACACACACGCACGCCGGAGCGCCAGAACCCGAAAGAGAGCAGCTGGCCACTGTGCATGTGTGTGGCGGCCAGATGTTCTTCTGGGTTTCGTCATGCACATGCGCGAAGACCAGCTGGCCGCCACACATGCGCATAACAGAACATGGAAGAGAGTAGCTGACCAGTACACATGCAAGCAGGACCAGCTGTCTAGCGTGCATGCACGCAATGGAACCCAGAAGAGCAAAGGACTCTGCATGCCCCCTCTGGCACCAGAGATGGGTTCCTACTGGTTCGGCCCGGTTCGGCCGAATGGCTAGTAACTCGGCTGAACACATGGCCATACTGATTCTATCCCAGGCACCACCATCTTTATTTTCTGCTCTGCACAATCTTCATTTAAAAAGTGCATTTCTTTTAAAAAAAAATGGTGTGTGCATGCACAGACCTTTTTAAGTGCAAATGTGCCTGTGTGCGGAGCAAAAATTTTCAGGCACCAAACCGGTAGTACCACCCCTGTTTGACACGTGTGTCATAGGTTCTCCATCCTGGACCTATAGTCTTGGAGGAACAGTTTGGTGTCTCTCTTGTTGGTCCTCTTGTTTATTTGAATGTTCCTCCATTTCCCAGGTTCCTAAGCCCACTTAAAATAAAGGGATAAGGAATAAAGGAAAAAGATACCAGGAGAGATTTTTTTCCCACTGGGACTCTTCAGAACAGAAAGTGTGAACAAGATTTGGAAGGACTCAAGGTGATTGTTGCAAGGATAAAAAAAATGCTAAACCCTTCCCAGCCATCTCTCCCCAGGGCATTTAAACACTGTCCACGCCATCGTGAGCAAAAATCAGCCCAAGTATTGTCTTCACCATCATCACCACATCATCCCTGAAGCCCTCTTTTGAACTGAATGGAAAGGGATTACGTAGCAGCTTTCTGCATGCCAGACTAATTTTTATTGTTACTGAAATATATATTGGAGATCTTTTGCATGTTTGGTGTTTTATTATCCAGCAATTTTTATTTTTTTAAACATCCTGAATTTACACGTATAAAAGTGCTGACCCTTTCAGGATTTTTAACTTTGCCACTTGCAATGACGCTGTATTTTGGTTTTACTGGTGAATGCGTATGCTTTGATTTTATGCACCAGATGGCACTCTTTAGTTCCTTTTTTGGGGGGGGAGCTATATACCCCCCTTCTTCATTCTGGAAGTTTCTCTGAGAGGAGGAGGGAAGGAGAGAAAGAGAGAAGGAGAAAGTGAGCTTTATATTTGCAAAGGCTGGCCAATTATATGTCTGAATTTCCCTCCATGAAGCTTCATGGAAGCCTGTAAAAGTCCATTGGCTCTGAAATGAAGCTGGCAAAGGATCTGGGCTTAACAGCAATCAGGAAAAAAAGACTACTGAACACAATCAAAAGGTTATGGTAGAAGGAAGGAAGGAAGGAAGGAAGGAAGGAAGGAAGGAAGGAAGGAAGGAAGGAAGGAAGGAAGGAGGGAGGGAGGGAGGGAGGGAGGGAGGGAGGGAGGGAGGGAGGAAGGGAAGGAAGGAAGGAAGGAAGGAAGGTGGAGGGATGAATGGAAGGAAGGAAGGAAAGAAAGGAGGGAAGGAAAAGAGCAGAGGAAGAGAGGAAAGAAGGAAGGAAAGAAGAAAAGAAGGAAGGAGAGAGGAAAGAAGGAAGGGAGAGAGGAAAAAAGGAAGGAAAGAAAAGAGGGAAGGAAGGAATGGAAAGTGGAAGGATGGATGGATGGAAGGAAGGAGGGAAGGAAAGAAGGAAGGGAGGAAACAATGAAGGAAAGAAGAAAAGGAAGGGAGGGAGGGAGACCTAAGAGTAATATTCCTGTCTTTTGAGTTTCATTTATATTGGCTTGTTTTAAATGCCTGTATTTTTTTAAGGTTCTGTTTCATAAAACAAATTTACGTTTAGTGACATACAAGGCATATTTTCCAGTACTTCTAATTTTGCAGCAAAACCTGGCTGTGTACCATTGCATTCATGCCAAAAAAAAAGAGAGAGAAAAGAAAAGACAAAGCATTTCATTTGATACGATTTGGCAAATCCGTGAGCACAATCTGTCTTTCTTTTCTTAAGGAAAGAAAAAGTTAATAAGCCATTTGATTATGTACTGGGAGGGACTTCGTACGACTTGCCTTAAATTTGTCTCTGACACAAAGAGGTTGACTTTTTAATTAGATGCTGTTTCAATCTTCAAGATGAACTTCATCCCAGAGAAATTAAAGACACACCTGTCTGGTGATGACAACA
Organism: Thamnophis sirtalis; assembly: GCF_051295495.1. Taxonomy (NCBI): domain Eukaryota; kingdom Metazoa; phylum Chordata; class Lepidosauria; order Squamata; family Natricidae; genus Thamnophis; species Thamnophis sirtalis. The sequence goes on along the minus strand of NW_028261386.1, from coordinate 11,579,520 downwards.
CTGAATTGCAATTCCAGGGATTGTTATTTGTTTGAGACAAGAGGGCAAAAAGAGAATGACACATCCATCCATCCATCCATCCACAAGATGCCATTGTGGCCACTGGAAGGCAAAACAGAATGGATGGGAAGATACCCAGATCCCAAACATCTTAGAAAAGATATTTGATCATTTCAAATATCATTTCATTTCTGGGTGGTTTGACCTTCTTCTTCTGGTCTGAAGATGCTGAATCTTCCTTTATTTACAGATAATCCTTGCCTTCCAATGATTCATTGAGTGACAAAGTTACAACGCAGGTGGGAAATTCAGCAGGTTCTGACAGGTTCTGGAGATCCGGTAGTGGAAATTTTGAGTAGTTCAGAGAACTGGCAAATGTCACCTCTGGCTGGCCCCAGGAGTGGGGAGGGAATGGTGATTTTGCAGTATCCTTCCCACAGGAGTGGGGAGGGAATGTGGATTTTGCAGTATCCTTCCTGCAGAAGTGGGAAGGGAATGGTGATTTTGCAGTATCCTTCCCGCAGGAGTGGGGAGGGAATGGGGATTTTGCAGAATCCTTCCCGCAGGAGTGGGGAGGAGGGAATGGGGATTTTGCAGTATCCTTACCGCAGGAGTGGGGAGGAGGGAATGGGGATTTTGCAGTATCCTTTCCGCAGGAATGGAGAGGGAATGGGGATTTTGCAGTATCCTTTCCGCAGGAGTGGAGAGGGAATGGGGATTTTGCAGTATTCTTCCCGCAGGAGTGGGGAGGGAATGGGGATTTTGCAGTATCCTTTCCGCAGGAGTGGGAAGGGAATGGTGATTTTGCAGTATCCTTCCCGCAGGAGTGGGGAGGGAATGGGGATTTTGCAGAATCCTTCCCGCAGGAGTGGGGAGGAGGGAATGGGGATTTTGCAGTATCCTTCCCGCAGGAGTGGGGAGGAGGGAATGGGGATTTTGCAGTATCCTTCCCGCAGGAGTGGGGAGGAGGGAATGGGGATTTTGCAGAATCCTTCCCGCAGGAGTGGGGAGGAGGGAATGGGGATTTTGCAGTATCCTTTCCGTAGGAATGGGGAGGGAATGGGGATTTTGCAGTAGCCTTCCCCTGCAATGCCCACCAAGACACGCCCACAGAACCAACTGGTGGTAAAAAAATATGTGAATTTCACCACTGTTACAACGGCACTAAAAATGTGAGTTACGCTCATTTTTTGCCCTTACAAATGTTGCACCCTCCCCTTGATCAAAATTCAACTGCTTGACTACCGACTCATACTTAGGACGGTTGCAGTGTTTCAGGTCATGTGATCCTCTTGGTAATCTTCTGGCAAGCAAAGTCAATGTGGAAAGCCCAATTCACTTTACAAAAGATTCAGCCAGTGAGGCGCACCGTTTCCTTCTTGATTTGAGAGTTTTTTGAGGCACACTTTGCCAATAGCCAGTTCTTAAAGGGATGCAGATAGATTCCTCCTCTTTATCTGCCAACCTCCTGTGTGTGTGTCTCTCTCTGTGTGTGTGTATGTGTGTTTTACGATGGTTGCACTGTTCTGGGGTCAGTGACGTGCGGTGAGCTTCATGGCCGGTGAGGGGCGGTAGGGCTTTAAAGTGGCAGCAGGGCCCCGGCGGCAGGACTTTAAAGTCCCGGCGCCGTCTGCCATGTGGACGCTGCCAGGCCCGTTCCAATTATACTGGTTGGAACAGGATCCAGAACCCACCACTGTTATATACACATATTAATATAGGGCAGTGATGGCTAAATTTTTGCCATTGTGTGTGGGGGTCATGCGCACATGTGTCCACACCCATAATTCCATGTGCATGCACACAAGCCCCATGTATGCACGCAACCCCCTGCACATGCGCAAAATTGAATCCCCCTTGCACGCATGCATGCACGCACACACCCTGCCCTCCTCCTGCTTTTGGCATGTGATGGCACGGTGGACCTGTTTTTCATCCTCCCCAGGCTTTAGATCTTTCTGGGAGTCTGGGGAGGGCAAAAAAAGCCTCCCCCCTCCCCCCCCGGAGGCTCTCCAGATGCTAGAAACGGCCTTTTTCCTGACTTCTGGTTTCTGTGTTGGGCCATTTTTCTCCCTTTGGAGGCTTCAGAGAAGCCTCCTGAAACCTCCGAAGGGAGAAAAATGGTCAAAAATCAGGGGCCGAAATCAGTTGGCCAGCGCACACATGCGTATTGGAGCTGACAGGGCAACGCCTCGCATGCCCTCAGAAATGGCTCCGCGTGCTACCTGTGGCACACGTGGCATAGGTTCGCCATCATGGTTATAGTGGTTAAGCCACCAGGCTAGAAACTGAGCGCTCTTGAGTTCTAGTCGTGCCGTAGGCACAATGCCAGCTGGCAGGTCTTGAGCCAGTCCTTCTCTCTCAGCCCTAGGAAGGAGTCAAAGGCAAACCAATTCTAAAAACCTTGTCAACAAATCTGCAGGGACTAGTTCAGGCCGTTACCAGAAATTAACAACATCATCATGATGACTGGGGAATCCTGGGAGTTGAAGTCCACCCATCGTAAAGTTGCCAAGGTTGAGAAATCCTGAACAGGGAATAGGGAAGAAGAAGAAGAAAAAAAAGGGGGGGAGGGACCCCAACTCGCTAAAGCACAAGCAGACTGTATTTTAAGCCATTAAAAAAAAACATTCACTGTCAAACATTCGTTTAACACATCATGAAAAAGTGAGAAAGAAGGGGAAACAATCCACACAGGTGAGGTATTGATGAGGAAATGTGCTTTCTACATTTCTGTAAGAAAATGTTAATTCAGTGTCTGGGATCTCCCAGGTCCCTGGCGAAGAGCTTTGAGAAGGATGAGCATCACTGCTTGTGAGTAATAGTAGGAGGACATCTTGCAAGGTTAAGAGTCTTAGCAGATCCCCCAAGGCTTGTACTGAGGACTGGACCTTCTATGCCAAAACCTTGAATGCTCCTCTTGCTTAATGTGGGCTCATTAAGAGAAGAGAAGAATGGAAGAGTGGAAGAGAAGATTGCATGGGGTTGATGGAGATGGTCATCTCTAGGCTGGGTGCTCCTAAGGTCCACCTATCACCTGCCCAGCAGCCAGGCCATTTCAGAAGGATGGTTCCAGTCTCTAGACCAGTATTTCCCAATCGTGGCAACTTGACAATGTCTGCCCTTCAACTCCCAGAGTTCCCCAGCTGGGCATGGATGGCTGACAATTCTGGGAGATGAAGTCCACTCATGGCTGGCTGGGCTTGAAGTCCACATATGGCTACCTGGGGAATTCTGGGAGTTGAAATCCACACATTGTCAAGGCGGAGATGCCCAGCTGTACATATCGTTATAAATTTGTTAAGTGAGTTTTGCCCCATTTTACAATTTTCCTTGCCACCTTTGTTAAGCAAATCGCTGCAGTTGTTAAATTAGCAAAACCGTCGTTAAGTGAATCTGGTTTCCCCATTGACTCTGCTTGTCGGAAGCCTATGAAAGAAACATGAGGGTGTGTGTGTGTGTGTGTGTGAGGAAAGAGAGAGGGAGTGCATTAAACTCACAAAAGACAAATCAGTCAGAATATTTGGTTGCGTAGCAAACTCCCCCCCCCCTCCCCAAGAACACACCAGTAGATTTTCATAGCTCTGGGCGAGAACTGGAGATATTTTGTTGTGACCAAAGCTTGCTGTGATTTATTATGTTCATAAAATGCTTTAAGGCTACTTTTCTTTGGAAGACGATGGGGGTCTTTTAACTCTCTCCTATCCCTGGCCCCATCCCACACTGATATCCGTGTGTGTGTTTTTCTTTCTGGGCCAGTCCCTCTATGTGTGTATATTTGTGTGTGTGGTTGGGTATGCATGCGCACGCGCGCACGCATTTTAATACCTTGTAGTAGAAGTTTACGGCTTGCAGATGGTTGCATGTTGGAGTGGTGGTAGTGGGGGAAACAGGAGCAAGGAGAATGCTCCTATGTACGGTTTCTCCCTTTCTCTGACTCTCTTTCTCTCCTCCACCCCCTTTCCCTTACAAAATGCTCCCAGATGGAGAGAGGGACTCAAATGAAATGTTAAACCTTTGCTTTGCAAGCTAGAAGTGTAATAAACCCTTTCTACGTTGGGCGGGGAGAAGGAAAGATGGAGAGAAGAGAGAGAAAGAGAGGAGAGGAGACAGAAAACAGTTCATTTGGATAGGAAAGATGAAGAAGGTAGAGGAAGAGAAGAGAAGAGATGGAAAACAGTTCATTTGGATAGGAAAGATGAAGAAGGTAGAGGAAGAGAAGAGAAGAGATGGAAAACAGTTCATTTGGATAGGAAAGATGAAGAAGGGAGAGGAAGAGAAGAGAAGAGATGGAAAACAGTTCATTTGGATAGGAAAGATGAAGAAGGGAGAGGAAGAGAAGAGAAGAGATGGAAAACAGTTCATTTGGATAGGAAAGATGAAGAAGGTAGAGGAAGAGAAGAGAAGAGATGGAAAACAGTTCATTTGGATAGGAAAGATGAAGAAGGGAGAGGAAGAGAAGAGAAGAGATGGAAAACAGTTCATTTGGATAGGAAAGATGAAGAAGGGAGAGGAAGAGAAGAGAAGAGATGGAAAACAGTTCATTTGGATAGGAAAGATGAAGAAGGTAGAGGAAGAGAAGAGAAGAGATGGAAAACAGTTCATTTGGATAGGAAAGATGAAGAAGGGAGAGGAAGAGAAGAGAAGAGATGGAAAACAGTTCATTTGGATAGGAAAGATGAAGAAGGGAGAGGAAGAGAAGAGAAGAGATGGAAAACAGTTCATTTGGATAGGAAAGATGAAGAGGGGAGAGGAAGAGAAGAGAAGAGATAGAAAACAGTTCATTTGGATAGGAAAGATGAAAAAGGGAGAGGAAGAGAAGAGAAGAGATGGAAAACAGTTCATTTGGATAGGAAAGATGAAGAAGGTAGAGGAAGAGAAGAGAAGAGATGGAAAACAGTTCATTTGGATAGGAAAGATGAAGAAGGTAGAGGAAGAGAAGAGAAGAGATAGAAAACAGTTCATTTGGATAGGAAAGATGAAGAAGGGAGAGGAAGAGAAGAGAAGAGATGGAAAACAGTTCATTTGGATAGGAAAGATGAAGAGGGGAGAGGAAGAGAAGAGATGGAAAACAGTTCATTTGGATAGATAGGCACATGGAATGAAAGGGGCTGTTGGAAAAATGCCCATTTCAGATTTTGGAGATCAGAAGGCCCTTAAGAAATGTGTAGAATGCATGAAATAGGGAAATGAGTGGGATTGCCCAGAGTGAAATCCATGTTCTCTTAAATCTCACCCTCCTCTTTTAAGTTTTTTTTTCTTTTTAAATTACATTCTTCGTTTGCCATCTGGTAGTTTCTCCTTCGTGCCCTCTGAGCTTAGTTTTTTTTTTCTTCTTACAGACATTTCATTACCCAAACTAGGTAACATCATCGTTTCAACCCTGAGCTACAAGTGTTCTCCTTTATTGGTAGTTTTTCCATGCTGGGAAAAAAAAACATCCATTTGGAGAACACTGTCGTGAAAGCATTACAGGGGTTGGCCAAGTTCAAATCTATTTTCAGGTGACAAAATCATTGGGTCCTTTTGGGTCATGCCCTCTCTGGCCTTACTTCTTTGGCTGTTGTTCTTGTGGGAAGCCCCCCACCCACCCGAGAATGAAATATTTTGGAGAGTATAGCAATAGCAGTAGACTTATATACCGCTTCATAGGCCTTTCAGGCCTCTCTAAGCGGTTTACAGAGAGTCAACATATTGCCCCCAACAATCTGGGTCCTCATTTTACCCACCTCAGAAGGATGGAAGGCTGAGTCAACCCTGAGCCGGTGAGATTTGAACCGCTGACCTGCTGATCTAGCAGTAGCCTGCAGTGCTGCATTTAACCACTGCGCCACCTTGGCTCTGTATTAAAAGAAGTAGAATATTATTAAAAGAAGTAGAATATTATATTAAAAGAAGTAGAATATTATATTTCCCCAAAGGAGAAATGGAGAAACATGTTACTGTAGAATGTTAGCACCTACCCCTCTCCTAGAATATTTTGAGAAATATTTTTTATAAAAGGCAGAATGTTATATTTCCCTGGGTGAGAAGTATTTTTTAGAGGGAGGGAGAAATTAGCCCCCACCTTCCTTAATAGCTCATAGCAGATGTCAGCACTTAAGAGATAAAGAGGTAGATAGCTCTATTCATAAGTAAATACCCTCACCCAAGATCCAACAAAGGTAGGATTAGCCCTCAGCCACAATAGGATTTGCCCAATGCCCTTTCAGAACACAAGGCTCTGCATTGCATCATCTCAGCAGCAATCTTCAACCAAACCTGGGAGCTCAGGCAACCTACAGGGCCAGCTATGACCCCTACATAACCCATAAAACAGCCAATAGAATACATGTTCTTGCAGAGGAACAGGAAGTTCAAGTGCAAAGCCCAAGAGAAAGTTTAAAAACCCTCACTCTCAACTCCATTTGGAGGGAGGGAGGGAAGGAGAGAGAGATGGAGGGAGGGGGTATATAATCTGGAGTCACCATCTTCATGGGGATGGGCAGGTTATGTTTTATATTATAAACAAAGAGCACTTTGGTATAAAATTGGATGCACTTGAAGCAGAAGATTTGATTGGAAAGACTCTGGAAATGACATTTAGTCCTCTCCTATGTAGTTTCTTTTGAAAAGGGAGTTAGAAACACATCTGTTCGCCCTGGCATTTGGAGATAATATTGCCTTCAGCCGAAGTTGCTCTTTTGGTGGATGGCAGTTGTGTTACTTTTGCTGGAGGCTAGATGGTGTAGAGCAGAGGTCAGCAACTTGGAGCCCGGGGGTGTTAAAATACTTGTGGGAGCCTTTGGGAAAGGCACATCTCAAAGCTTGATTGATGTGCCTGGAATCGCAGGAGATCTCAGGCCAGGTTGCTGAAATCCATTGAGATCCGGATTGTGTTCCATAAGATCCCGTCTCATTACGTTTAGGGAGATGAACGTGTCTTGGTATTTGTGAAAAATGGCATGGTAGAATTCAAAACTGGAAAAGAGCATCAAGCCCTTACATACGAATTCACTTTTATTTCAATGGATAACTATTTTTGGAGAGGAATTTCTCTCTGTTTGAATGAAAGTCTGCCTGCCTTTCTTGGAGCTGTACTTGAAGTTGTAGTGGTACTCGTATTTTCCTTTTATTGTAAACGAGAACTACAAATAGAATAGAATAGAATTCTCTTTTGGCCAAGTGTGCTTGGGCACAGAAGGAATTTGTCTTTGGTGTATATGCTCTCGGTGTACGTAAGGAGAATAAAATTCATTCCTCAAGAATAAAAAGACACAACACTTAGTGATAGTCAAGCTTCCTAATAAGCTATCCAATCGTATTAGGAAACAAATAAAAACAATACAAATTGAAAGATACAAGCAACATGGTTATAGTCATAAGTTGGAAGAGATAGATACTAGGAAGGAAGAGAAGAATAATAGTAATACAGTCTTAATAAATTATTTGACAGTGTTGTGGAAATTAGTCATTAAGCAGAGTGATGGCATTTGGGGAAAAACTGTCCTTGTGTCCTGGTGTGCAGTGCCCTAAAGTGTTGTTTTGAGGAGTGAAGTTACTACAAATGATCATGTGACCATGGGGATGCTGCAGCAGTCATAAGTGTGAGGATCGGTCATAAGTCACTGTTTAGTGCTGTTGTAGTTTTGAACAGTCACTAAATAAATGGTCGTGAGTTGTGAGCTACCTGTACTCTGAAATGCCCTGTCTCGGAAGAGAGGTGGGGGGGGGGGGACAAACCTGATTTCAGGCAGTCCTCGACTTATGACAGTTCGTTTAGTGACCGTTCAAAGTTAGAACGACACTGAAAAAAGTGACCATTTTTCACACTTACGACCATTACAGCATCTCCATGACCTTGTGATCAAAATCCAGAGGCTTCGCAAATGACTCACATTTATGACCTTGGGGCACAGCATAAGTATGAGCCAGTTCATCCGAATTTTGATCACATGACCCACAGGGATGCTTCAAAGGTTGTAACTGTGACAAATGGTCATAAGCCACTTTTTTTTCAGTGCCGTTGTAACTTTGGACGGTCACTAAATGAACTGTTGTAAGGTAAGGACTAGCTGTACAATATAACAAAGCTTCAATATACTTTGGTGTGCTTTTTCACACAAATAACATCCCATTCACAGTTTTACACCTCGGAGCCCATTATACAGACTCTTTATACATATTAACAGAGTTGGAAGGGACCTTGTAGGTCATCTAGTCCAACCCCCACCCACCCAAGCAGAGACCCTACCCAATTTCTGACAGAAGGCAGTCCAATCTCTTCTTGAAAGCCTCCAGTGATGAAGCTCCCACAACTTCCGAAGGCAATTTCTGTTCCATTGGTTGATTGTTCTCACTGTCAGAAAATTCCTCCTTATTTTCAGATTGCATCTCTCCTTGGTCAGTTTCCATCCATTATTCCTTGCCTGGCCTTCAGGTCCTTTGGAAAATAGCTTGAAAGTTTATCATATATTGAATTGTTGACTAACAAAGTTGAAAGGTTGGATCTGCATAACAGACCACACATAATTACCAGAGTTAACAATTGAACAATTTGAGCCTTACATCGTATGTGTGTTTCACCTGCAACTCCTGGGTCTTTACCTCATATTAAGTTTGTTGGGTTAATACAGTCCATATGTAGGCAAGGAGAGAGAGAGAAAAGAGAGATCAGTGTTGATTCTCTATTCTCTTTAAAAAAAACCAACCCTTCTTTAACAGCCCTGGAAAAGTATACCCACAAAGATTCAAATGTCTTTATTTAAGGCCAGAAAGCTCCTTGGATTAGGTAGGCAAATAGCAAAGGCCTTAACATCCTGTCATTAAGGTGGTGCTTTGTTCAAGGTAGCATTAAAAGAAAACAAAAAGGCGACTACATATTTATAGTAGTATAAAATAAGATCTCCTCTTGCTGAGCATTCTGCAGGCAACAACAACAAAAAATATCTTTTGTGTTCCAACACTTGGTCAAACAGCACATCTGCCATGAATTATTTAGAAGTGTTAATGAGAAGGGATTATAATTCAAAACATGAAATTTGCAGATGGAGAGCCAGCTTGGTGTAGCAGTGTGGGTTAGAAACCAAGAGACCATGAGTTCTAGTCCTGCCTTTGGCAGGAAAAAAAAACAACAACAGCTGGGTGATTTGGGGCTCTCTCACACCCTAGGACAGTGATGGCTAACCTTTAGGTTGTTGCATGCAGAAAGTGTGCCCCTGCACCCATAATGCAATGCATGCGCAACCCCCCATGCCCTGCCCCTTGCTCATGTGCACAAGCCCCCCCCCAAACAACCCCCTGCCCCCGTGCTTGTGCATGCAACCCCCCTTCCCCTGTTTTGGGCCTAGTAGGCATCCCTGCAGCCTCCTGGGACCAAAACGGGCTGGGGGGGAAATGCTGCATTCCAGCGCTCCATTTTGAGCCTACTAGGCCTCCCCGCAGCCTCCTGGGACAAAAGATGGGTCATGGGGGGCACGCCGCACCTGAACTCCCCCCACTCCCCATGCATGCGCACATGACCCCCTCACACATGCTTGTGCGACCCCGCACATGCACTCACGTCTCCTGCATGTGCCCTGTCCTCCACATAGGCGGCAGAGACCCAAAAATCAGCTGGCTGGAGGGAGGCACGCATGCATACGCGATGGAGCTGAGCTGGGGTAATGCCATAGGTTCGCCATCATGGCCCTAGGCAGAACCAGTTTGAAAATGTTGCCAAGAAAACTGTAGGGAAATGTCCATGGAGTCAGTTGTCAACTTGTAAAGCATTGCCATGACTATTATCAGGTTAGCATTGGAGGGAATCCATGCATACCTTTGGCCAGAGTCGGATCTGATATTTCTATAACCTTGTTGGTGAATGTGATTTATGACCCAGACAGGGGGGAGGGAACACAGGGGTAAAGTTCTAACGCAATTAAGCGGCAGTCAGTTTCGGCTTCGCAGGAGAACACGGCAGAATGTTGATCCTAATAAATGAATGTGTTTTTTTTTAACTTTGTCTCGAGGCTCGTAAATTAATTAGGTCATCTTCTGGGAACTTCACATCAGTAGAAGTCAAGCTTGCTACTTTAAAATACTTTATATGTGCAAGACACATTACATAAGTAAAGTACTAGTTATTATTTGCACATATAAATTATTAGGTAGATTTTTCCTGACATCTTGAATAAATTGTAGCATAAGAATGGAAACAGTGCTGTCTATCATGCAAAAATACAGGTAGTCCTTGGTTTCTAGCCATTTGTTTAAGTTATGACAGCCTCGGAAAACAGTGACATACGACCCATCCTCAAAGTTACGACTATCACACCACCTCTGTGATCATGTGATTGCAATTTAAGTGCTTGTTCACTGGTTCACATTTACAGTTGTATCTTGCAGTCACGTGATCATGATTTGCGACCTTCTGAGTTGGGTTCTAACAAGCAAAGTCAATTGGGGGAAATTGAATTTATTTAATGCTCAATGATTTGCTTAACGACTGTGGTAAAAAGTTGCAAAATCAGAACTGATCATGTGATGACTCATATCAAGGTTCCAGGTAATACACAGAGCAAACACACCTCCGAGGCAAGTGGGTTCCTCAAAGAACAGACTTATTGGATGTATCATATTGGCACAGACTGATGAAAACCAACTCTAAAGGTTCCCGCGGTTTTCATCTAATTAAAAGTAAAAGTTTTCCTCCTTTCCCAAACAATAAGTCACATGGTCCAATCAAGGTGCTGACTGGTTGCTTGGAAACTTTACTTCTCCTCTCTTCAGCCACCTATGGGAATGTCCTTGGTCCTCAGGGAAAACTATTTTGTTTTGGCTACAAAACCCCAGCTATCTCTATTTCCCCCCCTCTCTATCCCTCAGCACCATAGTGGCAACACTGAAGCCTCCAAGATGGCCTCAGGAAGGCCAGCTTCAGAGTTGACAGACTCACTTAACCACACTATCACTTAGCAACTGAAATTCCAAGGCCAATTGTGGTCATAAGTGTATTGGCCATGCTTGCAGGGAATAACAGGAATTGGACCCCAACTATAGGCTGCGATGGCATCAAACACAATGGTGTGACATTTCTTCTTTGTTCTTTCTGTGGGTGCTTGAAAGAAGAATACCAGGATGTCTACATTTGCTACTGAGGTCACATATTAGATTGGGGGGGGGGTATGTCTCCCACCAGCTTGAGTTGGCTTTCATATCTCTTCCTAAAGCTGGCTCCAATTTATAATGTGATCCTTCATTACTTACTGACTAATAATCTAAGTCTGGGTGTGAAATCCCACATCAGGATTGTGGTTACCCTTGTGGAGGTGGGCACAGCCTGGGTGGTCAATGGGGAAGCCAGATTCACTTAGCAACCATGTTACTAGCTTAACCATTGCAGTGATTCACTTAACAATGGTGGCAAGGAAGATCATAAAACAGCAACATTCACTTAACAAACATTTCAATTAGCAGTCATCCGCTTTGTAGTTGTAGCAAGAAAGGCCATAAACTGGAGCAAATTCAAACCTTTATTGTCATAATACAACATGTGTGCAATGAGATTGGTGGAGCCTCCCTTCGTGCACCCCCCTCCCCAACCCAATACAACTCACAGTGAAAGACGGAAAATCCCTAACCCGGTGAATCCTACTAACAAACACACAATCCTACTGCAGCATGTGAACTTACTGCACATTGCGCCAGCCGCGCAAGTCAATTGTAGTATGTTGTTGTAAAGTTATTTTCCATTCAGAAGTCTGACAGCTCAAGCAGGGGTGAAATGCTCCGAAGGCTGCTACCAGTTCGCTTCGCCAAATGTGCACTTCGCGTGCATGTCCACCGCAGGCACTAATCATCAAAACTACTGGTTCACCCAAACCGGTAGTAAAAAATGCTACCAGTTCAGGCGAATCGGTAATTCCAACCATCAGTTGTGTGACAATCAGCTGTGCTGCACAATTTCTAAATCGCGTAGCACAGCTGATTGTCGCATAGCTGATCGTCACACAGCTGATTGTCGCACAGCTGATCTTGGAACTAAACCGGGAGTAAAAAATGCTACCAATTTGGACAAAACGGTACTTCCAATGATCAGCTGTGTAACAATTGTCAGAACTACCAGTTCACATGAATCAGTAGCATTTTTTTTACTACCGGTTCAGGTGAACCGGTAGCATTTTTGCTACCAGTTCGGGTGTACCAGTCCAAACCAGTAGCATTTCACCTATGAGCCCATGGATAAAAACTGTTTTTCTGCCTGTTTGTGCGACTGCTTATGTTTCTATATCTCCTTCCTGATGGCAGGAGAATAGAAAATTCCCAATAAACATTTCAAATAGCTAACAAAACCGGTTCCGTTTGCTAACCCTTTGCAGTAAGGGTGGATGTATTCTCAACTCCCCTCCCTCCGTTTCTTTCTACCTCTTCCTTCCCTAAGGTGGCATTCAATCCAGAGAACCAGCTTCTAGCCTCAGGCAATCCTTATTGAACTTTGCTGTTGCTCCTTAAGGCTCAGAGTTGTTATTCTATTTAAATTAAAAGGGTCCCTTCCCCCCCTCCCAGTTTTCTTCTTTCTTCTTTTTGCCAACTGCCTTTTCCTCTTTTGCAAAATCGTTTCTGAAACTGGGGATGTTAAGCCCCGCATGTATTAAATTCGCTTCATGTGGGGTTTAATATCCTAACATAAGTTATGATTTAAAAGGAACATGTTCTGTTCTCTCTCTTTTTTTTCCAATAGTCCCTACAAAGGAGAATTTGAGTTCTGAAGCCTTCTAATCTGCCTGTCTGAAAAAGTAATAATTCATTCCTCATTGGGAGGCGAGGAGATATCAAGAAATAGGAAGAGGGTTAGCTTTACATTTTCCCTTTTCTCAGCAGTTGTTCAAACACGGCTTTGTACATGCTCGGTTTTCTCGTCCTTCTCTGATTTTCTTCTGTTCAAAACTTTATTAAAGTTCAAGAAAAAATAGGAAATGCAAAAAAGCAAAGAGAATTGGTTAGGAAAAAAGTGATAACAAAAAACAAACAAAACAACTTGGGAGCACAAGCAACAACAACAACACACTATAGGGGAAAAAAGGATTTTTGACTATTTTTGATACAGATAAATATATAAGTATCTATAAATCACTGGTGCTTTAATTTACCTTGTTTCCCCAAAAAAGGACCTTTTTTTGACTGTTTCCCCCCCAGTCCCCAGGAGCACTCTACAAGCCCCCCAAAGCATATGCATGCCCCCCCTTTTGTTTGTTTTTGTGTATGTGTGGGTGCAAAAAATGAGGTGTGCAGAGGGTTTGGGAGGCCTGCAGAGTGGAAAAACTTTTTTTTTAATTTACCTCTTCAAAATCTCGCTACATCTTATACTCCGGTGCGTCTTATACTCCAAAAAATATGATGCTTTAACAACTGGTTTGCCAAAAATATGAGCATGCACGCAGCAAGTCTTTTCCAAAGTGGGGGGCTTCTTGCACACCTGCTAGGTCAGCCACAGTTAGTAGAACCGACAAAGTGCACAAATCAGCTGGGCTGTGGGTGCGGCGAGTGAGCCAGAAAGTGAGATATTTAGGACCGGATAGCATTGGGGTAGGTGAGCAGGGCCAACTAGTGCTCCGAACTACCCATTCAGACCGGTTCACCGACAAATGCACGCTCGACAAAAGCGTGCCGACAAAACCGCGGCGAGAAAAGAGCGAGGTTGAAATCACACCCACAGAAGCGCACTGATAAATACGCATCAACGAAAGTGCGTCATCAAGAAACAACGCGAAAACACCGTAAGAATCCTAACCCTAACCCTAACCCTTACCTTAACCCTAATCGTGCTTTCGTCGGCGCACATTTATCGGCGTGCTTCTGTGGGCACAATTTCGACCTTGCTCTTTTCTCACCGGGGTTTTGTTGGCGCGGTTTTGTTGGGCGTGCATTTGATAGGTCACGGTTCAAACCAACCAGTCTGAACCGGCAGCAACCCATCACTAGTTTACAACCATTCATTTATTGACTATTTGAAGTCACAACAGCACTGGAAAAAAGAGACGGGTTTTCACTCTTAAAAAAGCGTTGTAGGATTTCCCACAGTCATGTGATTAAAATTAGGGCGCTTGGCAATGGACATGTATCTATGACAGATGCACTGTCCTGCGGTTACATGATTATCCTTTGTAACCTCTTCTGACAAGCAAAGTCAACGGGAGAAGGCAGATTCGCCTGCACGATTCGCTTAACAACTGCAGTGATTCACTTAATAACTATGGCAGAAGGTCATAAAATGAGGCAATACTCATGTAACAACTGCCTTGCTTATGTTGTCCCCAGTTTGAGTCTGAGCTCGGTGCCAGAACCGATGGAGAATACCAGACACGAGGTGTGGGTTTTGGTTCTTTTTAGTGAAGCGCTTCAACAAAGGGACCCAGAACAAAGGATTCAACAAGCTTTCATAAAGTTTTTTCAAGGCCGGATAAACAAGCATTGCTCCATGCCATCCCTATTTCTGAGTCTTAACTAATAAACACTTCAGAAGTTATCTAGCAAGCATTCTGTTGGCTCTATTTCAACCCTGTTTCTAAAAGTTAACTAATACGCATCCTAAAAGACTTTTCGCAAGTCTTCTATTGGCTCTGTCCTAGCCCTACTCCTTATCTTAGCAATATGTGAGCCAATAGGTGAGCCAATAGGTGAGCCAAGGTGGCGCAGTGGTTAAATGCAGCACTGCAGGATACTGCTAGATCAGCAGTTCAGCGGTTCAAATCTCACCGGCTCAGGGTTGACTCAGCCTTCCATCCTTCCGAGGTGGGTAAAATGAGGACCCAGATTGTTGGGGGCAATATGCTGACTCTCTGTAAACCGCTTAGAGAGGGCTGAAAGCCCTATGAAGCGGTATATAAGTCTACTGCTATTGCTATTGCTATAATATGTCTTGTGTGATGTGCCTGAGAGTCAGCTCTTGTTTTCTACTTTGAAAGGGAGCCCCACCTGTCCACACTCCCTTTTCTTTTATCTTGGTTATGCAGGCCTTGCAAATACACATCTCCTCCCTTCCTTCTGAGTTCATGCCATAGCCTTACATTTTTACAGCAATTAGCTCAACAGCAAATGACCCATCATTCATGGAAATACATTTTGGGCTCACTTGTGGTCGTACTTCAAGACCTGTATGTACAAGAGGTTTGAGATGATCTTACCAGCAAAATAACAACAACAACAACAACAACAACAACAACAACATGTAACAGTGATACCCATTGTCATTGGGACACTTGGTACCATGTCCAAGAATTTTATAAGATACATCAACAAATTGCACCTTCCTGCAATAACACCAGTGGAACTGCAAAAAAACTGTGCTATTCGGAGCATCATATATTTTAAGAAGGTACTTGGTTGATACCTAGGACGCTGGCAGCAACCCATATCAACCATTAACCCCAGTCAATGGTATTTGTGATACATTTTTTTAATGTTGACTGGTTGGTAGCTCAACAGCTTGAATCCTAACCAAGGACCTAGGAACTGTTAAGGTAACATCGGAGGATATAAGCTGTTCCAAGTAGGGTGGTTTTTTGTAGAATCAGAATGTTCAAGTCTGATAAATTTAAAATTTCCAAATAGCGAGGTAGCCCTTTAGGTATTGCGCCAAGGGCTCCAATTATAATCGGGACAACACACAATTTCTTTTTCCACAGTCACTCAACTTCACTTTGCAAGTCCCGGTACTTTGTGATATTATTATTATCGCAACAACAGAATTGTATTACAGCGACCAGTTGTTTCGCTGGATTTGGCATTGATTACTAGTTGGACCCCACCCAGGGACCTAGGACGTCGTAACGTCGTTTTGTTGACTGGTCCACTTGTAGCCCACTTGTCGACGGATGCCCAGGGACCTCAACATCCGCCATCGCCCTTGTTAACCTGCGCAACGACTGATGCGGTGTATAATTTTTATTTGTTTCTTTCACCATGTTATATGGGTTGGCGGGTTTTTTTATGGGGTCAGGTTGCCAACCTGACCCCAACCCTTCTTCTTTCTCATTTGGGCTTGGGACCGGCAACGGCGGAGTCATTGTTGTTGTTGTTGTTGTTATTATTGCTTTTGTTGTTGCTGTTATTGTTATTGTCATTCTGCTTTGAACTTGAGAGGGTTAATCTGAGCAACTGCAGCTTTGTACTCCACTCAAGCAGAAACCCCCCCTCCCACCATGGCAAATAAAAGTACATTAAAAAGCCATTTAGTCATGGGAATAAAAGCTAGCAAAATACATGGCACATTGGGATGGTTTATATTAGTGTCATTAACTCCTATGTTTTGGAATCAGTCCCAGATGATGAATTATGCTGAAAGGACAATTTAATAGCACTAATGGAGACCTTGCTTTACTGTATATAATTCTTCTAGTGGTGGTGGTAGTGTGTGTGTTTCTCTGTCCGTTTGTACGAGCACACCCCCCCCACACACACACCCACATTGACATAACAAAATTCCATGGTGCAAGGAAGCTGCAGATTATGACAGGCTATGATTACCATTTAGGCCGAGCACAATGTGCTTTAGGCAAAGACAGCTAGAAGGGTTTAATTTACTTACCTTAGTGATTATCTTGGTTTCCTTTTCCTTTTCTGTTTTCCTTTGTGTGCACATGCATGTGTGAATAATCTTTTTCTGAGCCAGGAATGCACATTTTCCCCGCAGCATCTAGATAGGCTTCAAAAAGAACACCGGTTGGCTTTCCAATGTTGGAAGAAATGTCCATCTGGGTTTAGTTCAGAGTGGGCTGCTGCCGGCATTACTGTCGGTTTGGTGCGCAAATTTTTTTGGGAAACACAGGAAATTATTTCGTTTTGGCTACAAACCCCCATCTAACTATGTTCCCCCTCCCTATCCCTTCTTCCCATTGTGGCAACTCTGATGTCGCCAAACTTGGCCCAGCCAGGTTCACTTTAGAGTTGACACTTAGCTAAATCCAGCACAACCCATAAGAAACCATTTTAAGTGATCAGGGGGATGAAATGTTGGTGTGTGAAGCACAATGTTGCATCTCCGAACCATGATGTTGTGTTTTTCTAAATTAAGCCTTGTTGATCCTGATCAGTGATCCTTTTGGATGATCTGTTCTAATCTTCTAATCTGCTATTTTTCTCCTAATAGGATTTTTAAAATCTTACCCGATTTTATTGGCGTCCATGTAACAACCGAGCAGTAATGATGGAACACAGCAGTAGCCCTACATCATTAAATCTCCGTGCATCCCTCTTTATTAACACCACCATCAGGGCACTTGCAAAAACAGAGGCAATCTTTATGCAGATTTTAAATTTCCATCAAATTTGGCAGACTCCCCAGCCTTGCTGAAAGCAGAAAACCTCGATGCATAAATTTAAAATTACAGACTGGATTTTTTTTTTTAAAAAAAAGTAGACTCTGAAAATCACCTTCCTTAACCGAGTTCAGGCTTCAATTTGTTTGAAAAGGCAGCACTGTTTATATACAGAATAACTTCGAGAAGCCATTGAAATTGAAATATTTATAGCCTCATTTAAAAGCCAGGTTTAAAACAGTACAAATCTGAATTTCTACCCTTTGAAATGTACTCTTGTTAACAGGACCATCCTATCACCACGTTTATAAATAATCAGAAACAAAAGAACAGTGACCCATGGATTTCTGTAGTATTATTTTTGAGATCAAACACAGAAGCCGCACAGTCGCTCACACTAAATTCTTTGCCAGCTTTGACTTATGAAAATAACAAGTATCTCTTTACTATCTGGAGAGCGATGGCTTTGCAGTTAAAGGCTCTGAGCCCCGGTTCAAGACCTAAGTTCTGTGAACAGGGTGTGAGCCCCCATTATTTGCTCCAGACTCCTGCCCACCTACCAATAGGACTTAGACTTATATACAGGGGTGAAATCCAGCAGGTTCTGACAGGTTCTGGAGAACCAGTAGCGCAAATTTTGAGTAGTTCAGAGAACCAGCAAATACCACCTCTGGCTGGCCCCAGAGTGGGGTGGGAATGGAGATTTTGCAGTATCTTTCCCCAGGAGTGGGGAGGGAATGGAGATTTTGCAGTATCCTTCCCCTGCCACGCCCACCAAGCCACACCATGCCCCCCAAGCCACGCCCACAGAGACAGTAGTAAAAGAAAAGAATTTTATACTGCTTATATATCACTTCATAGTGCTAGAGTCAGCATATTGCCCCCAACAATCTGGGTCTTTGTTTTATTGACCTCGGAAGGATGGAAGGCTGACTCCATCTTGAGCTGGTCAGGATCAAACTGCTGCCAGTGGGCAGAATTAGCCTGCAACATTCTAAGCACTGCGCCACCATGGCTCACCTAGCAGTTCGAAAGCATGCAAGTGCAAGTAAATTAATAGGTACCACTTAGGTGGGAAGGTAAAAGCATTCTGTGCTCCTTTGGCGTATAGCTATGCTGGTCAGATGACCATGGAAATTGTCTTCGGACAACCTGGCTCCCTTGGCTAAGAAACAGAGATGAGCACCATGTCCTAAAGTCGAACCGACTGACATTTTACTACCTACGTGTTCCCTGCGTTTCCGAATGTTGCACAGGGAGAGTGTTCCTGTGTAGTGGGTCTTCTCAAGTTGAAAAAGTTCCACTCAAATTTCTGATTCAAGATTTGAAAGTAACAAGGTTTGATCTGAGGTAATTCAAGAGTTGATAAAAAAAGATTTGCCCACAGGCTACAATGGGAAGCATCAAAATGCCTGCAGCAGGTTTGAATTTTGTTTTGCTCTGTTTGGGGTTGTTGTTTTTTTGTTTTTTGCATCAGAGGATTTAAAATGCGTGTTGTTAAAGTCTTTAGGGGACCTTAACCACACAGAATGTCAGCCCAACAGCTTTAAGGGTTTTGCCACAAGCATTTTTCGATAGATTGCTTCTTTTAAAACAGAAATAACAAGAATGAGGAAAGGAGACAGACAATAGCAGGAGGAGGAAAAATGATATTTAATTTGTGGGGGAATTGAGAGAGTGAAAAGGAAAATTAAAAATATTGGAGAACTACAGATAACTGGATTTAGAGATTAATAATATGCTATATAGTATAGGAGGTAAAGAAAAAAAAAGAATAGGAATGAAAAGATATGGCTTTGGGAATGAGGAAAGGGTCATATTTCCCCAGTTTAGGGAAATGTGTCAGCTCTGCAGTTTGAAAGCTTGCAAATGTGAATAGATAACTAGGTACCACTTTGGTGGGGAGGTAACAGCATTTCCATGCTTCTCGGTGTATAGCAGAGGTGGGTTCCTACCAGTTCCCACCTATTCGGTAGAACCAGTTCGTCAAATCTACAGGCCACACCTACAAAAGAGGTTCCAAAATTTTTTGAAACCCACCACTCGTCCTTGGATATGATTATTCTACACTATCATGCTCCTATTTATAAAACTCAGTGCCTCTGTGAAAGGTAAGGATGACTACTGCGTTTGTGGTGCAATCAGAACATTGCGTGTGTTGAAGTTGTTTTAACGCAAACCAAAGATGCCTTTTAAAAAACAAGTTTACATCATATTCTTATTCATGCCAGTGCTGTGTGTGAGGTAATTTAAGGTGGTTCTGACAAGTGTCGTCGGCATCTTCATATCCGGTCACATGGGTGGCAAGCCACTCCCATCCGGTCACATGGGTAGCTAGCCACCCCCATAAAGGAGGCCACACCCACAGAGTAGGTTCGAACAATTTTTGAAACCCACCACTGGTGTATAGTCATGCTGGCCCCATGGCCATAGAAGTGTCTTTGGACAATGCTGACTCCTGCAGCTAAGAAATGGAGATGATCACCTTCCCACTAGAGTCGGACACGATTGGACAGGGGAAACTTTTACCTTTAACCAGGGGTGGGGTTCAGCCGGTTCGGACCAGTTCGGGCGAACCGGTAGTCTGACAATCAGATGAGAGCAAACAGGGTCGCTCCAATGATCAGGTGGATTCTCTGCCGCCTGCCCCTGCGATTCACTGACCTCTATCTTCTCATCTGATTCAAGCGGCAGAGCGGATTGCCGCACCTCAGCTGTGTTACTCCCCAGCGGTAACGCGGAAGGTAAGTTTTCTTAAAATTGTGCATGCGCATGCAGCGTGCGTGCAAAGCACACAATCACCAAACCGGTTGCTTAACGGGCAGGATCCCACCTCTGGCTTTAGGTTTAAAGAATTGCATATGAAGGAGCGAACCGAAAACAAGAGCCAAATAATATGTATGTAGTTGTTTCATTGTATTTATATGTTCAGATTTGCAAGATTCTGTTAATGCAGCCTTACATTAGTTCACCTGGTAGTGTTTTTCTCCTGCTCTTGACTCCCTTTAGCTTGGCCTTGTTTACGTTTTGGAGTAAGGCCACTTCAGTTTGAAAGTAATGTCACGAAAAACAAAAAGAGGGAGAGATTTTGTCTTTGTAAAGCTAGTCAAATCTCCCTCCCCTAAATTTTAACATTAGCTCTCTGAGATCTGAGGCGTGTGCTTTTTCACTAACTGGAGAATCAAAGGTAAAATTTACTGCATGGATTCTTTGTGGTGCCTCTGCTAAATCTTACGGAAAATCCAAGGGCCTATTTTATCTCAGCGCTTTCTCTGAGCATTTAAGTCATGGGCAAGCAATGTTTTTTGCAGCCAGAGGCCAGGCATAGCTCTTCTCCCGTTTCTTTTTTCTTTCTTCCATCTCACAGAAAGCCACCAGGGATATGTTCCTAACACAATGACATCCTTGAAACAATTTAAGTCTTGTTCTGGGGAGGATGTTTTCTTTCCCATGGATTTTTGGCTTCAAAGGTAAAAAGATAGAATTTTGCATAACATAAACCCAGCCACTTTTAGAATTTTAATGAAAATAACAAGTGTGGGCAATTGCACCACCAATAAGTAGTTGTTGACATACAACTGCAATTGGGGTCAGAATTTTCAATTGCTAAGCAATGCATTTGTTAAGTAAGACATGCCTGATTATATAGAGTTTCCTGCCTAAGCAGGGGGTTGGACTAGAAGACCTCCAAAGTCCCTTCCAACTCTGTTATTCTATTCTATTCTATTCTCCAAGGTGGCACAGTGGTTAGAATGCAGAACTGCAGGCTACTTCTGCTGACTGCCGTCTGACTGCAATTTGACAGTTCAAATCTCACTGGCTCAAGGTTGACTCAGCCTTCCATCCTTCCGAGGTCTGTAAAATGAGGACCCAGATTGTTGAGGGCCATAGGCTGACTCTGTAATCCACTTAGAGAGGGCTGTAGAGCACTCTGAAGCGGTATATAAGTCTAAGTAACATTTCTATTCTATTACTTTTTTGCTATGGTTGTTAAGCGAATCATGCAGTCGTTAAGTTAATGCAGCTTCCCCCATAATCATGTGACTGTGGATGATATGATTGCAATGATCATATGTGTAAGGACCGGATATAAGTCACTTTTTTCAGTGCTGTTGTAGCTCAGGGTTGAAATGAGGGGTGATCTCTGAACTTTCAGACATTTCATTACCCAAACTAGGTACTGTATATACTCGAGTATAAGCCTAGTTTTTCAGCCCACTTTTTGGGCTGAAAAAAGCCGCCTCGGCTTATACTCGAGTCAGTGAAAAATTTGCCCGAAATGGAGGAGAAAAAGGGGCGGGGCCATGCCGCTGGGTGACACTCGTGAATGGCCCAGTGCCCCTGTGAGTTTCCCCTCCCTCTGTGTCAGTTTGCTGCGCAGCGCGCACCGCACCATCCCCCCTCCTCACGTTCTAATGTAATGCAGGGCTGTCTTACGATTCCCCTTCCTCCCCCTCCTGCCGCTCTGCAACGATGTCCCACCTCCTCCTTGTTATGGCAAGCAGCCACATAGCGATGTCCCACCTCCTCTGGTACAGTGATCCAATGATAGGAATCACTGTGCCGTGTGTCATAGGAGGCGGGACATCGCTCCCGCGGCTGCACGGGACATCATCATCACAGCGGGACATCAGCATCATGAGGTGAGTGAAGTATTTCATTGAATACACCGCTAGTTTACTGTTTTTCTTTGAAATAAATATTCAAAAACATTATTGGTATCTATTTTTATTTTTGAAATTTACCGGTAGCTGCTGCATTTCCCACCCTAGGCTTATACTCGAGTCAATAACTTTTCCAGTTTTTTGTGGTAAAATTAGGTGCCTCGGCTTATATTCGGGTCGGCCTATACTCGAGTATATACGGTAATATCATCAGCGCCAGGTAACTAGTTTGGGTAATGAAATTTCTGCAAAAAAGACAGCCAAGCTCAAAAAAGCACCAAAGTCCCACTCCATTGCTAAACAAATATTTTAAGTCAAGGACTACCTGTAATGATTTTGCCACTGGTGTATGGCCTTCAGGCTTCAAACTGCACAGATCTAGTTTAGGTCAACCCCTTGCTGGAATTATCTTTCATTATTAGGTGAAGGTAAAGGTTCCCCTCGCATATAGTCGTTTCTGGCTCTAGGGGGCGGTGCTCATCTCCGTTTCAAAGCCAAAGAGCCAGCGCTGTCTGAAGACGTCTCCGTGGTCACGTGGCTAAATGCCAAAAGTGCACAGAACACTGTTATCGTCCCATCAAAGGTGGTTCCTATTTTTCTACTTCCATTTTTGCATGCTTTTGAGCTACTAGGTTGGGAGAAGCTGGGACAAGTGATGGGATCTCACTCCGTTATGCATTGCTAAGGATTCGAACCAAACTGCTGACATTTCTAATCAACAAGCTCAGCGTCTTAGCCACTGAGCCACCATGTCCCCCTTAAATTGAAATAATAAGGCACAAAAATGTCTCTGAAGGTCTTAGCATAGTGACCTGCTGCTTAATTTTGAGAGTGAAACCATGCTGTTAAAAACAGGTGCAATAACAGTCTCCAAAACTTTGCACCAAAGGTGTTTCCTATTTTTCTACTTGCATTTTTTACATGCTTTCGAACTGCTAGGTTGACAGGAGCTGGGACAAGTAACGGGAGCTCACGCCGTTACATGGCACTAGGCATTCGAACCGCAGAACTGCCGACCTTCTGATCGACAAGCTGAGCATCTTAGCCACTGAGCCCCCACATCCATTTTCATTATTATTTTAACCCTATTTAATTTACTCAAAAGTTGCCACATAACGTTCCTTGGAGGGGGAACAAAAATCTTCAAAACTGGATGCCAGGATAATTTCTCTTGCAGATGGTTTCATGTCACCAGAGCTTCCAGTCCCGGCTGATGACAACTCCACTCCAAATTATCTTCAATTTCTAGGAACACCTTTCCCTCCCCCCTTTTTTTTTCTTCTTCACAATTTTTCTTTTTGATTTATTAACTTGGGGCTAAAGAAGGGAAACCGTTCAATTCAGACATGTCCCTTTTCCTCAGAAACCCCTCGCCCCATCAGAAGTTTCGATCTGTGTGAAATTGAACCGGAGGCAATTCAGCAGGAGGCAGGGAGTTGGAGAAATGGAAAGGAGAGAGGAAATGGAGAAGAAATATTGTGACGGGGAAGAATTTAAGTTAGTGGAGGCAGCCGAAACTGTTTTATTGCTTTGGCTTCCGTCACCTGTGATGACCCCTGAGAGTGGAGAATATCGACCACCTGTCACTCAAAGGCATTCAGCAGATGGCTTTGACACAGCTTGTCAAGTTTCTGATAATAGTCAGGTTAGGAGTGTTGGCAGAAGCCCAAGGGAAGGGCTACCATTGTGCCCAGAACATGGCAGCGTTTCAGCATCCCGGCAGTCGGGGTAAAAAAAAAAAACCTGAGAAAAGGCAAGGAGGGATTTTTCTCCCGATCTGAAAAAAAAGATAGCTTCAAGAAGGCGCAGAGCGAAAAATGGTTGAAAATGAAAGCCGGCACATGCATGCTGGAGCTGATAGGGCAACGCCTCACGTGCCCTAACGAATGGCTCCACGTGCCACTTGTTGCCACACGTGCCATAGGTTTGCCATCACGGTTCTATTGTGTTCTGTTCTGAGTTATTGGTAAAAATAATAAAAGTGGGATATAAATTAATTAAATAAATAAAATTAAAGCTTTCTTTTCCCCCTACTTTTGTGCAAGAGACCTTCCCTTCTATTACAGGCTATTCAGCCACCGAAGGTAATCCTGGCCTACAAAAGATTGTTTATCTATTTTCAAAAGGGGCAGTGACAATGAAAAAAACACACACACACACACACACACACACACACACACACACACACACACACACACACACACACACACACACACACACACACACACACACACATATATATATATATATATATATATATATATATATATATATATATATATATATATATTGTATTTGTGCTGATAAATAAGTAAAGGGAGACTAGTATAGATCTATTTCAAGCTATTTAGCTCTCATCAGCTAGCCATACCCTTACTGGGAATGGAACCTGTGCTGTATTGCATCTTAGGCAGATGTGTTAACCATTAAGCCACAGAGTTCCTCTCCTTATCAGCTGAGCCAGGGAGAAAGGTATATATTTAAAGTCACAACCCCTGGTATGCCCAACTATGGGAGGAAGTTCACTGCTTCCATTCTCTGTCCATCGGCTCATCATAAGAGACCATCCAGATAGAAACCCAATATTTTTACTGTTGCCTTTGTTACATTTGTGTTGTGTTTGTGCTGATAAATAAATAAAGGGAGACTAGTATAGATCTATTTCAAGCTATTTAGCTCTCATCAGCTAGCCATACCCTTACTGGGATTCAAACCTGGCCTGTTTTTAAATATTAGGCAGTTGTCTTAACCTCTAAGCCACAAGCTTTCCTCCCTTATCAGCTGAGCCAAGGAAATGATTGTTATGTCAAAACACCTGGTATGCCCAAATATGGGAAATAGCTTGAAATAGATCTATGCTAGTCTCCTTTTATATATTTATCAGCACAAATGCAACATACATATATACATATGCATATGCATTACACACACACACACACACACACACACACACACACACACTCACAATTAGGAAGAGGAGAAGGTTATCTGTTTAACACTTTAATGAGAGCTCATTTCATTGTATCTCCTCTGCAGGAATGAAATTCTATTTGATATTTACACTTACAAAAAAGCAACACAGGCTTACAATAAAACCGTGTATAAAGGAAAGGGTATGCAAAAATATGTAGATAAAAGTAATTCATTTAAAGTGATGCATCTTAGGAACAAATATGCATGAAGGTGGATACAAGCCCAGTTATAAATCAATAGTTGGTGCCAACAAATGGTTTGAAAAATGTCTATTAGGGCAGGGTAAACAACATCAAAAGGATCTTGATTAACCTTGAGAAGCTAAGCATCTTAGAACGTGATTTGACTTCAGTGGAAATTCACCTGGCAATCTTCAAGCAATAAGTTAGACCAGGTAGGGGGGGGGGACGGGACAGTGGTTCCTTGTTGCCATACTGCTTTCAAGACAACAACATTCAGATTTAACAGAGTTGGAAGGAACCTTGTAGGTCAGTGATGACTAACCTTTTTGTTGCCGAGTGTCCAAAGCGTGCATTTGTAACCGCAAAATTCCCCCCGTGCATGCACCCCACCCCGTGCATGCATCCCACCCTTCCACATGCATATAACCCCCCAACCATTTTTGGCTACCAGGTTGGTGCAGGAGGTTTTCCAGGCCCAAAACAGGCGCAGGGGGAGCATGCATGCACACGAAACCCCAAAATGCTATGCAAGTGCCCCTCTGCACATGTGCCTCCACGCATGCATGCTTGCATTTCTCCCATGCACCCCGCCTGCCACGCATGTGCGGCAAAGACCCGAACATCAGCTGGCCAGCGGGAGTCATGCATTCTTCCATGGTGGAGATGGGCTGGGGCGATGGCTGGCGTACCTGCAGAGGGCTCTGCATGCCACCTGTGGCACACATGCCATAGGTTTGCCATCATGGTTGTAGGTCATTTAGTCCAACCCGCCTGACCAAGCAGGAGACCCAATACCATTTCTGACAAATGGCAGTCCAGGCTCTTCCTAAAAGTCTCAAGTGACTTCCGAAGGCAACTTCTGTTCCATTGGTTGATTGTTCTCACTGTCAGAAAGTTCCTCCTTATTTCTAGGTTGAATCTCTCCTTGATCAGTTTCCATCCTTTAATCCTTGTCTGGCCTTTGAGTGCCTTGAAAAATAGCTTGACCCCCTCTTCTCTGTCGCCGCCCCTCAAATATTGGAACCCTGCTATCATGTGTCCCCTGGTCCTTCTCTTCTCTAGACTAGCCATGCCCAGTTCTTGCAATTGTTCTTCATATGTTTTGGTCTCAAGCCCCCTAATCATCCTGGTTGCTCTTCTCTGCACTTTTTCTAGAGTCTCAAAATCTTTTTTATAGTGTGGTGACCAAAACTGGATGCAAAATTCTAGGTATGGTCTTACTAAGGCTTTATAGAGTGGTATTAGTACCTCACTTGATCTTGATTGTATCCTTGACTTAAAATAGTTCATTTAGTGACTGTTCAAAGTTACAGCAGTACTGAGAAAAATGACTTATGACTGTTTTTCACAGTTTTGACATTTGCAGTGTCCCAGCGATCACATCAGAGGTGGGTTCCTATCGGTTCGGACTGGTTCAGCCGAACCGGTAGTTGTATGCTGGTCTGGGTCAGCAGCGACCCAGGCTAGCTATGCCCCCGAATCAGTTCCCCAGTCATCGTTGCCATCTTTTTTTGGAGTTCTGCGCATGTGCAGAACAATTTCCATTGAATTGCGCATGCATGCAAAGTGTGCATACAGCGTGCGCACAATGCGTGAACACGAGCAATAACCAGCAATAACACCAGCTAGAACCCACCCCTGGATCACATGATCAAAATTCAGACACTTGGCAACTTGTTCATATTTACAAGAGAGCCAAGGTGGCGCAGTGGTTAAATGCAGCACTGCAGGCTACTTCAGCTGACTGCAGTTCTGCAGTTCTGTTGTTCAAATCTCATCAGCTCAGGGTTGACTCAGCCTTCCATCCTTCCGAGGTGGGTAAAATGAGGACCTGGATTGTTGTTGGGGGCAATATGCTGACTCTGTAAACCGCTTAGAGAGGGCTGAAAGCCCTATGAAGCGGTATATAAGTCTAACTGCTATTCCTATTGCTACAACGCTTGCTGTGTCCCAAAGTCATGTGATCCCCTTTTGCGAACTTCTGACCAATGAAGTCAAGGAGGGAAGCCGGATTCACTTAACCACTGGGTTACTCACTTATCAACTGCAGTCATTCACTTAACAATTGAGGCCAACAAGATTGTAAATAAGGGATCAAAACTCACTTAACAAATGTCTCAATTAACCACAGAAATGTCGGGCTCGATGGTGGTTGTAGGTTAGGTTAGGTTTATTGAATTTATATGTACATGTTGTACGTCGAGGATTACCTGTACATGTGTTCACACAGTTGCTAGAAATGTTGGGCTCAAACGAAATGAGATGCATTCGTCTGAAAATCGAAAATTGGGGGAAGTTCCCTGACAATTTTGTTTGATTTTCGTTTGTTTGTTTGATCTTGAAAGCTATGAAAGATTGGAGCCCTGAAAATAAGACCTCCGTAGATAATAAGCCCAATCAGGCTTTTGAGCGCATGCACTAAAATAAGCCCTCCCTAAAAACAAGCCCTCCCCCAAAATACTGCAACACAGCAGCAGCCATGAGGTGACCCCACTTGCCACCTCCTGCAAGCCGAGGTGGCGCAGTGGTTAAATGCAGCACTGCAGGCTACTTCAGCTGACTGCAGTTCTGCAGTTCGGCTGTTCAAATCTCACCGGCTCAGGGTTGACTCAGCCTTCTATCCTTCCAAGGTGGGTAAAATGAGGACCCGGATTGTTGTTGGGGGCAATATGCTGACTCTGTAAACCGCTTAGAGAGGACTGAAAGCCTTATGAAGTGGTATATAAGTCTAACTGCTATTGCTATTGCACCTCAAAAATAATAAGACCTCCCTGAAAATAAGACCAAACGCTTATTTCGGGGCTCAAAAGAAAATAAGACACTGTCTTATTTTTTGGGAAACACAGTAGTTGAGAGACTTATAGCAATTCCCAGGGCTCCAGACCACATTTGGAAATGAGAAGCAAAAGAAATCTATTGGTAGAAGCCAGTGGTAAATCCTTTTCATGTTATTGCCAAGAAAAGTGCATAAACATGTCCATAACTGGGACACGTGAGGATTAGGATCTAAGTTGTAAAGCAAAACAATTCAAAATATTGCATCACCTTCCCTACTCCCAGCCAATCCTTCCATTTATTTGAACTTGGCAATGTCTCTTGATGCTAATTCTGGTAGAACTTGTCAAAGAACAGTGTTTAATTGATCACAAAGTGCCCTTTGTATGCGCTTAAATAGCTTGCTTTGTTTCAACAGTGAATTACAGCTATAGCAATAAGGGGTTATGATTACAAATTAGCTGCTGAAATGTTTGTCAGGAGCAATGTTTTGCTCAAATGAGCCAAGACGGAGACATGGAATTGACAAGCCAGTTTGTAAAGCATCCCACCTTGTCTGGCAAGAGTCCATTAAACCAGGGTTTATCAATCTTGGCAACCCTTAAGATGGCGGACTTCAACTGCTAGCATGCAGGCTGGGAAATTCTGGGTGTTGAAATCCACACGCATTAGAGTTGCCAAGGTTGAGAAACATTGCATTAAACAAATGAATCCTGCACTGTATTATTGGCTTTTCATCAGGAATGATGAGGAGTAATTTTGGTTTTGGAGAGACTAGTCTAGTAATTCAACTAGAGCTGATTACAGTAAGACAAGAGGAGGGTAAGGTTAGAGGAACAGATTTTTGAAGCTTGAATCTTTAAACTAAGGAGAAATTTCCTGACAGCGAGAACAATTAACCAATAGAATGGCTTGCCTTCAGAAGTTAAAAGCATCACTGGAGGCTTTTAAGAAGAGATTGGACAGCTACTTGCCTAGAATGGTATAGAGCAGGGGTAGTCAACCTTTTTATACCTACCGCCCACTTTTGTATCTCTGTTAGTAGTAAAATTTTCTAACTGCCCACTGGTTCCACAGTAATGGTAATGGTGATTTATAAAGTAGGGAAGTCAATTAAATTTGAAAAAGGAAAGTGCTTCAGTATCGGACAAAACCCGTACCGCCCACCATGAAAGCTGGAATGCCCACTAGTATAGAGTCTCCTGCTTGAGCAAGAGGTAGGACTAGAAGTCTTCCAAGATCCCTTTCAACTCTGTTATTTTGTTTTTCTGTTATTCCTTGAGAGATTCAAGTCACAGTTCACTTTGAGAGCAGTACTTAGGGAAGTAAAGCTTTATGGAGGTTAGTCTCTGGATGCCCAACTGTATTGCTTTTGTGGCTTAAAGATAACTGTGTATGTTCTGTGCCACTAGGAAAATACTAAAGAGATAAGGATGTGCTGTGTTTCAATTTCAGTATTCAAAAGATGCTTTGGAGTGTGTATAAACATAACAACTGTGTGTAGTTGTGCATGAGCCCAGGAAAAATGTAGCTCCAGGGAGGTGGTAAGTTCTTATATCTGTATCATCTCAAACATCTTTTAGAATTTTAATTTGAAGTGTTACACAGATTTATCAGGAGAGATACACATTTTTTTTCTTGGATCCAGGGTTTGAATGCATTATCTGTCTTTTGTACAGGGTGTTCCTAATAAAATGCTTCTATCGTGATTAAAGACATCCCCTTCTGAATCTATATGTCTTCATCAAGGGGAGAAGCCAGAGCATTCCAATCCATCAAATTTAATCACTTCCTCATTTTCCCAGCTCACCCCTTGAAATGTAGTCATTTCCCTTTTTTTGTGTCAGTTTAAAAAAAAAAAATCATCCTGAAAATTCATCTGTGTATGTACACATACACGTAACCATATGCATACACATGTGTGTTTTTTCTCATACATTATATTTGTGCCATTCTTGTTCAAAACAATGTAGTTTCTAATCTTCAGTGCACCCCGAGTGTATTTGCAGTTTTTAAATGTCTTTTTTTGTCTTCAGAAAAACACACAAAGAGATTTAAAAAATGGTTTCTATGATAGTGCAGGAAATTTGCATTGAAATTTTGAACTGAACGAAAGTTATTCCCATCTAATAGAGCTTAAGCACTGAAGCACCGTTTTTCTTTGATTTCTGGCCTTTTTTCCTGAAATTTTAAACTTTTTCCTGAAGTTTTTAGGAAAGAATCTGAACGTCAGAAACCAGACTTTTAAGATTTTGGCAACTTTAAATTAATGAGTATGGGCATGTCATTTTGTCAGCTCACTTAATTTCCTTCCTTTACTTCCTCAGGTCTAAATGAAATTACAGGGGTGAGTCCAGAATCCCTAATTGTAGAGGGGAGGGGAATTTCCTTCCGTTTCACCTCCAAGTGACAATATAAACAATTTCCTGATAAAAGCAAATTGAGCACTGGGTTGGAGAGATGGGTCCTTTGAAAATTACGACGGAGGAAGAAATTAATAGCCCAACAACAAAAATTGACAAATGGGAGGAAGGTGGGGGGGGGGGGCAGGTGAACATTCATTAAGCATTATGTCTTTATGAATCTTTAGCCTGGGGGCAAAAAAAAAAAAAACTTGAACGAGCTAAGATTTCAGTGGAATGCCAGTGAACTCCAAGTTTGAATGGAAATACACGTCTGAGAAAGCTTGTTTAATTCAGAGAACCAGCAATAATTTACACCTAATTAGATTTTGTCAGCTAAATAATTCCATCTCATGTTGCCTTCCATGGAATAATGTAAGCGGTTTTGTCTTGACTCTCAAAGTAGTTGTAAATGTCACATTAATTTTGTTGACACCACAAGTCTAGGAAAATGGCTTGGCGAGGTAATTTGTCAGCTGAATATATTACAGTTGGGAAGGAAGCCTGAAAAGTGGAGGAAAAGGATAATCCTTCCTCTCTAGGATGTGATTTCTCTAGGACAGTGATGGCTAACCTTTTTTGGCTCCTGTGCCAAAAGTGGGGGGAGCACAGGGGGGGGTTGTGTGCAGGCGTGCCACACCCATAATGCTATACACATGACCCAGTGCGCATGCGCCCCCCGCTTTTGGCACAGTTTTTTCGCCCTCCCCAGGCGGCTTTCAAGAGCTTTCCTGAAGCCTCCAGAGGGCAAAAAACGACACTGCGGAGTACCCAGAAGTTCGGGAATGGTGACTTCCAGTTTGCTCGTAGGGCTGTTTTTTGCCCTCTGGAGTCTTGAAGCCTCCGGAGGGTGAAAAAAGGCCTCAAAAGAAGGCTGGAGTCAGCTGGAGCTGACAGGGCAATGTCTTGTGTGCCCTAACAAATGGCTCCGCATGCCACAGGTTCACATCATGGCTCTAGGATAATTCTTCCTCTCTAGGATATGTTTTCTCTAAGACAATCCTTCCTCTCTAGGATGTGATTTCCATAGGATAATCCTTCCTCTCTAGCAGAGGTGAGTTGCTGCCGGTATTACTGCCGGTTCCGGGGGGGGGGGGGGCATAAAACCGCTACCGGTTCTCCAGAACTGGGTAGAACCTGCTGAATATCCCCTCTGAAACACACACTATTACAATGCACATTAAGGATAACACTTTGCCTGTTTTGTTAAATCAATCACAAAGCCTTGAGCACATGAAATCATATTCATCAGTATTTCGATCGCATCGATAAAGCACTAGTTCATAAATATCTATAATCCAGGATTGTAAGTCAAGAATAGTTTTATCCTTCCAATGTTTAATAATTGCCTTCTTTGCCATCGCCCAACGCGCAAGAGATCCATTACTTCTCATTTCATGATCAATTCCAATTTTTGGTGTATAATTCAAAAGCTCGGTCCCATCATTAAACAGCAATGATCTTGGTAACACAGATTCACAGTTTTATGAATATCAAATCAAATGGAATATTAATTGAACAAGCCCGTGTTATACGGGGAAGGGTTCGCTTGTCCTTATTATATTTCCAGTAAAATGAAGTTGGTAACCAGCCTTTTTACACATTATCTCTCAGGTCTTGTCCACATGGAAAATAAGCTTTTACAGAGCGATATACACAGCATTTGTAAAATCTTTTGCCAACAGTTTGCTTCTATAAGACGTTCTACAGATAGTCCTCGACTTACAACCACAGTTGATCTTGGAATTTTGGAAGTCACCAAGTGGATTACCACATGAGCTGGCTTGATTTCGCAAACATTTTTAGGACAGTTATTATGTGAGTCATCATGGTTATTAAGCCAAGCACATGATCGCTAAGCAAACCATCTGGTCGTTAAGTGAATCCAACTTATTCAATGGTGTTTTGTGCCTTTTCTGCCAGAAAATGGCAAAAAAAAAGTTGCGGTCATTGACCGTGGGACATTGCAACTGGTTGTAAATGCGATTTTAGTTGTCAAGGGCCCAAAATATGAGCATGTGACCATGAAGGTATGTTCGCTAACGTCGTAACGTTGAAGATTTTATTTATTTTATCAAATTTGTATGGCTTTCCATCTCACACACAGTGACTCTGGGTGGCGTACAACAAAATCCACCATTAAAATTGAATATAAAACCCAATTAAAACAATTCAGTAATTAACATAGGTAAAAACCAACTTTGCGAAAGGGTTAATTAAAATGTTATGTGTACCGCAAGAGGAGGAGAACATTTGTAGCTCAGGGTTGAAATGAGATGTTCTTGGTGCTTTTTGAGCTTGGTTGTGTCAGGCGTGGGAAAATCAGAACTCCAGGCAGTTCAAATGAATGTGAAGGTTTATTGCAAGCTTATTATCTCTACAAGAATCTGAACTACTAACAGTCAAAGCAAATTGGCAGTAAATAAGAGTCAATGGAATTCAAGGTGGGCTGGACTTGTGGGCACAAAGGGATACAAGACTAATGGAAGAATGTGTATACCTTGCAGAGAGCTGGTCATTCCCATTCTTCTAGAGCAGGGGTGTCAAACTCGATTTCATTGAGGGCCACATAAGGCTTGTGTTTGACCTCGGCAGTGGGGGTGGTGGGCGTGGCCAGCTCAACATCACTTGTGTCGAGGGCACCTGTGGTGACCTGGATGGGGCTGGGAGGATCCATTGTCTCCAGGGGAGGAAGATGAGACCAGGGAGAGCGCCAAAGCCTTGTCCTCCAGAGGAGCCCTGCCATCTGCTGGTGGCCAAATGCCAAGGCAGGACTTCCCTCCCTCCCTTCCTTTTCTTCTTTTTCCTTCCCTCTTCATTCTACTTTCTTCTTCCTTCCCCTCTTTCCTTCTTTATCCTTCCTTGCTCTCTTCCCATGTTCCCATCTTTTCCTTCGTCGTTCCTCTTTTCCTTTAACCTTTCCTGTCCCTTCTTGGGTGCTCAAATGCAAAAGGGGAAGCATTTCTCCTTTTCTTTTGTTTTTAGTTTGTTTCGCTAGCCCTCTGCAAAAATGGAGGGGGGCCCTGAGCCCCGTTTTCAGCTGCAATGGCCTCCTGCAGCCCTCTGCTAGCCAAAACAGAGCTCGTGGGGCCCCCATTTTCCCTGGCAAAGGAACCACGGGCCATTCCTTTGCTGTTTCTAGGACAGCTCCACGGGCCATGTCTGAGCACCCTGTGGGCTAGATGTGGCCCACAGGCCTTGAGTTGACATCCCTGATCTAGAGAATCCTTTCATTCCCCACCATCCACTCAGAGCTGAAGATGCTTCTTGGATGAGAAGAAGAGGTGGTATTCAGCCGGTTCAGACCAGTTCGGCCGAACTGGTAGCCACGACTTGCAGGTGGGCCCACCCCCCTTCCCCCAAACCATGGCACGGCAAAACCACGCTCGACTAAAGTGCGCCCGCGTCGCTGACGTCATCAACAGGGTGACAACAGCGAGTGCGGAGAAAGAAGGGCGCTTTAAATAGCGCTTTGAAAGCAAGCCGATTCAAGTTAAGGTAAGGGTTAGGCTTAGGGTTAGGTTAAGGGTTAGGGTTAGGTTTAGGGTTAGGTTAAGGGTTAGGTTTAGGGTTAGGTTTAGGGTTAGGTTAAGGGTTAGGTTTAGGGTTAGGTTTAGGATTAGGTTTAGGGTTAGGTTTAGGATTAGGTTTAGGGGGGTTAGGTTTAGGTTTAGGTGTTAATTTTAGGTTTAGCGTTTACAGCGTGCTTCTGTCTCCGCGCTGTTGTCGCCCTGTGATGATGTCAGCTACGCGGTTTTGTCGAGCGCGCTTTAGTCGAACGCAGTTTTGTGGTGGAACCCCCCCAAACTCCATGACGTCCTATGTAGCCTCATTTTTGACACCACATGCAAGCAAAGTGCATGCACAGAAGTCCACATGCATGTGCGGAAGGCATGCATATGTGCAACGCAAACGAGAGCACACACACGCTCATTTTTGTGAACCGGTGGTAAACTTCTTTGAATTCCACCTCTGATGAGAAGTGAAACGTCTTCAAAGCAAAACAAGAAAGTCCAGGTGCCTCTTGAAAAAGCACCTTCGGGACACTTTACAGCAGTGGTAGGTTCCAGATCCCGGTGCAACCGGTACGGTGCAACAGGACCCGGCGTCCACCACATGAATGCGTGCAGCACGCGGGCACACACGTGCAGCATGTGCATGCGTCCTTACCTCCTGCGATGCCTCCGCAATAGCAATAGCAGTAGACTTATATACCGCTTCATAGGGCTTTCAGCCCTCTCTAAGCGGTTTACAGAGAGTCAGCATATTGCCCCCAACAATCTGGGTCCTCATTTTACCCACCTCGGAAGGATGGAAGGCTGAGTCAACCCTGAGCCAGTGAGATTTGAACCGCTGAACTGCTGATCTAGCAGTAGCCTGCAGTGCTGCATTTAACCACTGCGCCACCTTGGCTCCACCTTGGCACCTTGGCTCCGCAATGCTCCAGCTCATCGGCATAGCGTCGTGTAGGCACCGTACGCTCTGTGCGCGTGTGCGGAAGTGCCGAAGAGCTCAAATAGCAATAGCAATAGCAGTTAGACTTATATACCGCTTCATAGGGCTTTCAGCCCTCTCTAAGCGGTTTACAGAGTCATCATATTACCCCCAACAACAATCTGGGTCCTCATTTTACCCACCTCGGAAGGATGGAAGGCTGAGTCAACCCTGAGCCGGTGAGATTTGAACAGCCGAACTGCAGAACTGCAGTCAGCTGAAGTAGCCTGCAGTGCTGCATTTAACCACTGCGCCACCTCACCAAATACAGGTGAGGACAGGCAGGCGGGCCCTCCAGAGCACCGTACCGAACGTACCCAGTGCTTCAAGCAGGCAGCAGTACGCCCGTACTGGGGCATGCTGCCTGCAACCCACCACGCTTTACAGTAGTCTATCCTATCTCACATAAACTGGCCTTCAGTTAAAGAAAAGAAAAGAAAAGAATATGCCCATCCAGTTACAAGAATCAACCTGGAAATAAAGGGCTTGCTAATGGAACCGCAAAAATCAGGGTTAGCGAGGGTGGAACTTGAGAACCAAACTGAGGTTCGCAATTGATATCATCTGTATGAAAGCAGAGGGCTGTGTCTATATTTGTACGGAGAGTGGTGGGGAACTGAAACATGGTGGGTTTTCTTTCTTGTGGCAAATAAATCCCACATGTGTGCAAATGCACTCTCAAAGGGACGGCTTTGATCCCCTGCCCAGGCCCCGTGCCATCTGGAAATCTGGTTGTTAAATGTCACAATCAAAGCAAGGGATGAAGCTTGGACACTTTGGGAAATCTGCCCTACATTTGAGTAGAATCACAGTCTGGGGTGAGGGGAAGGAGAAGCCAACATGGTACATGCCAAGAGTCCACCTTCACAGATGGATTTTCTGAGACCACAAACGCTGCCTTAATTGGGTGTGCAAATTCAATCTATCTATTCACACTCAAACAGTGGTGGGTTCCTAACTGGTTTACTGCCAGGTTCGCTTGTGCTTGTGCGCGCACTTGCGCAGAAGCATCTAAGCCTCCTGCCGCCACCACTACCAGTTCACCTGAACTGGGCCGAACGGGAGCAACCCACCTCTGCCCTAGACCAATCTTGATTGTCAAGCGCTGGGGAAATCAGGAGATAGCAGCCAATTCAAATGAATATAAAGATTTATTACAAGCTTCAGCTTTCTTACAAGAATCTGACCAACCAACAGTCAAGGGAAATGAGCGGGAGATAAGAAAGGCATTCAAGATGGTCTGGACTTAGGTCTCTTGCGGGAACACAGGGACATGTTTGACCCCTCGGTATGTGAAGGGTAAGGTGGAATAATGGGAGAAACAAAATGCATTGGAATCAAGCATCAAGATGGACCCAATTTCCAGGCTGGTTTTCTCATTTGTACATTTGTTTATTATTACAATTCTACCCTGTTTTTCCTACAAGTGTTCAAGTAACTGAGCATAAATTAAGCATGAGCTGCATCAGTAGAGGTATAGAAGAAGATCCCACCTTTGTGCTGCAAGGTGTTGTGGGTAAAATTATAAAGCTCAATGCCATGTGTCCGTACTGACTTACAACAGCTGTTGTAGCAGTTACGGTTGGGCTGGTAAATACTAAAATGTTGAATAAAGAAACAAATGCAATCATTAGAGATCAGCACTTTTGACCTGCTGCTGACTTCCCCAAATTGCAAGTGGTGATCACATGACCATGGGATGCTGTGACCATTGTACAGGTAGTCCTCAACTTACAACAGTTGATTTGGTGACCGTTCAACGTTGCAAAGTCCCTGGGAAAAAAAAATGACTTGGGACCATTTTTCACACATTGTGTAACCTTTGCAGCATCGTGATCAAAATTCCGATGCTTAGCAACTGACTCACATTTATGACGGTTGCAGGGTCCCAGGATCATGTGATCACCTTTTGTGACCTTCTGACAAAACAAAGTCAATGGGGAAGCCAGATTCATTTAACAACCATGTGACTAACTGAACAACTGCAGTGATTCATTCACTGCGGCAAGAAAGGTAATAAAATGAGGCAAAACGCACCTAACAAATGTCTCACTTAGCAACATAAATTTTGGGCTCAATTGTGGTTGTAAGTTGAGGACTACCTGCAATGGCTGTGACCATCATAATTGCAAGTGCCTAAATCAGAAGCACATGCTCACGGGAACGCTGTGGAAAGCTGTGACTCTGTGGATAAGTCGTATGTTTCCTATAAGTGCTCTTATAGCATCAGTCTCTGAGCTGTTAAGCAAGGATTACCTGTAATTGGGAGAAGAAAATTGGCCTGAGAGAGACAATGACTGTCTCAAAAACACTCTATAAGTTCCATGTTCCACTGAGACTTAAGCAAGAATTTAATCTGGTTCAAGTCCAGGATCTTAACTAGGGCACTCTGTTAGGTAAGCTCCCCGTTGGGAGAGTGAGTACGTACAGCGAAGCGTTGTGAGAGTTGTGTTGGAGAACACACAAACCAGCATACAGAGACACTGCAGTTTAAATAGGCTTTTACTTTCATGGAAATAGAGGTATCAGAGTCCATCAAACAGTCCAAGTCATACACGGTTAAGACAGTCAGTCATCAACGTCTTTCAGTTAAGGGATAATCCAAATAACATAGTCCAGTAACATATAATCAGTCCAGTAATCAAGGTTTGCTGACAGTTGCAAAACTTACAATAGCTCACGGCACTCAGATCAGATCAGCCCAGCATCTAACAAACAGAGAGAGAGCTAACAGACATTCTGGCTCCCTCTTATGGCCGATTGAGGAACACAGCACCCAATCACATTTTACAGTAAGATTTAAAGAAACAGGTTACAACATTGTTACATGATTTATATATTGCCAACCCAACCGTTAGATTATATTCCTAACACACTCCCCTGGTTCTTCTCAGCATGGTCTGATTCAGCTGTTCAGAACAGTCTAGCCCCATGATGGCGAACCTATGGCATGCGTGCCAGAAGTGGCACACAGTACCTTCTCTTTGGGCATGTGAGACATCACCCCAGTTCAGCTCCGCTGTGCATGCGTGTGTGCTTCCCGCCAGCCACCTGGTCTTCGGGTCTCTGCTGCACATACATGGGGGTGCAGGGAGGGAGTTGCACACATGTGCAGGACATCGGGGCACATACAGGGAGACGCACACGCATGCACATGGGGCAGGGCACATGAGGACCATACATGCATTGCATTTTGGGGGTTTGGACACGCACACGCACATTTGTGCACGTATACTTTTGGTACTCGGTCCAGAAAACGTTAGCCATCACTGGTCTAGCCATACAGGCTAGAAGTTGATGATAGGAATGGATAAAATTCTCTTCTTCCACTTTGTCTGAACTTAACCAACTTTGCAAAATGTGCTTGTTCTGTCCTGCTTCTTCCTCCATAAGTCGTGGTTAGGGTGCAGTACTGCAGACTACTTCTGCTGACTGCCAGCTGCCTGCAATATGGCAGTTCGAATCTCATCAGGCTCAAGGTTGACTCAGCCTTCCATCCTTCCGAGGTGGGCAAAATGAGGACCCAG
This sequence comes from Thamnophis sirtalis, assembly GCF_051295495.1. NCBI lineage: Eukaryota > Metazoa > Chordata > Lepidosauria > Squamata > Natricidae > Thamnophis > Thamnophis sirtalis. The sequence goes on along the minus strand of NW_028261386.1, from coordinate 11,541,227 downwards.
ATCGTTGTTGGGGACAATATGCTGACTCTGTAAGCCACTTAGAGTGGGCTGTAAAGCACTGTGAAGTGGTATATAAGTCTAAGTGCTATAGCTATTGCTATTAGCAAATGTTTCTTCAAAAGTCTGCATGACTATTCTATGTGGTCCAAGCCCCAAATTTCAAGCCTGGTGGCATAAGATATTCTATTGTGAGCAGAGGAGTGGAGTATTCTTCTCATAAAATACCTCTGGACTCATTCAATTGTATTAATGTCCAATATGCAGTGTGGATTCCAGGAAGACAAGCTGTATTTGAGGATTGGTCTGGCATAATGTAAATATGTATGAATATTTGAGTATCGTACTCCTCCCTCCTTTGGGAATTCCCTTGGAATTATCTTCTTATTTGAAATAAATTCAGAAATCCAATCTTTTAAAACTAATTGGCTGAGAAAGGAAGAAAAAAATGGGGAGGGAGGGAGGGAGGGAGGAAGGAAGGAAGATAGATAGATCATATATAAACTTCATTCCTGATACTTTTTGTGTGCTGTGTACTGAATGGTTTTGAAGTACTATAGGATCCAAACACATGATATGAATTAGGAAAGGGGATTAACTTTACTTAGTTTGCATTTTAATATGAGCTGAGTTTATTCATACTTCCCAAATTAATACACGGAGTGGAAAACAATAATCCTTTGGCTTTCACATCTTTTCCAAATTTTGCCACACAGCTCTCTGATAAACACACCCTCATGCTTGCACAAATGTGTACCAATCTGTATCAATGAGAGAAAACAGGCATACAGAAAAAAATTTTTGTTAGGAAATGAGTCTAACCAAAAGAAAAAATGTCTATTTGGGAAAATTACAGAAACACTGAATGGAAACTATGGTCTGACCTAAGTTACCTGACCCAATTACCTCCAATAGACCGATTAGATCCCACAGATTAGGCCTCCTCCGAATTCCATCCGCCGGCCAATGCCAACTGGCGACTACCCGGAGGAGAGCCTTCTCTGTGGCTGCTCCGACCCTCTGGAACGAACTCCCCGTGGAGATTCGAACCCTCACCACCCTCCAGGCCTTCCGCAAAATCCTCAAAACCTGGCTATTCCGGCAGGCCTGGGGCTAAAGAGCCTCTGCCCCCCTTCTCAAATGGTATGGTTGTTGTGTGTTTTTAAATTGTGTATTGTTTGTTTGTCTTTATCCCCTGTTTGTACTTCCTTTCCCTTGACTGAGTTGTGAGCCGCCCTGAGTCCCCTTCGGGGAAAAGGGCGGCATATAAATGAAATAAATCCTAATCCTAAGTGTAGTATACAAAATTGTCTGCTACAATGTCCTACCTGTCAACGACTACTTCAGCTTCAACCACAATAATACATGGGCAAACAATAAATACAAACTCAAGGTAAATTGCTCCAAACTCGATTGGAGAAAATACGACTTCAGCAACAGAGTGGTCAACGCCTGGAATGCTCTACCTGACTCTGTTGTTACATCCTCAAACCCCCACAACTTCAACCTTAAACTGTCTACCGTGGACCTCACCCCATCCCCTGAAGAGATCTGTAAGGGGGCTTGTATAAGCCCACCGGTGTGCCTACCGTCCCTGTCCCACTGTCCCATTCATTCGTACCCATTTCCTGTGTTCATGTCCATGTTTGTACTTATGCCTGTTATCTCATATATGTTTGACATACTAAATAAATATAAAGAAAGAAAGAAATTATTTTTAGGTGGCCAAGATGTGTGCATGGATATTCACACATTTTGCTTCTTTCTCCCAAATCACAGAAGCTCCACAACTTTTTAACCTCTGGGCAATGTTGTGATACATGTACAAAGTGGAACAGCTCACATCATAATCACACAGTACAGGTTTATCAATATCAACCTGTTTGAACCCCACCTATGGACACAGGTGGATGAATGCATATGTCCGTTGTATCTTTCATCCAGTTTAAGGGCTGGCAAACATTCCACCCCCCAAGTGTCTCCTCCTTCTATTTAGTTCCAAGGGAAGACTTTGAAAGCAACTCCTTCCTAAAGGTCTCTTTGGATGGGGAAAGGTGGTGAGCATTAAGAGTGTTAGAAAGATGAAAAGACTTGTAACAGGAGATAACAGCACCAGAATGCTCTGTCATTGTAGAAAGCCAAAAAGATGACCTTCCTGGAAAGGTGCAAGAGCTATTATCTAGGCAAAGGGGATTGAGACATTTTTAAGCCCCAAGAAAGCAGATCATATCCCAAAGCCACTCAGGCAGAATAATAGAGTCATAAGGGACATTAGAGGTCTTTTGGTCCAACCACATGCTCAGGCAGGAAACCCTATAAGTTTCAGACAAATGGTTGTCCAATCTCTTCTTCAAAACCTCCACTATTGGAGCACCAACAACTTCTTTTCACTTCTTTTCAACTTCAGCAAGCCTTTTCACTGATTAATTGTTTTAACTGCTAGGAAATCTCTCCTTAGTTTTAGCTTGGTTTTCTCCTTGATTACTTTCCATTTATTGCTTCTTGTCCTGTCTGCAGGTGCTTTGGAGAATAAGTTGACCCCTCTTCTTTGTAGCAGCCCCTCAAATATTGGAAGACTGCTATAATGTCACCCCTAATCCTTCTTTTCATTAAACTTGCCATATCCAATTCCTGCAACCGTTCTTCATATGTTTTAACCTTCAGAACCCTAATTGTCCTTGTTGCTCTTCTCTACCCTCTTTCTAGATTCTCAACTTCCTTTCTATATTGTGGCAACAAAAGTTGGATAATTTGGATAAAAGTTATAATTACAGGTATAGAACAGAACAGAACAGAACAGAATAGCATTATTTATTGGCCAAGTGTGATTGGATCTCCTCGCACATATGTGCTGGTTGTTCCTGACTCTAAGGGACGGTCCTCATCTCTGTTTCAAAACCGAAGAGCTAGCACTGTCCGAAAATGTCTCTGTAGTCATGTGGCTGGCATGACTCAATGCCAAAGGCACATGGAACACTGTTGCCTTTCCACCAAAGGTGGTTCCTATTTTTCTACTTGCATTTTTGCATGCTTTCAAACTGCTACGTTGACAGAAGCTGGGACAAGTAACAGAGCTCACTCCATTACGCAGTGCTAGAGATTTGAACCAACGAACTGCTGACCTTTCTGATTGACAAGCTCAGCATCTTAGCCACTGAGCCACCCCCATCCCTTGAGTTATAATTACCAAGGCATTACAAAGAGGTACTAACACTTGACATGATCTTGTTTCTACCCCTTTATTAATGCAATCTGGGACTGTATTGGCTTTTTTGGCAGCTGCACCACAAGGTTGGCTCACATTTAAGTGATTATCCATTAGGACTCCAATACTTTCCTGCTTCCTTGGCGCATAAGAAGGGGGAAGAGATACAGCACAAGTAGACGTGAAAGCTTTTGTTACTAAATCCAGTCTCCATAGGAGTGATTCTCGCCTTCCTGTGGAGTTGGTTTTATGCTCTGGTCTACCTAATGGGGCTGACAGCCATCTTAGAGAATAAAGTATTTTCCAAAGAGCACTACAAAACATATCAAGCATATGATAGAAAACAATAAAAACTGTTTTTTTTGAGAGAGAGAAAACCTCCGAGAAATTACAAGGTAGAAATCAGCAAAGCATGAACAAAACAGCATTAGGTCATTTAAAAAAAAAAAAATCCTACTGAGCATATTTCATTCCTGAAGACACTTAATTTAAAGCTGTTCCTAATGACTGATTCCCTGTCCCTGTTGCTGGAGGAGTCTTCTAGAATTACGCTTGGCTGCACAGTCAGCTAGAAGTTAAGACTGGATTTGCCGTTTTTAATCCACCTATCAAGTCCTTCCCAAGGACTAGGGATAGACAGATGTTTTGATGGTGTTAAAAGTTTTGTCATAGGGTGTAAGCCCGTGATGGCACCCTATAGCACATGTGCCACAGGTGGCAGGCAGAGCCCTCTCTGCAGGCAAGCGAGCCATCGCCCCGGCTAAGCTCTTCTGCGCATGCGGCCACCTAATCTTAGGGTCTCTGCCATGCATGCGTATGGGCCAGGGGTGGGTTTCTCGCCCCGTTCCAACTGGTTTGGTTGGAACAGGGCCGGCGGCGTCCTCATGCACGCGCGCAGTGCACGCATGCATACTAGCGCTTGTGCGATGCTCCAGCTGCTCCTGGAAGATCGCGCAGGCGCTGTATGCGTTCTGCGCATGCGTGGAAGCGCAGAACTCGTCAAAACAGGGTAAGAAACGCGGGCGGGCGGGTGGATCCTTTGGCATTCCCGGAAGCTACTTACCTCCGGGTTTGCCGACCAACCGGTTCGCGGGGACCGCCGCGAACTGCCTGAAACCCACCCCTGGTATGGGCAGAGTGCATGCAGGAGACATGTGCATGCAAGAGGCAGGGGGTCACACACGTCTGCACAGGGTGGGGGGGGAGCACCTTGTTTTTGGTTCCGGGAGACTACACAGCAATCCACCCCTGGTGGTGTCTCTCCTTCTGTTGAGAGAGGGTTGCTCAGTTTTAACATAGATGGCCTCATTATCCCTCTTTCACACCAATGGTCCTCTCTTTCCAGAATGTAGACTTTGCTGTCTTCAAAAGAGTGGCCTTTGTCCTTCAAAAGCAGATGGAGCGCTGAATCTTTTCCTGATGGGTTTGTTCTCTTACGTTGCGCCATGCGTTTGTGAAATGGTTGTTTTGTTTCCCCAATGTACTGAGATATGTACAGTGAGATTTGTACAGTGAGTACATATCTCACTGTATTGTATTCAAATGGTGCTCCAGATGTTTTGGGATTGCATCCAAGGTGCTTATTACTATTAGCGTGGCACGACAAAACCGCGCTCGACTAAAGCGCGCCCGATTAAACCGCGTCGCTGACATCATCAACAGGGCGACAACAGCGAGCGCGGAGAAAGAAGGGTGCTTTAAATAGCGCTTTGAAAGCAAGCCGATTCAAGTTAAGGTAAGGGTTAGGTTTAGGGTTAGGTTTAGGGTTAGGTTTAGGGTTAGCTTAAGGGTTAGGGTTAGGGTTAGGGTTAGGGTTAGGGTTAGGTTAAGGGTTAGGGTTAGGTTTAGGGTTAGGTTAAGGGTTAGGATTAGGTTTAGCGTTAGGTTAAGGGTTAGGTTTAGGGTTAGGTTAAGGGTTAGGTTTAGGGTTAGGTTTAGGATTAGGTTTAGGGGGGTTAGGTTTCTGTTTAGGGGTTAATTTTAGGTTTAGCGTTTACAGCGTGCTTTTTTCTCCGCGCTGTTGTCGCGCTGTGATGACGTTTCATCGAGCGCCCTTTAGTCGAACGCGGTTTTGTGGTGGAACCTACTATTAGTACTATCTTGGCTTTCTTTTGCCATAGTCATTCTACTTCTATTTTCAGGTCTTTGTATTTTGTGATTTTCTCCAATTCTTTCTCCCATATTCTGCTTTCTCCAGGTATTGCAATGATCCCTATCGGGAGTTTTTCACCTTTCTTTTGTCAATTGTTAACTCTGGGCGTTAATGGCAGGTGCTTATAAAGTCCCAGAGCATTTCATCTTCTTCAGTTTTTTGTTATTTTGTCTGAGCCGCCATGGCGCAGTGGTTAGAATGCAGTACTGCAGGCTACTTCTGCTGACTGCCGGTTGCCTGCAATTTGGCAGTTCGAATCTCACCAGGCTCAAGGTTGGCTCAGCTTTCCATCCTTCCGGGATGGATAAAATGAGGACTCAGATTGTTGGGGGCAATAGGCTGACTCTGTAAACCACTTGGAGAGGGCTGTGAAGCAGTGTGAAGCAGTATATAAGTCTAAGTGCTAGTGCTAATGCTAATGCTATTTTATGGTAGTACCACTTTTTGCTTGCAGGCAAGTGGTATTTCTTGTAGATATGGCAATGCACCATAGTTGCTACTTTATCATGCCGTTGTTTGTAGTCGGTCTGGGTGATCTTCTTGCAGCAGCTTATTAGGTGGTCCACTATTTCTTCAGCTTCTTTGCAGAGATGGCATTTGCCATCTGTTGCCTTTTTCCTCAATTCTGGCTTTATATTATTATCATTATCTGTTTACAACCATGTGAAGTCACAGCTGCCAGTCCTTTAGCTGGTGTTGGCCTTCATACACAACAAGTTCTTCCCAAGAACCGAGGATGCCATAATGTATCGGCGTAATATATGTGCAGATCCAAGCATTGTGGCCTTTTGCAATTGACAGATGGACATTTTTATCAATGCACTAAATGTTGTCCAAGATTAATTTAATAACTTATTATGTATGGGTAATCTACAGGTAGATTCAGGGTCTAAGACAGGGGTGGGTTTCAACCGGTTCGCGGTGGTCCCTGCGAACCGGTTGGTCGCCGAACCCAGAAGTAAGTAACTTCCGGGAATGGCGAAGGGCGCGCCCGCCCGCGGTCCTTACCCAGTTTTGACGAGTTCTGCACTTCCACGCATGCGCAGGACGCATACAGCGCCTGCGCGATCATCCAGGAGCAGCTGGAGCGTCGCGCAGACGCTAGTACACATGCGTGCACTGCACGCGTGCACGAGGACGCTGCCGGCCCCGTTCCAACCAAACCGGTTGGAACGGGGCGAGAAACCCACCCCTGGTCTAAGAGTGGTGGAAACTTAATAATTCAAGTCCTAATCACAGACTTAAGAATTCTTAAGGCAGCATCTATGACAGTTTCAGGCAGAGTGGGGATATTTTTTTAAAAAAATTAGATGGTTCAGATTCCATAAATTCAATATTTCCAAATATTGAGGAAGTCCTTTCCGTTTTGAGGAGCCCTCCTGATACAGTGGTTAAAGTGCAGTATTGCAAGTAAATTCTGCCCACATCCTTGAGTTCGATCCTGACCGGCTTAAGGTTGACTCAGCCTTCCATCCCAGCTCCATCCCACGGCCCAGCTTGTTGGGAGTAATATGCTGACATTGTAAATTGCCCATGGAAGTCCTGTGAAGCACTATGAAGCTGTATATAAGTCTAAATGCTATTGCTTCAAGTGCTCCATTCACAATTGGTATCTCATATTTATTTAATTATTAGCTGATAACCTGATATTGTCTAAGTATTTATCCTAATCCTGTATTAGACAGGAAAAGCCCTGATTTCTGTGATAATTAAATTAGTTGCAAATGTTTTCCCTGTGCCCCAGAAGCCATAAATTTGTCCTAAAAAATAATCAAAGCCTTGCTGAAAATATCCAGAACAAAGTAATTTCTAATGTTGGATTTTCCCCTTTACCAGAGGGTGGCCACCTGTGGAGTACTGTGAAGCTGTTACCATTGCAACTCCACTGTGCTGTACAGTAGAAGACATTTTACGGCAGTACGGCGGAAACCATTTTAAGGCATAACAAACTGTATCTTAACAGAACACATATACCACGGGACGTTGGGGGTGTCTTACCCCCACAGTATCTATTTCCAGAGAGTAAGACATCCGTGTACCAAATTTGGTTGAAATTCGGTGGGGCTCATTTGTCCACTACGGCTGGTTTCCAGATGTCTGGTAGGTGGGAGGTATTGTCACGTTTATTCATATTGTTGGGGGGGTGGCGTTTCTCTATTTCGATAGGTCCCATAATTATTCTCTTGCTTGAAGTGTTCAGTTTTGGAGATTAACTTGGTTCCTTCAAAATTAATTTCATGCCCTGTAGCTTTAAGGTGCTGGAAAAGGGAGGAATTTTTTTTCTTTTTTTCTTACTGCGTTCTTGTGTTCTGCAATGCATGCATTTATTCTCCTGTTCATTTGTCCTATGTATGTTGCAGGACAGATTTAGCATGGTATTTCGTAGACTCCTTGGTTTTCTAGCTGGATTTTGTCTTTGGGGTTTCTTAAGATGCTGGCTATTTTTTGGTCAGTGTTGAAGGCTGTCTTGATATTGTGTTTGTGGAGAATTTTGCTGATTTTATCTATGGTGCCTTTGATGTAAGGGAGGAGGGTGATGCCGTTGTCCTGTTCTGTGTCTCGATTTTTGGCGGGAGTCTCCCTATGGATTCGGTTGGTAATTGTTTTTCTTTGGAATCCATTGGAGATTAATACGTTTGTGAGAGTGTGTAATTCAGTTTTCAGGTGGTCTTTGTCGGCTAGGCGTTTGGTTCTAGAAATGAGGGTCTTGACTACAGAGTTGATCTGTGCAGGGTGGTGATGGGAATGTGCATTTAAATAGTGGTTGATGTGTGTTTTTTTCTGGTAGATGGTGTGTCCTAGGGAGCCATTGGTTTTTTTGTAGATTAGGATGTTCAGAAGGGAAATTGGTTGTATATATATCCTTCCCAAGAACTGAGATAGGCAGATGTTGTTGTTTGATGATATCATTGCAGGGTATAATCTGTTCTGAGTAAAGCTGCATTTTGCAATTGACTGATGGTGATTTTGTCAATGTTGGTGATATTATTAAGCCCTGGTGATGCAATGGTTTGAATGCAGAATTGCAGGCTAACTCTGCCCACAGCCTGAAGCTCGATCCTGACCGGCTCAAGGTTGACTCAGCCTTCCATTCTTCCAAGGTCAGTAAAATGAGGACCCTGATTGTTGGGGGCAATATGCAAATAATGTGTCAACACTGTAAACCGCTTAGAGAGTGCTGTAAAGAGCTAGAGGGCAGTATATAAGCCTAAATGCCATTGCTATTATTATTCCTTTTATTCCTTAAACATGAAACTCAGTCAACTGAACATTTAAAAATGTATCGCACATATCATTGATTGGCGCTGATGGTTCATATGGGTTGCTGCCGCCATCCTAGGTATCAACCAAGTATCTTCTTAAAATATACAATGTTCTGAGTAGCTCAGGTTTTTTGCAGTTCCGCTGGTGTTATTGCAGGAAGCTGCAATTTGTTGATGTATCTTATAAAATTCTTGGACATGGTACCCAGTGCCCTGATGAGCAATGGGTGTCACTGTTACATGTCTCCTCCATAATCATGTAGTTTTCATTGCCAGGTCGCGTATAATATGCAATATGCAAAGAATGTTTCAACATTGTAAACCACCCAGAGAGTGCTGTAAAGCATTATCATTATTATTATGTACTTCATTCATTAAACATGAAACTCAGTCAACTGAACATTCAAAAATGCATCACAAATACCATTGACTGGTGCTAATGGTTGATACGGGTTGTGGCCAGCGTCCTAGGTATCAACCAAGTACCTTCTTAAAATATATGATGTTCCGAGTAGCACACTTTTTTTGCAGTTCTGCTGGTGTTATTGCAGGAATCTGCAATTTGTTGGTGTATCTTATAAAATTCTTGGACATGGTACCAAGTGCCCCAATGACAATGGGTATCACTGTTACATGTTTCATCCATAATTGCTTAATAATTTTGATAGCTAGGTTGCAGTATTTCATAATTTTTTTCAGTTCTTTTTATTCGATTCTGGCATCTCTTGGTATCACAGTGCTGGATCAACTCCACAGTAAATAAATCTATCAGCTAGTGAAGCAAAACATCTCAGTGCACCATCAAAAACCTGAGGGAAATGGATACACATATGATTATTCTCATAAGAGTTGTTATTATTCTCAAAGAACCACTAGACAAGTTCTTTCAGGATTCTTAGTTAGTATAGCAAGCTATTCTTACTCAAGACTACACTCAGACATTTTTTTAGATATTCTACCGTTGCTGCAGACTATATCCTTAAAAGTACTAACTTGTAGATTCACAATTGACTTTCTATGTTCAGTTACAGAATCCTTTCTTATTCCTATTATTTTTCTTGTGCCCCATTCCAACAATTCACCAAGCAAGGGAGACGAAAGTATTTCCCCAAGTTTGCCGTCTGTCTTTGTTCTGACCAACTGAACTTTTGACAACTGTGATATCTGGTGTGTTGTGTTCCAAATGACAATCTGTCTGTATTCGAAAGTCCCACAAGTTCTTCTTATTTTCAATAACTTTTTCTACTTTATGTTCCCATGACTTTCTGGATACAGGTAAATCCTGACCTGACCAGTGGATTAATTTAGCGACTTGGTCATGTCTAATGCTGTAAAGCATTATTATACAATTGTATCACAGCGGCCAGTTGTTTCGCCGGATTTGGCATTGGTTACTAGTCGGGCCCCACCCAGGGGCCTAGGACGTCGTAACGTATTTTTGTAATATGCGTGCAGATCCAAGCAGTGTGGCTTTTTGCATTTGACTGATGGTGATTTTGTCAATTTTTAACTGTTTTAAATGTAATTCCAGTGCTTTTGGAATAGCACCCAGTGTGCCAATTACCACTGGATTTACCACTGCTGGTTTGTGCCATAGTCGTTGAATTTCGATTTTTAAGTCCTGGTATTTTGCGATTTTTTCATGTTCCTTCTCAGCGACCCTGCTATCACCTGGTATTGCGATGTTGCTTTTATTATTATTTTTATTATTATTATTCATAAAACATTGTTTTTTATATTGTAGTTTCAGGTGAGCTGCATCTGATTTTGATTTTAATGTTAACTCTGCAGGTAAATTGCATTGCATCCCTCTTGGCAGGAGTCCCTGCCAATAAGTTGGCAGGAAACTCCTCATGGAGAATAAATGGAAATTGAGGCAGAAAAAAACCCGAAGTGAGAGATGAGAATAGCAATATCGGCAATTTTATGGCAGCTGGGTCGTTCTAGAGATGCCTCTTGGCATAGTAGCCTTAGTTGAGAAGAACATGAGTGAAAGCTGATACAGGAATAACGATGCCGTGGCACAAGCCTGGGAATAATTTAATTAATTGCACTGAAATTTCTTTGATGAATAGTTATGTGGTAATAAGCATGAGGTCGAGCAACAAAATGAGTTTCAGCTTTTTAATGGGCCGGCACAGCTGCAGTTTTGGAAAGGTTCCCATTTGGAGTTATTTCTCCAAACACCCTGCATTTTCCCTCTCTCATTCTCCCCACTCCCTTTCCCCCCTCTCTCTTCACTGTTATGCATTCTCTTGATTTCTGCCTATCCTCGAGTTACAACCATTTAAATAGTGACCGTTCGAAGTTCCAACAGCACTGAAAAAAGTGACTTATGACCAGTGGTGAAATGCAATTTTTTTTTTACTAACAGATCTGTGGGCGTGGCTTGGTGGGCATGGTGTGGCTTGGTGGGTGTGGCTTGGTGGGCATGGCAGGGGAAGGATACTCCATTTCCACCCCATTCCAGGGGAAGGATAATGCAAAATCTCTACTCTGGGGCCAGCCAGAGGTAGCATTTGCCAATTCTCCGAACTACTCAAAATTTCCGCTACCGGTTCTCCAGAACCTGTCAGAACCTGTTGGATTTCACCCCTACTTATGACCATTTTTACTCTTACAAACCTTGCAGCATCCCCAGTTGCGTGACCAAAATTCAGACATTTGGCAACTGATTCATATTTATGACCGTTGCAGTGTCCTGGGGTCACACGATCACCTTTTGTGACTTTCTGAGAAGGAAAGTCAAGGGGGAAGCCAGAGTCACGTTACAACCATGTTACTAACTTAACAACTGCAATGATTCTCTTAACAACAATGGCAAGAAAAGTCACAAAATGGAGCAAAACTCAACAACTGTCTCGCTCAGCAAGAGAAACTATGTTGATTATGGTTCAACTATGGTTGTAAGTCAAGGACTACCTATACTATATACCATATTTTTTTGGAGTATAAAATGCACCAAGGTTTTGAAGAGGCTATTTTTTTTAAAGTAGGTAGGTAGGTAGAGGGATAGAGAGGGAGAAAAAGGGAGAGAAATACAGTAGGTAGGTAGGGAGAGAGAGAGTAGTTAGGTAGGTAGGTAGGTAGGTAGGTAGGTAGGTAGGTAGGTAGGTAGATAGGTAGGTAGATAAAGGGATAGAGAGAGAAATAGAGAAATACAGTAGGTAGGTAGGGAAAGAGAGTGTGTAGATAGGTAGGTAGGTAGAGAGATAGATAAATAGAAAGAGAGAGAGAGAAATACAGTAGATAGGTAGGGAGAGAGAGAGAGTAGGTAGGTAGGTAGAGGGAGAGAGAGAGAAATACAGTAGGTAGGGAGAGAGAGAGTAGGTAGGTAGATAGATAAAGGGGGGAGAGAAATACAGTAGGTAGGTAGGGAGAGAGGGAGAGAGTAGGTAGGTAGGTAGATGTTTCCAGGAGTATTTATCCATGTGCTGGAGAAGGAAATTGCTGACAATCTGCAGCACCTAAGACTTTGTTTCTGCTGGCACAGCACTTGATCAATGTAATTCTCATCAATCAGTTAAATAACTTTCCAAAAGGAAAAAAAAATAAGTTTTTGCACTCTGCAAACCTCCCCAAAACGGCCCATTTCTTGCAAAAACAGGCCCGTTTTTTTTTAAGAGGCATGAATAGCCAGGGGACTTGCACAGTGCTCTTCGGGGGATGGGGGGGCAAAAACGAGCAAAGAAATGCATACATAGCCTTATGGAGGCTTATAGAGAGCTGCTGGGAGCTGGGGGGGGCAAAAAAACAGCCCTTTTTTACTCATTTCTGCCCTCCCCAGCCCTCAGAAGCTCTCTGGAAGCCTCCATAAGGGTATGCACAGCCATTTTGGTGAAGGGGCAGGGCTTTGGGAGGCAAAAAATGCTATATTCAATGTATAAGATGCACCCAGATTTTCAGCCTTTTTTTTTTTTTTTTTGAGGGGAAAAAGGTGCGTCTTAGACTCCGAAAATTATGGTATGCTGTGAGTTTCTGCTCTCCAAGCCTGGGATAGTCTCTGGCACCCTCTCTATTCCTTTTTTTTTAATGTTCCCAAATGCCCTTTCCAACCCCAGTTGCTGAGAATTATGACATATTTTTAAATTTCTTTTTTTGGGATGAGTGGGACAAACAAAAACCTACCATTTTCATCCTAAAGGGCCAGGCTAACATTCCACTCAATTCCGCTCAGTTCCTTGTGACCTCATGGATTGAGCATGTGGAATTCTTATGAGAACAATATGGAAGTGATTTGCCACTGGTTTCCACTGGGATGTTTTCTCAACTTCCCAGTCTAGTTTACAATCCTTCATTTCCTGGCAATCTGTCATAACTATGTCTGACCCAACTTTTTTTTTTTTTAACATCCACCCAAAATCAGTTAAGTAGTGCTAGGTTCTTTGGGGTGGCCCTCATATAGGCTTACTGTAGAGGTCTTTTAAAATTTCATACAGGACGTCAGAAGGAAATCATAGCCTCACATAAATATAGCCTAACTCACGGCGAGTCATTGGCCTCTCTCTCTCTCTCTGTGTTGCAAAGTATTGGAGAAACCAAGGCTCCATTTGACTCCAAGGTGACTCACTTGAAGCATCCCATCAGGTTGCATCTTTGAATCAAATCTCTTGGATCATTGCACATTTTAAAACTTAAAGAGGCATTTTTGAATTTCTTTTGAAATACCTGGCCAAGATATAAATGAATGAAAGAGTATAGCGTAGCGTAGCATAGCATAGCATAGCATAGCATAGCAGAGCTTAGCAGAGCTTAGAATAGAATAGAATAGAATAGAATAGAATAGAATAGAATAGAATAGAATAGGATAGGATAGGATAGGATAGGATAGGATCGGTCAAGTGTGATTGGACACACGAGAAATTTGTCTCCAGTGCATAAGCTCTCAGTGTACATAAAAGCCATGTTATAAATCATAGTCATCATAAAAATAAATTCATCATGAATCATAAGATACAATATTTAGTGATAGTCATAAGATGCTAAATAAGCAATCAACATAGATCATACTAGGAAACAAAATAAAACAATATAAATCATAAAGATACAAACAGGAAAGTTATAGTCATGAGAAGAGAAAGAGATAAGTAATAGGATAGATGAGTATAATAGTAATACTGCCTTACTAAATGAATGAATGAGTGAATGAATGAGTGAATGAGTGAATGAATGAATGAGTGAATGAGTGAATGAGTGAGTGATCTGATATGATTGTTCTTCCCATGGACAGACTCTCCCCCCTTCTCTTCATAAAATTTGACTTTTTAAAATATTTTAATTAAAAAGGGATAAATACATGGCAAAGACAAGTGTCAATCTTTATTATCATGGGATTTTTTTGAAGGTAATTTTAGAAAACAGAAAGGGTAGATCTTTGCAATCTGTGGCCACTTGCTCCTCAAAAAATAATGATAAGCTTGGACATAAGAGAGCATCTTTCACAGTATTTCTCAACCTTGGCAAATTTAAGATATGTGGTCCTCAACTCCCAGAATTTTGAATGGGGAATTCTGGTCGTTGAATCCCTCACATCTTAAATCTGCCAAAGTTGAGAAACAATGAACTGTGGTATGGTGGAGACTTCTTTTGAATTGATATTTGTGATAGTTCTTGCCAAGCATAACAGCCATGGAATGGCCAGCTTCCACAATGGCCAGAGACGTCTATAAGTTGGGGGTCAAATTATGAAAGTACTGTCAAGTACTGATGTAATGCCTTGTTTATATCTGCCCTGATGTCATACACATGTACAAAAGAGATATAATTTTCATTGAAATGGAATGACTGCAGAGTCACATGGTTGAATTTCGGCAGCTATAAAAATTGAATGAATGAATGAATGAATGAATGAATGAATGAATGAATGAATGAATGAATATGAATATAATAAATGAATGAATGACTCAATGAATCAATCAATCAATCAATTATATTGCTTTTGTACGTTTGATGAAAATGTTGGATCTTGCAGAAACCTCTAACCATTTAATAGGGGTGCAGTTTTTTTCAAATTCAATAGAGATGGAAGCGCTGTCCCCTTTTCTCAGTAGCCAATTCCAATTCCTGTTGATGGGGGGTGGGAGGGACTGAGACTGAGGCTTCTGATTTTTGGGGAGCCACAGGTCTTAAAGCTCTCACTTGTTTAACCTTCTCAACTTCAGGCCAACCAAGTTGTAGCTATGTGTTTTGGGTTCTCCTAATACCAAGGAAGAATAGAAGAAGGGACACGCGGTGCCTCAGTGACTAAGATGCTGAGCTTGTTGATCAGAAAGGTCGGCAGTTCAATGGATCGAATCCCTAGCACCGTGTAACAGAGTGAGCTCCCATTATTTGTCCCAGCTTCTGCCAACCTAGCAGTTCAAAAGCATGTAAAAATGCAAGTAGAAAAATAGGAACTACCTTTGATGGGAAGGTAACAGCGTTCCGTGCGCCTTCGGCGTTGAGTCATGCCGGCCACATGACCACGGAGACATCTTCAGACAGTGCTAGCTCCTCGGCTTTGAAACAGAGATGAGCACTGCCCCCTAGAATCAGGAATGACTAGCACATATGTACATGGGGAACTTTTTCCTTTTAATACCAAGGACTTCCCATCTTTAGTTCTGAATGGGGCAGTAGTCCAACCGAGAGAAAACTTGGTAGGTGTTTGTGAACTCACAGCTCTTGCTTGAAGGATAAGGGCAACTGTTTCCTGGATGGCTGTGCTCAAATTCATCTGGTGAGCCAATTACAACCTTTCCTGAACAATTAATCCCTTCTCAGGGTCACTCAGTTGCCTCCTGCATGGATGATCGCAATGCACTATATATGGATCTGCCCTTGAATACTATGCCATCTAAGGCGACTTTAGCAGTACACCATGTTTCATGCAGTGTCTATCTTCTGGAATAGCATCCCTCTGAATATTCAAGGTGCCCTAACCCTACCATTCTTTCAACAAAACGTGACAACCTGGCCTTCCCTTCGCTCTCCAGATGCTAGGTTAGGAAGCGGGTGCCACTCTGGGAATGTTTATTAAAGTGTTTGGCTTGCTATTCTCCAGGTTATCACCCGCTTTTTTTGTGGATTGTTATTTATCTTGTACACTGCCCATAGTTGTAGGAGCTGGGTGGCCTATAAATCTGATTTTCAAAGAAACAACTAAATCCCATCTAAACCTGAAGTCTCCAGAAATTTTCACCATTACCAAGTAGTAACAGATGGAGTATGTATGTATGTATGTATGTATGTTTGTGTGTGTGTGTGTGTGTTCTGACCCCCCTCCATCCGGTGATTAATGCCGACACAGGCTTAGTAATTTGCCACTCTTTATTTACAGCAATTACAATCCTGTTGGCTAAAAGCCCAACACGACTCACTGGCAAGAGGTTGGCAGCAACCCAGACTCCCACAGACAAGAGATACAGTACAAACAAGAGCTTCTCCAGCTTGTTATGAACGGTTGTGTCCTGCAAAAGGGCTCCTCCCAAAGTCTCTTCTTATATACTTTCTTGGGAGGAGGCAAGCCACAACCACCTGGGCTTGATTATCTCTTATGAGTCTGTCTCCGTAACTGCTGCCTCCGTTTCTCCGCCCTTCGTTGCCGGGCATCAGGGACAAACTCCCCTTGATCTTCCCCACTGTTCCATGCCTCAAGCACCTCCTGGTGGCCAACCAACCTCTCTGGTCCCTGCTCCGAGTCTGAACCCTGCCCAGGGTCCTCCACATCTTCCATAGCAGACTCATAGGATTCCTCGCCATCGGAGTCCATCGGCAGCTCCAATGGCTCCTGCTGGGCCATAACATACATCTATGTATGTATGTATGTATGTATATATGTATGTACATACATACATACACACACACTTACACACACACACACACACACACACACACAAATAATCCATCTGTTACTACTTGGTAATGGTGAAAATTTCTGGAGACTTTATATATATATATATTCATTATTATCATCTGGAGGACATCCAGCTTTTTGCAGCCGAAGTATAGTAGTCGTGCCATTGCCATCCTATATAAAGGTGAATGCTGCGTGGTTAGAAAAGGCTGTCCTTTGGTTTGCCTCTATTTGTTTGTTTGTTTGTTTGTTTAAATCCCACCTTTGTTATATTTATAAACAAGTAAAGGTGGCAAACATATCCCATAATTCTTTCTATTTTCCCCACAACAAAACTCTTTGGGGTGACTTGGGCTGAGAGAGAGTGACTATCCCAAGGTTACCCAGCTGGCTTTCATGGCTAAGGTGAGACTAGAACTCACAGTCTCCAGGTGATTGGCCCAAAGTCACTCAGTTGGCTTTCATACCTAAAGTGGGGCTAGAACTCACAGTCTCCTGGTGATTGGCTCAAAGTTATCCAACTGGCTTTCATGCCTGAGGCGGGACTAGAACTCACAGTCTCCTGGTTTCTTTAACACTCTCCTAACCCCATGGCAACCACTGTTATTCCTCTAGTGTTTAGAGACCCAGCAGTTCATCTAAGAACTTTCCATCTCCTGTGGTTCCACCCACTGCAATCTCCAATCTTTTTTAAACAACCTTCTTCCTTTGCTTGATTTTTAGAAGAACCTGCATTCCAGCAGTTTCATTGTCAAATGTATTAAATTGCATTGGAAAAAAAAGCCGATGGCTGAAACACCAGAATTTACGCCTTTGCCAACACTGGGAGGTTAACGCAGTTGGGAGAAAATGTACAGTTCAGGTTTAGTTTTTCAAGTTCCTTCTTTCTTTGCTTGGAACTTTGCCCACCTTGTTACTAGTTCTTAAGCAAAATGAGATGCAGCAGTAGCTTAGAGAAACGATGGCTGTTTTCCAATATTGTCTCCCCTAACTTCCCTTAAGCGAGCACTCTGGAGCCAGTATATAAGTCCTCTCCCTTGGTTGCACTTAAAAACCCAGCTTACAGCCCAGTAAGTGTCTAGAAAATGGCCTGCAGTGTTTTTCTTGTTTTCTGTTTGATGTTGCAAATGTTTTAACCCTTTGGGGAGATCAGAAAGGAAATGGTGTTGCCCTTCTGGTTAAAAGAAAAATAGAAATGTGAGCCAAGGAGGTGAACGTAGAATACAACCAGCTTACCTCCATATTTACCTTTGTTTCCCCCCCCACCCCAGACTGCATCATCAGAGGTGGCTCAGGGGCTAAGATGCTAAGCTTGTTGATCAGAAAGGTTGGCAGTTTGGCGGTTCAAATCCTTAGTGCCGCGTAACAGAGTGAGCTCCCGTTACTTGTCCCAGCTTCTGCCAACCTAGCTATTCGAAAGCATGTAAAAAATGCAAGTAGAAAAATAGGGACCACCTTTGGTGGGAAGGTAACAGCATTCCGTGCACCTTTGGCGTTGAGTCATGCTGACCGCATGACCATGGAGATGTCTTTGGACAGCGCTGGCTCTTCGGCTTTGAAACAGAGATGAGCACTGCCACGTAGAGTCAGGAACAACTAGCACATATGTGCAAGGGGAACCTTTATATTTACCTTTTAAACATTAATTCTGCTTCTGTTATTGTGAGGCTCTAATGGATGGAATGGATGGAAACTAATGAAGGAGAGAAGCGACTTAGAACTAAGGAGAAATTTCCTGACAGTTAGATCAATTAATCAGTGGAACAACTTGCCTCCAGAAGTTAATCTGTGTGAATGCTCTAACACTGGAAGTTTTTAAGAAGATGTTGGATAACCATTGGTCTGAAGTGGTGTAGGGTTTCCTGCCTAAGCAGGGGATTGAACTAGAAAACCTCCAAGGTCCCTTCTAGCGTGTTATTCTATTTTATTCTATATGTGGGTATATGCATACTTATTTATGTATTTCTTTATTTTTGTCATGTTTATGTGGCATATATTGGAGGGCGTGACCCTTTGAGAGCTGCATGCAACAGAATTTCATTTTAATGTGTGTCGATTAGTATACATTTAAAGTGACACTAAAGTTATTCTAAAGTTATTCTAAGTCTAAACCAATATAAAAACCCTTTTAACCAATTATCAGAGTTATCAGAATCCTCTGTGTCTGGAGTCAATCCTGACTTCTGGTGACTGAACAAGCCCTTGCAAGTTTTCTTAGAAATATTTTTAGAAGGGGGTTTTCTTTGGTTTCTTCTAAGGCAGGGGTGTCCAAACTTGGGAACTTTTAAGACTTGTGGACTTCAACTCCCAGAATTCCCCAGTCAGACTGGCTGGGGAATTCTGGGAGTTGAAGTCCACAAGTCTTAAAGTTCCCAAGTTTGGATACCCCTGTTCTAAGGACTGAGGGAGAGGGATTGACCTAAAGTCTGGCTTTTTGCCTAAGATGGAACAAGAACTCACAGTCAGTCTAGACCACGGGTGTCAAACTTGCTGCATCATGGTACCGTCACGTGAGATTTCGTGACATTTCCTGGGGTAGGTGTGGCCTGCACGTGATGCTTCCGGCCTATGGGCCTCCAGTTTGACACCCCTGGCCTCGACCACTGCTTTTAACCACTGCACCAACTGGCTCCTATTCCAATCATGCATCCTGTGGTTCAGAAGATAGTATTCAGCAAAACTAGCTACTATTGGCCTTCCAGTAATTGTCTCCTGCTAAAACCATTTAAGGGACGTGGTGGCTCAGCGGCTAAGACGCTGAGGTTGTCAATCAGAAAGTTCAGCAGTTCAGCGGTTCGAATCCCTTTGCGCCGCCTAACGGAGTGAGCCCCTGTTACTTGTCCCAGCTTCTGCCAATGTGGCAGTTCAAAACCATATAAAAATGCAAGTAGAAAAAATAGGAACCACTTTTGGTGGGAAGGTAACAGAGTTCTGTGCACCTTCGGCATTTAGTCAGGCCAGCCACATGACCACAGAGACGTCTTTGGACAGCGCTGGCTCTTCAGCTTTGAAACGGAGATGAGCACAGCCCCCTAAAGTCGGGAACGACTAGCACATGTGTGAGGGGAACCTTTGCCTTTAAAACCATTTAAATTGGTGACCATGACCTTGGGGGATGACCATTTCCACCACAATAACAAAATTTTTAGTCTATCTGTTTATGATGAAACTTAGCCCATGTTCCTTCTATACTGACAAAAAATGAGGAAACAACGCACCCATGTTGAAAGAATTACCAAGCGGGGCCTGACATTTTGCATAGTTTTAATGGGACGTTTTGGAGGGGAAATGAAAGAATCTCAACTTGAAAAGAACCTCAAGCTAAGAAGGTATAATTCACCTGTAGAAATGACTTCTCATTGGCCTACTGCCTTGTCTATCATTCTTTGGATGGAGGAAAGACAGCATCAAAATTTGTGTAGGTTTGACATGAAGGAGGAAAAGAAAATATTAGTTCTGATATTTTTTTGAAAACTATCTTTGGAAGGATCAAGCAGGGGCCTGATAGAATTTTAGACATTCTCTACAGTTTATAAATATGGGCCTATAAAAAAAGAGGCCCAGGAACCAGGAAGCTGTGACTTTAAGCCATTAAGGAACCCAGTGGTTTGATAAAATAACAGGAAACAGACAATTTATTACGAGCAGGCTTGGTAGCTCTGGATTATCTATAAAACTTTTATGGTCTTCCCCAAGTGGCACGAGGCCATAAAACTTGCCTGAATGAGGGACTTGTTAATTTAGTTGTTAAAGCAAATTAAAAATTTATAAGCGCTTTTAGGTAAATGAGATCTTGTCTCATTCCTGCCCTTGTGGGGCTGTGGACTCCTCAGAGGGAAGAAAATGGCTATGCTCAAACATCACAGCAGAACAATAAAGGCTATTAAATTGTTCCATTTTATTGCCATGGAGAAACACAGCTGTTGCCGTGGCTTGCAAAGAGATATGGGGGTGGGAGGGAAGGGGAACAGTGTGGAAATGATGGGGAGAGTGTACGGCTTCAGGTTGCTTTGCTTTTAAGGCACAAACATCCAATTTCTTTGACACCAACTGCTTGGTTCAAATGTGTCTTTCCTTCTCATTCCTCACAGCCATGTCTGTGGTCCGCCATCTTATTTTTACGTGTGGTGTTCTGAGAGGAAAGGTAGAGAGCTTTTCAAAATCAGGCTATGAGCTGTCTGATGCTGGTTTTCGGTGAACCAGAGTCCCCATCATGGTTTGATCTTCTCTTACCACCACCCCAAAAAAATTGGGATCTGGTGTCAAGTTAGACTTGGTATGAATGGTCGGATGACAGTTTCAAGATGTTGTGTTAAGTCATACTTGGTATAAATGGTTAAATGACACAGTTCCAATGATGTTGTGTTAAGTCATACTTTGTATGAACGATCAAGTGCCACAGTTCCAACGATGTTGTGTTAAGTCATACAATAATAATACAATACAATAGCAGAGTTGGAAGGGACCTTGGAGGTCTTCTAGTCCAGCCCCCTGCCTAGGCAGGAAACTCTATACCGTTTCAGACAGATGGCTATCCAACATCTTCTTAAAGACTTCCCGTGTTGGGGCATTCACAACTTCTGGAGGCAAGTTGTTCCACTGATTGATGGTTCTCACTGTCAGGAAATTTCTCCTCAGTTCTAAGTTGCTTCTCTCCTTGATTAGTTTCCACCCATTGCTTTTTATTCTGCCCTCAAGTGCTTTGGAAAGTAGTTTGACTCCCTCTTCTTTGTGGCAGCCCCCGAGATATTGGAACACTGCTATCATGTCTCTCCTAGTCCTTCTTTCTATTAAAGTAGACATACCCAGTTCCTGCAACCGTTCCTCTTATGTTTTAGCCTCCAGTCCCCTAATCATCTCTGTTGCTCTTCTCTGCACTCTTTGGTATATTTGGTATGAATGATCAATTGACACAGTTCTAACAGTATTAAGTCATACTTGGTATGAGCGATCAAATGCCACTGTTCCACTGGTGTATTAAGTCATACTTGGTATGTCAGTTTTTGCTTTGCATTTCTAGCAGGTACAAACCATTTTTATCGCTCTACATGGGGCAGCCCTTGGAGAGCATTCGGAGACTTCAGCTTGTCCAGAATGCAGCCACACGAGTGATTGTGGGTGCACCTCAGTACACCCTCGTTACACCTATCCTCCGCGAGCTGCACTGGCTGCCTATTGGACTCCGGATGCGCTTCAAGGTGCTAGTCGTTACTTTTAAAGCCCTACATGGTATCGGACCTGGGTACTTGAGAGACTGCCTTCTGCCAATTACCTCCTCATGACCAATTAGATTCCACAGATTTGGCCTCCTCCGGATTCCATCAACTAGCCAGTGTCGATTGTCGACCCCCCGAGGGAGGGCCTTCTCTGTGGCTGCTCCGGCCCTCTGGAACGATCTCCCCGTGGAAATTCGGACCCTCGCCACCCTTCAGGCTTTCCACAAAGCCATTAAAACCTGGCTGTTCCAGCAGGCCTGGGGCTGATGAGTTCCCAGCCCCACTCGAATTGTTGCGGCTGTTGATGAGTTCTTAATCTGTTTTGTATTTGTCTGTCTTTTCGTTTTTTGTACTTCCCCTTTTCCCTATTTAGTTTGTATGCCGCCCTGAGTCCCCTTGGCGAATAGGGCGGCATACAAGTTCAATAAAACTAAACTAAACTATAGCCATAAAAGTTAATCTAATTATCAAAACCTAAAATCCAAGTCTTTTTCCCCTTGTTTTGAGCATAAAATACAGAAGCAGTTTCTGGTGGAAACAAGACTGGATAAGTTCTTCTCTTTAATTAAAAGAGTCCGCTTTGCCATCTCTGCTAACCCCATGACTTTTCCCATCCATTCTTCCATTGTGGGATTTGATGTGTCTTTCCATGTTTGGGCATATATTGATTCTCCCTGGGACAAATGCACAACTTTGAGCACCAATCAGACAGTGCCTCCTTGAGAGACAAACCATTCATTCACACAAGTGTGATGATTTATTTTATTTTATTTTTTTGCTAATTTTGAATGAAATTAAGGCCGAGAGCGGAGACAATGAACCTTGGTGAGATTCTTGAGCCTTTTTTTTAACATTGTAATGAATAAACCGTTTTTAAAAATGGGCTAATGTTACTTCTATGCCTTCCTTAGTTCTCCAGGACCAAATTTTGGGATGTGAAGTTATTCATCCTTCCTATTTTAGAATAAAGCCAAAGAACCAAGAATGACACATGGAGTTACTCTCTGAGTATTTCTTTATTGTACTTTGCCTGTTAACGGAATCTTGCCAGACTAAAGCAACTTCTGCATAACTGTTAGAAACATTGTGTGAATTATTAGGGAAGGTCCGACCTTGCTCTCTTCCTATCTACCAGCTGCTCTGTTCTCTGTGCTGTCTGGGAAAATGCCCTTCCCTCCTGCAACTCCTGACTTCATTTCACCACAATACCTACAACTTCTGACTTCTGGGAGGGGTAATGACAGGTTCATTTTCAAGGAATGAAATTTAACTACCACATACACATGTCCCAGAGAAGATTCTCCAAAGCAGGGGTCCCCAATCTTTTGGACCCCAGGGACCATTAAATTCATAATTTTAAATCCTGCAGACCACTAATATGATCTACCTAGTGACTGGCTGGGTGAGCATGGCTAGGTGGTCATGTGGCTGGGCATGGCCAACTCGATGTCACTCACATCAAAGGAGCACCTCGCCGGCCTCTACTTCCCCCTACCCTGCCAGCCAACCCTCGCCTACCCGCCTGGTCTCCTTAGGGCCCCAACAGAAAGCAGTTGTTGGAGCTAAGCAGCCCCCATGAGAAAGAGTTGGCAAAACAGTTCAGTTCAAATTGGATCTGACCGAGAAGGAAGCTCAGTGGAAGCACCTCACTGAGAACTACGAACATAGACTTTCCAAGCAGAGGGAAGATCTGTGTGAGTGCAAGGCCAGGTACCGGCACCTGGGGGCTCAGCAGGCTGAGATGGTCTGCCAGTTGTGAAGTAACCATCAGCCAGTTCCAGGCCATGATGCTGTCCCACTGGAACAAAGCCCTCCACCTCTTCGCCACCAGCAGCACTTCCCTCCAGCCTTCGATCAAAGCCCCGCACCAGGGGGCCGAACCAGACCCCAAGTTGGAATTTCTGCCCCCTCCAACATTCACAAAAAGACTCCGAAGGGGGAGACTCTCTGCAGCAACACAAACATTCATTGCACGTATCCGGCCTAGGAGATGTAGTTTGAGGACTGATTTAGTGCAATATAAAAAATGCAAGTAATTTTTCTGCAGACCACCAAAATTTTCTCATGGACCACCAGTTGGTTACCTCTGCTCCAGGGGTGGGTTTCTTGCCCCGTTACAACCGGTTCGGTTGGAATGGGGCCGGCGGCGTCCTCGTGCACGCGTGCAGTGCACGCAGGCGTACTAGCGCTTGTGCGATGCTCCAGCTGCTCCTGGAGGATCGCGCAGGTGCTGTATGCGTTCTGCGCATGCGTGGAAGCGCAGAACTCGTCAAAACCGGGTAAGAAACACGGGCAGGTGGGCGGATCCTTCGGCATTCCCGGAAGTTACTTACTTCCGGGTTCGCCGACCAACCGGTTCGCGGGGACTGCCGCGAACCGCCTGAAACCCACCCCTGCTCTGCTCCAAAGCACCTGAGGACAGGACAATAAATAATGGATGTAAGCTTATCAAACAGAGCTCCAACCTAAAATCAAGGAGAAATTTCCTGACAATGAGAACAATTAATCAGTGGGATGGCTTGCCTTGGGAAGTTGGGGGTGCATCAGTACCCCTCTTGCTCATGTATTTATTAATCTGACCATTTAGTATCATCTTGACTCCTTTCTCTCAAATAAATTGTTGGACCTTCCTGGGAAAGAGAAGAATCTGGAAGTGCAGTTATCTAGAAATTAATTCCCATGAAATAAATAAATATCTCGTGGTTGTAGAGCTGATAGAGGTAATTCCGGTATACTTTGTCACTGAATTTGGAATGTTCTCAACACAGGACAAAATATATCAAGCCCTGCTTTGCATGTAAGTTTTTAATTTACTTCTCAGATGCTGAGAGCCTTTTATTTCAATGGTGCTTGAATTGAAAAAGCAAATGGTCTCATTGAAAGACCAAATGTTCTCATGGACAAACCGATTAAAACCATAATAATTAAATGGATCCTGAAGATAACTTTTCCCAACCACTTTTTAAGGGTCAAAGGGATATTTTGATCTTTGTATTTGATAGACAGGTTCCAAAAAAGTAAGCATGGAGACACAATAGGTGAAACTAACAGTTTAAGTGTTCTGATTAATTTTAAAGGTAATCAGCACAACCTAAAGAAATGTAGATAATTACTTCTTATATAGAATATAGAATAACAGAGTTGGAAGGGACCCTGGAGGTCTTCTAGTCCAACCCCCTGCCTAGGCAGGAAACCCTACACCACTTCATACAAATGGTTACCCAACATCTTCTTAAAAACATCCAGTGTTGGAGCATTCACAACATCTGGAGGCAAGTTGTTGCACTGATTAATTGTTCTCACTGTCAGGAAATTTCTCCTCAGTTCTAAGTTGCTTTCCTCTCCATTATTTTCCTCTTCATTCATACTAAAAATTACAATTTGATGGAAACTTTTGTAGGCATTCTGGGAGTGATGCTGATTGTTTTGGGATGTTTTCAAGCATGAGATAGAAAGTTCAGTAATCTACAGAGCAATTCTGGGCATACAATAAATAGGACATCTGAGTGAATATTCAACCCAGATATTCAATTTAAAGGTCTTTGGCCAAATCTCCTTCACTTTAGGTCTGATCCCATCGAATCAGTTATGATTCAACTACCCATAAGTACACATGTGGGTTTGTTCATGCACACCACATCCCAGCATTAAGGTCTGAATTTGGTTGAATCAAATTTAACCCATCTGGTTTCATTCCAATTGATTTGAATATATAATCCAAGCAAATTAAGTTTCTGAATCGAATCACGTATTCAGATTAGATTGGATCTGATTCTCACAGCCTTAGCAAATAAGGGACCAGTTTGGAGATGGCTCCTTTACTATAAGAGACCTGATTCCTGGAATACCAGCTGAGATCCACATTGGTTTCATTTTAGCACCATATGTGATCTGGCTAGTCTCCCAAGCTTTTATATGTTGCTGATAGAAACTTGGACAGTCCTTCCTTTTCTTTTTTTTGATTGCATGCATGCCATTGCTTGGTTTATTGTTTATTTATTTAGTTTGTCACTCATGTATAAGATAACAGGAATAGGAATAAACATGAATAGGAACACAGGAAATGGGTACAAATAAATGGGGACAGTAGGACAGGGATGTTAGGCATGCCGGTGTGCTTATACACTCCCCTACTGATCTCTTAGGAATGGGGTGAGGGTGATAGTAGACAGTTTAAGGTTGAAGCTGTGGAGGTTTGAGGATGTAACAACAGTGTCAGGTAGTGCGTTCCAGGCGTTGTCTACTTTGTTGCTGAAGTCGTATTTTCTGCAATCGAGTTTGGAGTGGTTTACCTTGATTTTGTATTTATTGTGTGCTTGTGTATTATTGTGGTTGAAGCTGAAGTAGTCATTGACAGGTAGGATGTTGTAGCAGATAATTTTGTGTACTAGCTTAGGTCAGACCATAGGTGGTGTAGTTCTGGGTTGTCCAAGCCCAAAATTTCATACCTGGTGGCATAAGGTATTCTGTTGTGAGCAGCAGAGTGGAGTACTCTTCTCGTGAAATACATCCGGACTCGCTCGATTGTGTTACTGTCTGATACGCAGTGTGGATTCCAGACAGAAGAGCTGTATTTGAGAATTGGTCTAGCAAAGGTTTTGTATACCCTAGTTTGCAGTCCCCTGGGACTCGTGATAGAAAGTAGAGATATCAAATTTATATATTTGAATATATAAATGAATTGGGTTAAAGGCGCTGAGCTTGTCAACTGGAAAGCCTGAGTTCAAGCAACGCACAACGGAGTGAGCTCCCGTTCCTTGTCTCCCAGCTCCTGCCCACCTCACAGTTCAAAAGCATGCAAATGCGAGTATATTAATAGTTTCCACTTCAATGGGAAGGTAACAGCATTCCAAGTGCCTTGGCATATAGTCATTCTGGCCACATGACAATGGAAATTGTCTTCAGACAACTCTGGCTCCCCCCGGCGAAGAAACAGACATGAGTACCACGCCCTAGAGTGGGAAGTGGAAACATTTACCTTTATATAAATGAATGTGATCTTATTTTCCAACACTTAACATTGGATGACATTAAAGCAATTTGCGATGTGTTACCGAAACTTAAGTATGCCATCTTGAAACCATTGTAGATTGTCTTCTTTCGGGCATTATCTTTGATGGCCAACACCCCTTCCCCAACCTCCATATCTCCAAAGAGCAATGGAGTAATAAATCAAGCCATAAATATGGAATTTTTTCAGTCCCTTTGAAGAACATCTCATCCACATGGTTTTCATAAAACATGAGGTCTCTGCTGGCGCTGGGTGGGGTCTTTTTCTTTATTCAACCCACCCCCCACCCCCCTGGAATATGAAATATGGGACTTCGGATAAACTGAATTTAAGGGCAGCTTTCTGTCCCATCTCTTTTTCGCCTTCCCAGCCCATTCCCAAGAAGCTAATAAAAGGAGACATGACACCATTACAAGGAGTTAACCCATGCATTTCAAGAGGAAGAACTAATTAGAACTCCTTTCTGAAAACCCCAGCCCTACGTTCAGATCAAAGCTATTGCGAAGGGTGTATTTATGCCCCCATGGTATGGATGGTCTCCATGAACGCTTGTGAAATACCCGCTGATTGCTGATTGAAAACAGTTGTTAATTCTCTACTCCACTAAATTCCAAGTTGGTGGGAGGGAGAGAAAGAGAGAGAGAGAGAGGGAGAGAGAGGGGAAGAGGGGGAAAAAATTCCTTAACAAAGAACAGATTGGAAAGGAGCACAGTCCTTACTGTGTGGAAATTAATGGCAGATGCCAATGCTGATAGTTAAAATGTTTCATTAGATGCTAATGTCTTGCTGTGTTTTTAATTGTTCAGAAATTAGCCTCTAGAATATTAAAACCATCTGTTTGTTATCATGATGAAACAGAATACTTAAATAGTTATTAATTTTTTTTTTGTGCCCGGTTGCTTTCTTCCCTCCGCCTCCTTCTTCTCCCTGTCTGCAGAACTTTGATCTGCTGAGATTTTTGGAAAATGTTGGCCATAAAAAAAAGGGGGAAAAAACGGGGGGGGGGGAGGTTAGAAAAAAAAATCTGCAGCCAAGATTTGGAAGTATATTTCCAATCTGGAAGTATAATTCCCCCCTGCCCACCCTGCTCTATATTCCACATGCCTGCTTTCTTTTGTAAATTATTACTCACTATGGAGAGGCTGACATTTTTTTTTTTAATGTGTGGTGCGAATGCAGTGAAGTTTGCTGAGCTTGTATAATGGTTGCGTTAAGGTGTAATGTGGGACATTTTTACACTCCGATGTTCAATTTTGGGTCTTGGGAGGTTAATTTGCAGATCAAATATATCCAACGCTTGGCAAATGTTCATTGTTCATTCGCCGTTGAAAGTATAATGTATTTTTAGTGCTTGATAGCATTTTTTTTCTCTTTGTTTTGTAAGGAAAGGATTTCCTTTTCTTTCGCCTCACTCAGATTTGGCCTGCTAATTATGGGCCTTCCATAAAAGAAATAATTTTATTTGCAGAGAGAATTCTAAATTAGCTGGCAGTGTTTTTGGATCTATGAAATCTAGGCTGAATCCGTTCCGAAGACTATTAAGAGCAGGCCAGAGTACAGAGTGTAGTGGGCTTCAGTGGGCAAAAACCAGACCAGCATGGCTGCAACAGCATTTATTGGCTCAAAACTAGAACTGAGGAACTGCAGGCAAATGCCTGTTATTTATACTCTAGGCCCACAGGGCCTTAATCAATGGTAAAACTAGAAAAAGCCTGCCCAAATATAAATGTTCTACATTTTCCTCCAAAACAATTGGGGTCATCTAAAGGTTATTTTCACTTTAGCACAGTTAACAGTTAGGGTCATCTAAAGGTTAGTTTCACTTTAACATAGTTAACACAACTATATACATTCAATACATAACATAGATACTCCTCAATTTACTACCACAATTGAGCCCAAAATTTCTGTTGCAAAGCAAGAAAATTGTTAAGTGAGTTCTGCCTCATTTTACGTCCTTCCTTACCACAGTTATTAAGCAACTCACTGCAGTTGTTAAGTTAGTAACGTGGTTGTTAAGTGAATCTGGCTTCCCCATTGATTTTGCTTCTCACAAAAGGGGATCACATGATCTTCAGACATTGCAACCATCATAAATATGAGCCAGTTGCCAAGCGTCCAGATTTTGATTACCCGCCCATTGAGATGCTACTACAGTCGTAGGTGTAAAAAATGGTCATACGTCACTTTTTTCATCACTGTTGTAACTTTGAACGGTCACTAAATGAATGGCTGTAATTCGAGGACTACCTGTATTCATTGCCCTGATATCAGTCCTTCAATCTTCCTGTGGGTTGTTTTTTCATCTTCTGTCATACTCCAGCTATGAATTTTGTTTTATCACCTTATGTGGCTTTTACATTGCTTTTTAAAACTGTTTTTAATTCCTTGTATTTGTTGGTTGTTTTCTATTTGTTTTTGAGCCACTCAAATTCTTGAATGGCGTTGAATAGCTGTATAAATTAGATAAATAAAGACATTACAGCTGTCTTCTCAAATCCTGGCTGAGTGACTGGTTCCTTTGATTTTCTACCCTCACAAAGACTTGCGTGTCAGGCATTTCCTAGAACAAAGGTGAAAAGGAAAATGCAGCTTGAACCCTTAATTAAATTACAATATTTTTTCTCCCCCCCTTTTCTTGTTGTTTCTGCCCTGGGCTTCCTCCATCACACATCAAGCCAAAATTTTAAAATATATTCTTTTCCTGCTGAAACTGGAAATCTATAAAGCAGGGCTGTCAAACTCATGGCCCGGATGCATCACACACTGGCCACGCCCATGCCTGGTTTAGCAAAGGTGGAATAAGTTGCTACACATCACGTGGCACTGCTGGGACATTGCGGGTTTGACACCGCTGGGAATAAAACAGGTGTTCTGATCTACTGTAGGCTTCCCCAAAAAGCATGAAGCTGATTCCTGGTCCTGACAAAACCCCTTTTATTAAACAAATGTGAATTCCTCTCATTCATATTTAGCCAAGGCCTGGCAAACAGTCTTTCAAAGGTGAATTTATGACCACGGACCTTATCTAGCTTGGAAAGCTGCCATGCAAATATTTTCCAAACACAGCGCTGTGGAAGGAAAGACTTGGCACAGAGTCTCTGAGATTCATGGACAGATCTTCACACTCCTGAAACAAATGAACAAATTGTTTCCTGCAAAAGCCCACTCCCCTTTCCCTCCTCTTTTATTTCCTATGGGAGGGGCCATTTACTGTCCACCTGTGGCTTTACTCCCAAGTCGACCCTGATTTCTTAGCTGTTCTTTTCTTCTGGCAGCTCTGCGCATGAGCACACTGGGAACAGGCTCCAGCTGTTCCTCTGCCTCACTGCTGTCTAATTCTGAAGGCAGCTGAGAACTGTCAGACAGCCTTGGCCCCATCTCTGCCTCTGACGCAGAGCCGCCTTCCAAGCGTTCCCCAGCCTTCTGGACTGGTCCATGTTCCTCCCCAACCTCCTCCGCTGGCCACTGGTGGGCCGCAACAAGATATCAGGAGTGTCATAAGGCAGGCAGGCTTGCTTGCTTCCTCTCTCCCTCCCTCCCTCCCCCCTCTTTCTTTCTTTCTTTCTTTCTTTTTCTTTCTTTCTAAAATAAAATCTTTGAAAAGCTGGTGCAAAGTAGCAACAGTGAAGGTTACCAACTGCATATTCTCGATGCAGGGCGAAAGTGAGATAAGCTGCAAGGGAACCTGGGAAGAATGATATGATACTTGCCATAACTGTGGCAAATGGAGAGAATTGCGGTATACTTTAAAAAGCTGAATTGCAAGAAAATACAGGCTTCTCCTGACCCTTTGCATTCTGATGGTTTCACAGTGAGAAATATCACTGTTAAAATTACACCTTGCCAAGCGCACCGCTCTATCAATCACTCCCTCTTTGAGGTTTCAGTGCTGCTGAATTGTAGGTAAAGAATTTGATGGTCCATTAAAGCAATGGAATGAGCAGCATTTGTCTCTCAATTCTGTCTCCTCGTAGCATTTCTGTTGGAGCGCAGGGAAGGCACTTTGAAAAGAAAAGAAAGAAAGATCAGAGTTTCTTGTGCTTAGAGTCATGGACAAGTTTTGAAGCAACTGCAGTGACTGTCGGTTAGCTATTAACCTAGTAAGACTTGAAGTTCTGTGTATGATGTAAGGCTCTAGACCAGGGGTATCAAACTCGATTTCATTAAGGGCTGTATCAGGGTTGTGATTGACCCTGGAGTGGGCGTGGCCAGCTCAATATCACTTGTGTCGGGGGCACCTGTGGTGGCCCGAGTGCTCTGCCAGAGAAAACGGGCAACTGAGCTCCATTTTCAGCTGTGACTGCCTCCTGCAACCCTCTGCCAGAGAAAATGGAGCCCTCCTGAGCTTCCTTTTCACTGGCAGTGGCACTGCGGGTCAGTCCTTCTGTCAGGGTTCCAAAGAACACCCAAAAAGTAAATCAGAGTCCAAGGCAAAGTATTGTTCAAAGTTCCAATTTATTAAGAGAGCCATGTTGGCACAACTGGGAAAACCCGAATCTGAAAACTTCCCGGTTTTCCTCACCCAGTTGAAAGTTCAAGATCTTGCCCCCCACATTCACAAGTCCATCACATGGTCCAATCTCCCACTGCCATGTTGGCAGTTCCACCCATTCAATTCCGGTCAGGTGCAGAGGTGTAGAGACAAAGGATGACCTTGGCTTTCTAGAAAGAATTTTGTTGTGACTACATGGTATGTGACTCCTTACAATCCCCCCTCCCATTTTCCCACAATAGAAAATGCATAGCAGAATGATGGAAAGTGTGGCAGGCCAAAGACCCAAAAGAAAAGATGGCTGCAGGCCTGACACCTTCATTGTTTCCAGGGCAGTACCGTGGGCCAAATCTAAACACCCTGTGACTTGGATTCAGGTCTCAGGCCTTGAGTTTGACACCCCTGCTTCAGACAATTAAATTTCATGACTGGCACGTCTTGTCCACTGTCCAGATCCATTCACATTTTCCTCAGGT
Source organism: Thamnophis sirtalis (assembly GCF_051295495.1). Classification (NCBI taxonomy): domain Eukaryota; kingdom Metazoa; phylum Chordata; class Lepidosauria; order Squamata; family Natricidae; genus Thamnophis; species Thamnophis sirtalis. The sequence goes on along the minus strand of NW_028261386.1, from coordinate 11,509,578 downwards.
GCAGAAAAGTTCTAACCTAGAAATAAAGAGAAACATCCCGACAGATAGAAGAACGAATCAGTGGAATGCTTGCATTCAGGACTTGTGGGTGCTCCATTGGTGGGAGTTTTAAATAAGAGATTGTAGTGCTGTCTGAATGGTATATGCCAGGGTCTCCTGCTTGAGCTGAGGGTTGGACTAAAAAACCTCCAAGGTCTCTTCCAACTCTATTATTCTATTATTTTAAAAAAGTTAACTATGATATGGGAAATTCATCGTAGAGCCGTGATGGAGAACCTTTTTAGCTCGGCATGTTAAACATTTTGCCTAACTTGACTCTGCTAAAGGACATTACCTCCCCCCCTCCAAACAAAAAAAATAGAAACAATTCTTTATGTATTAATTTATTTTTCATGGTCCCACCAGATGTACCTTCCTAATATATGGAGCTGCAACATATCCTGCCTTCCTGTCCCAGAGGGCTGGATGGATATAATAGGGGAGAGGTGATCCTTCAAGCAGCCTTGCCCCCAGTCAATGAAATGAGATACAGACATAAGTAATTCTTATTACCACCTTCTGGCTTTTAAATGATCCTCAACATCTGCCAGATTTTCTAAGCTTTTCCTTCTACTTCCTTCTACAAAACCTTCTACTGTCAAGGATGAAACAAGCCTCCTTGTTTCAACTTGTTATTAGAGTAGGAGCGGGGGAGAAATTGCTTTTGAATGGGTTGGATGGGAAAATTAAAATTCTAAATGGGTTAGATGGAGAAACGAAACTTCTATGATTCTGTTGAATGCTGGGGGAGCCTGGAATCTGTTCAAGGACATCACAACAAGTGTGGAGTTAAAGCAGATGGTTCCTATAACTATGAGAACTTTTTTACGTGGACTAGGTGAGAGGTTGGGGGCTTGGCTTGGAAAAATGTTTTTTTATTTTATAGACTGGGGTTTGGGAACTTCAGAATTATTTTTGCTTTGACATTACTCTGCTGAGTATTGTAAACAGTAAGGAATTTCGGAAACAACATGATTCTGGATTTTTATTTGTATTCTCAAGCTGGATGTTAATATTCAGATGTTAAAACTATAACTCCCTGTATCCCCAGATAATATAATCAAAAGGTTACCTAGAAGGTGAAAATTACCAGAAAGTGAAGGTTTCATGCAGGTAATCCAGAAAAAAAAACTGACTTCCAACCTCAAATAAACATTTATCTTAAAAGAAGACCAAGAAATAAATGAGGCTTTGAGGGCTGAATGATTAACTTGGAAAACTCTATCGTAAACCATTTAGCTGTCTGCCTGTATAAATTATTCAGGTTCCAGAAGTTAGCTTGCGGTTGACTTACAAGGACCTAATGGGGATGTAGCGTCTTAATGACAAAAACAGTGCTAAATCAATCAGGCCAGAAGATGAGGGATGCCAACAAGGAGCAATTAAACAGCAATCAAGAACAATTGCACTTTTAACACTGATCACCAAAGCCTAGAGATTAAGCTGAAGAAATATATTTTATGATGCTTCTACTCATGGTTTAAAAGCCTCTCATTTTTAACAGGGAAGAAGAGGGGAAAAAATAATCTATAATCATATCAACTCTATTAAACTAGGTCAATGTCCTTCAGATGTGTCACTTCAAAAATGTGTGGACTTCATTCTGTCTGGGGAATTACTGGGTGTTGATGTCCACATACCTTAAAAGGGCCACGTTTGAAAAACACTGTAGTAGATTTTGACTAGATTTTTAACTAAATGGAATTGAAATAACATTTACATTTTGCTCACTTGCCACTACTAATTTTTAGAGCATGGGTGTCAGAGGTGGGTTCCTACCGGTTCAGACCGGTTCAGCTGAATAGGGAGTAACTCGGCCGGCCATGCCCCTGAACCGGTTTTATCGGCCGCGCCATAGGCACCACCATCTTGTTTTTTGCTACTGCACATGCACACATAGGCCGTAAATGCGAAGCGCATCCCTGGGCAAACCAGCAGTAACAGACGCCGGAACCCACCCCTGATGGGTGTCAACCTTTTCATTTACCTGGGCCACATTGAGTGAAGAGGAATTGTCTTGAGCTGCATATAAAATATATAATATAGCTTATGTATATAAATATCACTAAAATCACATAATAATGTTAATGTCAGGCCTGCAGCCGGTTCCTTTTGAGATCTTTGGCCTGCCACACTAAGATTCTATCCTACTATGCTGTTTCATTAGTGGGGAATTGGGGGGGGGAATAGTAAGGAGTAGAATGGGATGTTGCCAAAATAAAATTCCTTCCTAGAATCCAAGGTCATCCTTTGTCTCTACACCTCTGCACCTGACCGGAACTGGATGGGTGGAACTGCCAGCATGGCAGTAGAAGATTGGACCATGTGATGGACTTGTGGATGGGGGGGGGGGGTCAAGATCATGAACTCTCAACTGTGTGTGGAAAACCCAGGAAGCTCAGATTCGGGTTTTCCCAGATGTGCCAACATGACTCTCTTAACAAATTGGAACTTTGAGCAATACTTTGGTTTGCACCCTGATTTAATTTTGGATGTTATTTGGAACCCTGACAGTTAAACATTTACGTTGCATGGAGCTGCATTACTAACTTTCCAGGGCTGCTTACAGCCTATGGGCCCTGGGTTGGACATCTGTTTTAGAGCATATCCTATTTCATAACCCTGTCTTGGTTTTTTTCTTAGAGAAAAACAAAATTATGACAAAATGATGGTATATTACAGCTACTGCATCCTGGGGATTTTTCTCAATTCAGAAGTGACTATCTTAATAGGATTGCAAACTAAATTCATGTTGTATACCTCCTGGGTTTGAATGATAGCAATAGCATGTAGACTTATATACCGCTTCATAGTATTTTACAACAGTGGTGGGTTCCAGATCCCGTCGCAACCGGTATGCTGCAACGGGGCTGGGCATCCACTTGGGCATATGCACTGTGCATGCATGCACACCCACTGCCCTGTGATGCTCCAGCTGCTCGGCGGAGGTTGCGCAGGCGCCTTACGCTGTGTGTGCATGCACAAATGGCCTGGTTGACTTAAATACAGGTAAGGAACGCGGGTGGGCAGGTGTGGCCTCCAAAACACAATTCCGGTACAGCCACTGCTTCCAGATTCCACTAGTACGCCCGTACCGGGGCATACCGCCCGGAACCCACCACTGCTTTACAGCCCTCTCTCAGCAGTTACAGGGTCAGCATATTATCCCCCAACAATCTGTGTCCTCATTCTAACCACTGTGCCATCATGACTCCTCCATCTATCCAACAAATGACTGCCTTAAATGTATCTGAATGAAATAAGAATCATAACACAACAATATTCTGAATTTACTGCCACACTTTTTAAATGATTGTATGTAGATGTATGTCATATATGATTAGAAGTATCACTGATGATGTATAGGAAGCATGTCTTCTTTGTAATAGCACTCCAATTTATAAAAAAAAATTATGTATTCAGACTTGAAATCTACTGTGTGTTCCATGAGAAACATTTCTTAGACATTGGTTAAGGACATGTATTTTAATTGTTGCAGTTCAAGGACATTTTCTGCCTCTTATTAATTATCCTAATCTCTTAAATAGAAGTCATGGAATTCAGGACCATGGACAGCTTCTTACTGACTGGCTTTTCGGCTCCTGTTGCAGTAAAAAACTCAATATGGTGGAAATCCCTCAACAGAAAACGAAAGCCTTATTTGCTCAAAAAAAAAAGCATTTTTTTCTAGAAATGGGGCTTCTAGAGTAGCAAGCTCATGAGGCTCCTCACCTAACTAGTTCATTTTTAATATTCTTCTAGTTAAAAAAATGAACGATAGGTTAGTATTCTGCAAAATAAACCCTCATCTTCAAGCATAAATTGTATTCCCAAGAAGGGCCAGGAATAGAATAACAGAGTTGGAAGGGACCTTGGAGGTCTTGTAGTCCAACCCCCTGCTTAGGCAGGAAACCCTACAATACTTCAGACAAATGGTTATCTAATCTCTTCTTAAAAACTTCCAATGTTGGAGCATTCACAACTTCTGGAGGCAAGCTGTGGAGTCTACATATACCTACATCAGTGGTGGGTTGCAGGAGGTACGCCCCGGTACGGGCATACTAGTGTCTGCCAGGAGCACTGGGTACAATTCCGGTACGGTGCCCCGGAGGCCCCGCCGACCCGCCCGAGCTCCTTACCTGTATTTGAGCTCTTCAGCACTTCCATGCACAAGCCCGGAGCATAGCGTGATGCTCCGCTGAGCAGCTGGAGTGTTGCAGAGGTGTCATGGAGGTAAGGACGCATGCACGCACTGCACGCATGTGCACCCGTGCATGTGGGGAATGCCAGGCCCCGTTGCACCTTACCAGTTGCACCGGGATCTGGAACCCACCACTGACCTACATACAGGACTCTACATACACATAAAAAATAGTTATTAGGTTATAAACTAGCAGGTAGAACAGTGTTTTGATTGCTTTTGGGTATCTCTAAGTTTGATGAGTGGGCAAATTCATCATAGCATACATCATTTTGCATCATTTTTAAGTCCCAATAAATAAAAGCAGGTTGGCATTTTTTCCCTGTCCTTAGAAATTTCATCCCCTCTGGTATCCAGTTTTTAAAAACACAAAATTACTTACCAACTTACAACAACCAAAACAAAACTGTTCCCCCCAAAAAAGCCTTTTATTCTTTATAATGAATTCTAAAATCTTGTGGTAAAAGTCAATAGTCCGGATTTATCTGGATCCTTAATCTGTTTATAACTTTGTTGGGTCAAAATCTTATTTAGCTTTTTGCTTTTTGTATTTCATTTTCTTTCTTAAGCTGATTCTGAACTTTTCTTTCGTTCAGAGTTCAACATAAATATTCCAAAGTACTGTTTGGAAGGTCTCTAATAACTTTAAGATAATTAAGTTGTAAGAGCAGTACTCTTACTGCTTAAGTGGTTAGAGTGCACTACTGCAGGCTACTTCAACTGACTGCTAGCTGCAGTTCAGCAGTTCAAGTCTCACCAGGCTCAAGGTTGACTCAGCCTTCCATCCTTCCGAGGTGGGTAAAATGTGGACCCAAATTGTTGGGGGCAATAGGCTGACTCTGTAAACCCCTTTAAAGAGGGCTGTAAAGCATTGTGAAGCAGTATACAAGTCTAAGTGATAGGGTTGGTATTAGCTAGTGATAGGTATTTTTCAAAAGTTCCTAGAAAGTGAGTGTCAGCGTTCCATTATGTAGAATTAAATCAGAGTCCAAGGCAAAATGATCCTTAAAGTTCCAATTTAATAAATCTTTAGGGTACATCTTAGCACATCTGTGGAATCTAATTCTAAAGAGCTTCCTGGGATTCCACCCAGTTAAAAGTTCATGATCTTGTCCCCACACCCACAAATCCATCACATGGTCCAATCATCTTCTTCCACGCTAGCATCTCCACCCAGCTGCTTCCAGTCAGGTGCAAGAGACAAAAGATGACCTTGGTCTTTTAGAAAAGAATGAAACAACACATTCCACAATCCTACTCCTTTCTATTCCCCCCTCCCAACAACTACACTAATGAATCAGCATAATGAAATAAGAGAAAATGTGGCAGGCCAAAGATCCTAAAAGGGATATAATTGCAGCCCTGACAGTGAGATTTACAAACCTAGAGTTCTTTAAAACAGGGGTCTCCAAACCCTGGGCCACAAACTGTCACCAGTCTATGGCTCATTAGGAACCAGGTGCAAGTAAGTAAAGCTTCATCTGTGCATGAGCGAAACCATGCCCCTCCCTTCCTTGGAATTTTCCCTTCCCCCATGGAACTAGTCCCTGGTGCCCCAAAGGTTGGGGGACCACTGCTTTAAAAGGCTTCATCACAGTTGTTCACGTGATTGCTGATCCTGTTGTCTGCCACCACTGACACCCATGGAAAATTGCTGTCCTTTGGCCTCCTTGCAAAGTGCAGCTGTTCAGAGAATATGTGGGCCATCTCCCATCCTCTCTTTATCCAGAGAGGTTCCAAGTAACCAGTCACTGGTTTTTTTGTCTTCATCATGGACATCAGCTCTGCTTTTATAGAGACACCTTCAGTTTGTCATATTTCTCTGGAATTCTCTACCTGATTATACATGCATATCAGAGGTGTATGCTGCCGGTTTGCACCGATTCGGCCAAACCGGTAGTGGTGGTGGCGTGAGGCTCCGCCCACCTACCCAGACATCAGGAACAACCTTCTGCACATTGCACAGTTGTTCTGCGTGCAAGCCGAGCAAGCCTGCGGGTGGGCGCACTCCCGCTACCGAACCAGTAGTGAAGAAAATAGAATACCATTACTGATGTACATGCTTCAATTGTGTGCATAGCCATTTTAGCCAGTCACATTCGAAGGAAAGCAGGGTCTTTGAGTATATTTGAAAAGCTTAAAAACCCAGATTACTGTAGTTGTGAAGAAATAATTGCATATGAATGGCTGGTTTGTACGTTTAATTTCTATTGTGGTCAGGGGCTAGTAGATTGAAATAATATTTACTGTCTATAACTTGGTGGTGAAATATCCATCTGTCTATTTATTTGTTCACAATTAGCTGAATGGCAAAATGTCAGGTTGTTTGTTGGTTTATTATGAAGAAGCTTGCTTCTCTACAAGATCATTCTAATGTAGGGTCATATAATCAAAATAGGCTGATTGATGGAGAATCTGTTAACCAAATCTGAGCAAATTATACTATAGGGCAGGGGTGCCAAACTGGATTTCTCTGAGGGCCAGATCAGCATTGTAGTTCTCCTCTGCAGCCTGGCTGGGGGGGAGGGGAAGATTGGATGGACGCCTCCTGCAGCACCCTACTGGCCAAAATAGGACACGGGGGTCTTGCACGGCCCCCCATGCCCCGTTTTGGCCTGCAGAGTGCTGCAGGAGGCCATCCAGGCTGAAAACCAGGTGTGTTGGGGGCCGTATGTGGCTTCACCCACCCCGTTTTGGCTGCCAGAGGCACTGTGGGTTGGTCCTTTGCTATTTCCAGGCTGTTTCCATGGGCCAGATTTAAGCACTCCGCGGGCTGGATCCAACCCATGGGCTGGATCCGGCCCGCAGGCCTTGCGTTTGACATCCCTGCTATAAGGCATGCATTTCTATTTGGGGATGGAGGTGCTTTCTTTGTTACAACTTTGAGTCATAATTTCAAAGCATGATCGAAGCTGTGAACGGGTACCCAAAATGAAGTACTCCCAGATATGTTATGTTCCCTAGTGCGATGATGATGATTACATACCATCAAGTCATTGTCGACTCTTTAGTGACTACCTAGGTAGCTTTTCTCCATGATGAAAAATTCAACCCAATACCTTTCTCCTTGGATATTGCACTGCATTCAGTGGCACTTAGCCTCTGATTGCATCCCACACTTTGAATCACAAAATCCTTTATGAAAGAACGTCGATCCCCAGGAGCTATCCAGTCCAGGGTTGTCTATAATATCTGGCGGTGGATTATCAGATATCCTGGCAAGAGTTTTTCCAGCATTTCCTTGAAATCCCAACAATTAAATATGAATGTTTCTGTGTACAGAGCACATACTTGATCACTAAATTGAAGGGTTTCCAAATTACTGTCGAGCAGTTGATTAACGTTATCCAAGGTTTCTGTGGGGTACAAAATTTGTGATGAGAAAGAGCTGTTTAAGACTTCAGGAATATTATCGGAAATGAAGATGTTTATGCTTCCTTTTGATTGCTGGCACCAGCCACCATTGGGTCCTTAGATGTAGTATCATGTTGGGGAATGATAGACAATCATTCAGACAATCAGAATTTAGTTCCATCTGCTCAGTCACACTTGCCCAAGTCCAGAGCTGGTCTATCAGGGAACAAGATGGCCACAGGCCATCTGTCGAGATTCTCAATCATCCAGGTCTTGGTTGTCCCAAAGGTGCTTTTTCAAAAGGCAACTGGACTTTCTTTGTTTTTCCTTGAAGACATTTTGCTTCTCATCCAAGAAGCTTCTTCAGTGGAGAATGGAAGGACCATGAGCCACGGTGGCACAGTGGTTAGAGTGCAGTACTGCAGGTTACTTCTGCTGACTGCTGGCTACCTGCAATTTGGCAGTTCAAATTCTCACCAGGCTCAAGGTTGACTCAGCCTTCCATCCTTCTTAGGTGGGTAAAATGAGGAGCCAGATTGCTGGTGGCAATAGGCTGACTCGATAAACTGCTTAGAGGGGGCGGTAAAGCACTGTAAAGCAGTATATATGTCTAAGTGCTATTTCTATTTCTATTCCTTACAGTCATCTGGTCATTAGCACTCCCTCTGAGAGATGTTGAGGCCACTTGGAGGTTTATCTGTGCCCTCAGGGTCACTTGAACAGTGCAAATAGTTGTAGACAGGTATCTCAGGTACAGTGGATAGTGTTGTGGTTTGCTGGCAGCCTGAGGAGCTGGCAGCAAATTCGGACAGTGAGGAGGAACATGGGCCAGTCCTGGAATCTGGGGAAGGCTCGAACAAGGGGCCTGAGTCAGAGGCAGACAGGGGGCCAGGGTCATCTGGTAGTTATGTGCTGCCTCCGGACCCTCCAGAATCTGACATCACCGAGGCAGAAGAACAGTGTGAGCCTGTTCACAGTGTATGCATGCGCAGAGCTGCCAGAAGGCAAGAACAATTAAGACAAAAAGGATGACTCGGGAGTAAGGGTGGAGATGATTGGCCTCTCCCATAAGACATAAAAGAGGAGACAATGGACTTGAACCTTTGCAGGAAGCAATTTTGTTCATTCTAGTCGGTTCAAACTCTGAGAAGCTCCCTGTGACTCTGTGCTCCGTGTGGCCTTGCAAAACTAATTGGCAGTGTTTCAAGTGAGATAAAGGTGGGTGCTTATCAGCATTACCCTGAAAGAGTGTGGCAGACATCTGCTGGACTCTTTACAGACTGTTTGTGAATCATTATGGGCTGAGAATGAACATTATTCACAGCCGTTTAAATAAAAAGAAGGTTTTTGGGACTAAGCATGTGATTTTTTACTGTCTCAAGAAGCCTAGGTCAGAACAGATAGATCTAAAATCTGCCACATAACCTTCCTTTCAAACCCCGCCCCCCCCCCAAAAAATATGCTCAAATCAGGTAAGCTCCCCATTGGGAGAGTGAGTGCGTTCAGCGAAGCGTTGTGAGAGTTGTGTTGGAGAACACACAAACCAGCATACAGAGACACTGCAGTTTAAATAGGCTTTTACTTTCGTGGAAATAGAGGTATCAGAGTCCATCAAACAGTCCAAGTCATACACGGATAAGACAGTCAGTCATCAATGTCTTTCAGTTAAGGGATAATCCAAATAACATAGTCCATAATCATACAAACAGTCTGGTACTCAAAGTTTGCTAGCAGTTGCAAAACTTACAATAGCTCACGGCACTTTCTAACAGCCAGCTTCCAAAACACTCAGATCAGATCAGCATCTAACAAACAGAGAGTTAACGGTCATTCTGGCTCCCTCTTATGGCCGATTGAGGAAAACAGCAACCAATCACATTTTACAGTATGATTTAAGGAAACAGGTACAACATTGTTACATGATTTATATATTGCCAACCCAATTATATTAGATTATATTCCTAGACAATAGTTTATCATGATTAAAGTTGAAAAAAAGTTTCAATTAACCGTGAATGGATGCTATTTCGACTTCTGCCTTTGGCAACACAATTACTGGGACCAAACCAAGAGATGGTTTGATAGAGCAACTGTTGTGCTTCATCTCCAGTCTAGAATGGATGCCTTCATAGATCTTTCTTAAACAGACTGTAAACTTTTATTTCTTACTTTTGTTCTGCAGCTTAATCCGGGCCAAAACAGCTGCCGAGACAGTGACAGTGAAAGTGCAAGCGGAGAATCGAAAGGCTTTCATCGGAGCAGCTCGAGAGAGAGACTCAGTGACGTAAGTGTGACTTTTGGAGGGTACCATTGCTTCAGATGCCTCTTACATGGACGCTTAATCCAGTCTGGAGGGGGTGGAATGAGACAAAGACATCTGTTTTTGCTCCAGGCACTAATGACTCAACCATGGAGCTATTTCCAGGGTATTTTTGCAAACCAGTAAATTTAACATTTTTTTTAGGTATTTTATTAAAATTTATAGGCCGCCCTTTTCCCTGAGGGGACTCAGGGCGGCTTACAACCATTAGGGAGGGGGTACAATACAAAATAAACAATATATAAACAAAATAAGTAGTAAAAACACAACATGCATTCTACATTCAACACTCGGGTGGGGCAAATTAAGGACTTATCCCCAGGCCTGTTGGGAGAGCCAGGTCTTGAGGGCTGCGCGGAAGGCCTGGACGGTGGTGAGGGTGCGTATCTTGACGGGGAGATCGTTCCACAGGGTCGGAGCTGCAACAGAAAAGGCTCTCCTCCGTGTAGTCGCCAGTCGACATTGACTGGCAGATGGAATTCAGAGGAGGCCCAGTCTGTGCGATCTAATCGGTCGGAGGGAGGTAATCGGTGCTCACCTACCCAAAACTATGATGCTTTAAAGCAGAGTTCTCTAGCTGAGGAATTCTGGGAGTTGAAGTCCACAAGTCTTAAAATTGCCAAGGTTGGAGAATCCTGCTTTAAAGGAAACATTGTGGGATGTTGATTGCTGGACGTGATGAACTGAAACACTCAGGAAAAAGTGTCCGTAGTCAACTGGACGGGAGACTCCAAAAGTAAATGAGATACATGTGGTCCTCAACTTACAACCATTCATTTAATGATCATTATAAACTCCAATGATACCGAAGAAAGGGACTTACAACAGGTCTTCAAATTTACTTGGCAGAGTGTCCCTGGGGTCATGTGATCACAATTTCGGTGTGTGGCAGCAGCTCACACTAGCAACAATTGCAACATCCTGCAGTCATGTGATTGCCATTTGCAACCTTCCCAGACAGCTTCTGATGAGCAAAGTCAGTGGGGAAGCTACCAGGGAAGGTCACAAGTTGTCATCACATGATGTCTTGCTTAATTGCACCACTTAACAACAAGTTTTTCGGTCCTAATTGTGGTTGTAATTTAAGGACCATGTGTATATTCATTTGGGAGGAGGCAATCTATGAATGTTTATCACCCACAAGAACTAACTGTCAGATATAATGCAACCTGTCATTGAAAATCAGTTATAGATGACCAACAATGGTAAGATGCAGCCTTGTAGTATATCTTCTTGGTGAGGCAATATTGCTTTAATCAGAACAGGATGGAGTGCAGTGGTACTTTGGTACTCATTGTTAATTGGTTCCAGGAGGTGCAATGAGATCCAAAAATGATGTGTACCAAACCAATTTTTCCCATAAGGACTAATGTAGTGAGTCACAAGACAGCTGACAGTGACAAATTCGACCCTTGTTGAGTGTCAACAAATAATGAACACCATAACAAAGTTTTCACATCAAAATACACCGAGTACCAAATTGGATGAGTTTCAAAGCAGTTGAGTATCAAGGTATCACTGTATGTTGAATAGATGAACCTCTGTGGCCCAGTGGGAACCTTCTCTTCTTTTTCATGGTATGTTCTTCACAAATTGGTAATGTGGGTATAGTAACAAAACACAGATATTTCCTAGAGAAAAAAACAACTATGTCCTCTTAATTCTAGCAATTGGTTAAGAGATTGAGGCCTGTCCTGGGGCCCATAAGAATGCAGCCAACTAGCATTTGTAAGAATGAAGTTATGGAAATATCCACGGAGCCCAAGATCTTTTTCAAAACATTTGTCAGGAGACGTACCAGCGATAAGTTGGGGGAAAACAGTGATCCTTTTCAGACAAAATTGAAAATAAAAAGCAAGGGTCTGGGTAAACGTTGACTTGGCCATGATCTCAATAGTAAGGGCTTGGAAAAGCAAAGTTGTAAGACTAGCATTAAAATCACAACAACTGATAAATATGGCGTGAATACTTGCAATCCATACTCACAAAGGGACAATGCCATCTGTTGGAGCGGTTGGAAATCTTTCTGCTAATAATAATCACATGCCTACTTTGCTAACATAGCAGAAATTTAAATTGGCTTTTATCCAAACTCCCAAGATCTCCAGCTCACTAGTAACATTGACTTAACAAGCCTTTATGATGAGATAAATATCTTGCTAGCCAAGCTAAAACAAATAATCTATATTTTCCTCTTGCCGAAGTACAGATTGTCTGAATGTTTTTTTAAAGGAAAAAATTAGTTCTGAGCTACAATTTTAAATTTAGTGCTTATTATAACAACGATAGTCTACCTCTTGCATGGATATCATTTTTCTCTGCTGCTTGTCTAGGAAGGAGGGTGAGCCCAAGAGAGAATGTGTTGTGGTCTCATTATTGGGAATATTAAAAGAAAGGAGAAAACGTGTCTTATATGTAGCAGAGGGTGAAGTCAGTTATTCTCTGGGTTGGAAAAATTGCACTATTTCTTTGAGTTGTTCTGTGCTGTGGCTAGTGTCAGCTCTGATAGTATCCATTTGCAATAACAACACATGGTGACATAGTAGTTAGGGTTAGGGTTAGTATTGCAGGCTAATTCTGCCGACTGCCAGCAGTTCAATTCTGAACGGATCAAGGTTGATTCAGCCTTCCATCCTTCCGAAGTGGATAAAATGAGGACCCAGATGGTTGGGGGAAATGTGCTGACTCTGTAAACCGCTTAGAGAGGGCTGTGAAGCAGTGCGAAGCAGTATATAACTCTATGTGCTATTGCTATAACAATTCCTCTGACTCCATCCAGCCATCTCATTCTCTGCCATCTCCTTCTTCTTTTGATCTCAATCTTTCCCAGCATCAGGCTCTTCTCCAGGGAGTCCTTCCTTCTCATTAGGTGGCCAAAGTATTTGAGTTTCATCTTCAGGATCTGGCCTTCTAAAGAGCAGTCAGGGTTGATCTCCTCTAGGACTGACTGGTTTATCACCTTGCAGTCCAAGGGATTCGCAGGAGTCTTCTCCAGCACCATAGTTCAAAGGCCTCCATTCTTTGGTGCTCAGCCTTCCTTATGGTCCAACATTCACAGCAACTTGGAAAACCATAGTCTTGACTATATGCACTTTTGTTGGCAGGATGATCTCTCTGCTTTTTAGTGTGCTAGATTTGTCCTAGCTTTCTTCCAGAGCAAGGATCTTTTAATTTCTTGGCTGCAGTCCCCATCTGTGGTGATCTTGGAGCCCAGGAAAATAAAATCTGTCACTACCTCCATTTCTCCCCCGTCTATTTGCCAGGAATTGAGAGGGCCGGATGCCATGATCTTAGGTTTCTTAATGTTGCGTTTCAAGCAAACTTTTGCACTCTCCTCCACTCGCATCAAGAGGCTCTTTACTAAAGAGTCTTTAGTTCCTCTTCACTTTCTGCCATTAGAGCCATACCAAAGGAAGAAAAAGACACCAAGAATGAATGTTGCTTCTACTATATTTAGGGATGTGTCTTGTTTAATAACTTCCCTAGTTCTTATAGTAAAAAATACTCACTGAGTGTTGCAACTTTCATTTATTCCCAGAAAGGCCTTTAGTTTTAGTTATAGCCAGCAAAAGCCTCTTACCCAGGTTCAGTCTCTGGTCCCTCCGATGAAATGAACTTGAGTTGGCATGACTGGTGAAGGTTTTCCTGGAGTCTGCCCAACAGTCTGACTTGATGCCTGATGTCAGTTTCACTCCTAGTCATGGGAAAGGGTTGGGCCTGAATTTAAAAGACAACACAGGAAGACGGGAGAATTATCCTGGCTAACAAAGCAAGAGAGAAGTGTAAGGAAAAGAAATCAAGGATGCTGGTTAATGAGAAGCTGAAATGAAAGTGCCAATTTGTTTAATCCATTTTTATTTCTCTATATAATAACATTTTAATTCACCTCAGTAACTTCTCTTAGGCTCCAAAGAAAATACTATTTCAGGCTTTTTTCCTTTCCTTTCCTTTCCTTTCCTTTCCTTTCCTTTCCTTTCCTTTCCTTTCCTTTCCTTTCCTTTCCTTTCCTTTCCTTTCCTTTCTTTTCCCTCCTTTCCCATCCGGTCTCCTCCGCTCCACTCCTCTCCCCTCCCTCCTACTCCCCTCTCCCTGCTACTCCCCTCTCCCCACCCCTCCTCTCCTCTCTGCTTCAATCCTCTCCCCTCCTCCTCCCCTCTGCTCCAATTCCCTCCCCTCTGCTCCAATCCCCTCCTCTCCTCTCCCCTCTGCTCCAATCCTCTCCCCTCCTCTCCCCTCTGCTCCAATCCTCTCCCCTCCTCCCCTCTGCTCCAATCCCCTCCAATCCTCTCCCCTCCTCTCCCCTCTGCTCCAATCCTCTCCCCTCCTCCCCTCTGCTCCAATCCCCTCCTCTCCTCTCCCCTCTGCTCCAATCCTCTCCCCTCCTCTCCCCTCTGCTCCAATCCTCTCCCCTCCTCCTCCCCTCTGCTCCAATCCCCTCCTCTCCTCTCCCCTCTGCTCCAATCCTCTCCCTTCCTCTCCCCTCTGCTCCAATCCTCTCCCCTCCTCTCTCCTCTCCCCTCCCTTCCCCACTGCTCCCCTCTCCTCTCCTCTTCCTTAACTTCACCTTCACATTTCCTCCATGTTTTCTCCACTTTTTCTCCCTTTTCTGAAGCAGAGGTCGACCATCCTAAAATTGCTGTGGTTGAAAAACACAGATCAGGACTGAGCTTCCCTTTATCAGATAACCTGCCAACCACTCACCCTCTGTCTCTTGAGAGCTCATATCTATCCTTCTTCCGTTATTTTCCCAGCGTCCCTACAATGTTACACATGCCTTTCCCTAAGCCATATGGAGTTGAGTATTCATCTATATAAACATATGGATAGATGGATGGATGAATGATTAATTAATCAATACAGTGATTAAGGTAGGAACTGTGATTATGGTGAGAAGGATAGGAATATCCTCAGTTCTGCAGAGAACTGTCTTCCATGGCATTTGTGCTTTTAACCATCACTATATAATGAGACACTGAGGTGTGACATGAAGAGGAACATAGACTGATATAATAGCTTGTTAGCAGAGGTGACTTTAAGACAGTGAACATATGTCTACTGGTGGCCAGTACAATCAATAGACCAGAGGTGGGTTCCTACCGATTCAGTCCGGTTCGCCCAAATAGGTAGTAAAAATCTGACGTACCTTTCCGAACCAGTAGTAATGGCAGCCTGGCCATGCCCTCCAAACAGGTTCCCCAGTCACCACTCGCTGGCCCTGCCCCACCCAATCTCTGCCCTGCAGCTTGCCTGCCTGAAGCGCTGCACCCCCTGATTTGTCTGCCAGGTAAGCCTGCAAGTCGCGGCTTAGCTACCTGCCCCTGCTTCCTTACCCGCGGCCCTGCCAAGCTTCCCTGCCTTCCACGTGGCCTTCCCGGCCTCCCAGCTGGCAAAACAGACATTTTCGCAGTTCTGTGGGTGAGAATAAGTGGGTGGGGGGGGCATGTGACTGTGTGAGTGTGAGAGAGAGAGTCACGTCAGGGCGGCCACACCCACAGAACCGGTAGTAAAAAAAATTGAAACCCATCCCTGCAGTAGACATCTTTGGAGCAGACTGTGGTTGTGGTAACCCAGTGGTGGGATTCAGCCAGTTTGCATCTATCCCGGAGAACCGGTTGCTAACTTTCTAAGCAGTTCAGAGAACCGGTTTTTGGAATAAATCTTATTTTGGTGTTTTTTTTCACTTTACATGGCTAATCCTGTAAGGAAGGCAGGAAGGAAACATTCTGGTCATGTTCCTAACCTAATCTTTATTGACCTGCTTACAGAAACTGCCCCTTTGTTAACCCTTATTACATTGCAATAGCTAAGGCGAAGCGCCCAACAATGTGAGTGATGTTGAGTTGGCCACACTCATCCAATCACATGACCACTGAGTCCCGCCTACCCAGCTGGTCATTAGGGCAGAGAACGGGTTGCTTAATTATTTGAATCCCACCCCTGTAGTAACCATTGTACATATCCAACCTTCCTAAGGGTGGCAGATAAATTATGCCATTAAATCCCCATCCTAGGTCTAAAGGAAGCATCTGCTGTTGGCTGGCTAAGTGGCACTAACCCAACAACAAGCGTTACAGGTAGTCCTTGAGTTATGACCACAGTTGGGACCAGAATTTCCATTGCCATTATTAAGTGAGTCACACCCAATTTTGCATTTTTTTTTTTTTTTTTTGCTGTGGTTGCTAAATGAATCACCACCCTTGTCAAGTGCCTGTTAAGCAAATCCAGTTTCCCCCTTTGACTTCGCTTGTGCAAAGTCACATGAGCCCAGGGTGGCACAATCATTGTAAACATGCACTAGTTGCCAAGCACCTAAATTTTGATCAAGTGACCATGGGGATGCTAAAACCGTCATAAGTATGAGGACCAGCCTTTTTTAATGCTCTTGCAATGCGGTCACTAACGAATGGTTATAAATTGAGGACTACCCTGTATATTCAGTTACGAGTTACGAGCATGAAAACTAGCCTTCATTCAGAAAACGGGTTGCAGCACTTACCGATGATGGATTCGATTTTGATGGATTTTGTACTCTGGGGAAAAAAATGCAGAGAAGAGCAACTAAGATGATGAAAGGCCTGGAGACTAAAACATATGAAGAACGGTTGCAGGATTTGGGTACGGCCAGTTTAGAGAAAAGAAGGACTAGGGGGGGACATGATAGCAGTATTCCAATATTTGAGGGGCTGCCACAAAGAATAGCAATAGCAATAGCAGTTAGACTTATATACCGCTTCATAGGGCTTTCAGCCCTCTCTAAGTGGTTTACAGAGTCAGCATATTGCCCCCAACAATCTGGGTCCTCATTTTACCCACCTCGGAAGGATGGAAGGCTGAGTCAACTTTGAGCCGGTGAGATTTGAACAGCCGAACTGCAGAACTGCAGTCAGCTGAAGTAGCCTGCAGTGCTGCATTTAACCACTGCGCCACCTCGGCTCTCTAGAAGGAATCAACCTATTATCCAAAGCATCAGGGGGCCAGACAAGAAACAATGGATGGAAACTAATCAAGGAGCGAAGCAACCTGGAATTAAGGAGAAACGTCCTAACAATGAGGACAATTAACCAGTGGAACAGAACTTGCCTTCAGACCTTGTGGGTGCTTCATCACTGGAGGTTTTTAAGAAGAGAGACAGTGGTGGGTTTCAAAAATTGTTCGAACCTACTCTGTGGGTGTGGCCTCCTTTGTGGGAGTGGCTTGCCACTCATGTGACTGGATATGAAATTATGAATTAGTACTTAGGTCGGTCCAAGTAGCTATTCAGAAACTCTGGCATTGAAGCATGCAAGTTTTAAAGCTGTCAAGTTACAAGATCCTTGCACCCCTAACCCTAAAGAAACCCCCCCCCCCAGGGATGTTCAAACTTGACAGCTTTAAGACTTGTGGACTTCAATTCCCAGAATTCCTCCTCCAGTCATGTTGGCTCAGAAACTCTGGCATTGAAGCATGCAAGTCAGTGGTGGGTTTCAAAAAATTTTGGAACCTCTTCTGTAGGTGTGGCCTGCTTTCCGGGTCCACTGGTGGAACCTCTTCTAACCGGTTCGGTAGATTTGACGAACCGGTTCTACCGAATAGGTGCGAACTGGTAGGAACCCACCTCTGAAGAGAGAGGACAGTCACTTGTCTAAAATGGTATAGATCTCCCATCCTTTTTCCCGCAGCCCACGTGGGGAGAGGTTGACAGAGGGAAAGGGGAGGGAAGGCATTCTCAGAAATAAATGTGTAGGCAGAAGAAGAAGATGAAAACTTACCCTGTGGCAGACTAAGGCCAATTAATTAGCCAACAGCACTTGGCATTGAGGGGTTGAGTCCATGCAGAGTGCCTTGGCCCTTTGCTCTGCTTTTCTTATTCTCCCAACCTCCAGCTGCTCCCCCCTTGCTATATTTCCATTTGTGTTGCTTTTGTGGGACTGACAACTTGTTTTCTGCTTTCTGGATAAGACTGCCCTAGGGCTCAGAAGATGTTGGAGCTGTCAGCTCTCTCCCCCTCAGCCCTTATGTAAAGCAGAGAGCCCTGTCACCAAGTTTGTCTCATCAAAACCTTGCCTGCAGTGGAATTCGTTCACTTGAGACTTGGCTTGGAGGCAAGATGGCTGCTCCTTCTCTTTCCTTCATCCAGGAATTCAGTTCCACCCAACCTTTTGTCTCCTCTTTCCCTCTGAATTACTTGCATTTTCATGCATTTCTCCTGGAGCTTCGTCTCCTCCCCCCCATTCCACTCTTCTTTTGAAAAGCTTCTTCTTCTTTTCTTGGTTTTTTTTTTAGGCTTTATTTATAGATACACATCAGTTCTCAAATATTCTAGTATATTATAGAATTTGCTAATGGAGTACTGGAAAATGGCTGCCAGAGGTAATAAAATATGGAAACTGCCACAGGATATTGCAGTGGGATACAAAAAAAATTATGGCTGGCATTATATTACGTACCATATTTTTCGTAGTATAAGGCACACCAAGATTTTGAGGAGGCAAATTAAAAAAAAAATCTGCACTCTGCAGAACTCCCAAAAACGGCCCATTTTTTGCAAAAACAGGCCTGTTTTTTGTCAAAAAAAAAAAGGCCATGTATAACCTTTAGGAGGCTTATAGAGTGCTCCTGGGGGCTGCCCCCCCGCAAAATGAGCAAAAAAATGGCTCATATTTTGCTCATTTTTGCCCTGCCCAGCCCCCCAGGAACACTCTGGAAGCCTCCTAAAGCCTATGCACGGCCATTTTTGCAAAGGAGGCAGGGTTTCGGGAGGCCAAAAATGCTGTATTCAGTGTATAAGATGCACCCAGATTTTCAGCCTTTTTTTTGAGAGAAAAAAAGGTGTGTCTTATACTCTGAAAAATACAGATTATTTAATCACACACTATCTATTAATGGGAGGCATATATAGGATGCCAAGCTAAAACCAGGGGTGGGCTTCAAAATTTTTAGCAAGGGGTTCTCTGCATGGGTGCTGGGTGGGCGTGGCCCTGGTGGGCGTGGCCTACTCGGCCTCCCGCACCATGGTGGGCGGGGACAGTTTTTGTCCTCCCCTGGCTCCAGAGGCTTTTCTCAAGCCTCTGGGAAGGCCAAAATGACCTCCCCAGGCTTCGGAGTCCCTCTGGAGGCCGGAAACGGGTCTATTTCTGGCCTTCCTGAACTTCTGGTTGGCCCATTTTTTGCCCTCCCAATCATCTGCGTGCACCCTGCACTTACCTGCATCCAAAACGGGCTGCGTGGGGACTCCTGGGAGGGGAGGGGGTGGGTGGGGCCAGCCAGGAGTGGGATTTGGAGGTTCTCCAAACTGCACAGAAACTTAGCTAGAGGTTCTCCCAAACCCCTGCAAACTCCCCTCGCCCCAGCAACCCACTCCTGAAACCAAATAAACCACATTATATCTTAGCATAACATATAAACTCTGCTTTAAGTGCTACATTGGAATTACATTATTTTTTAATGCTCAGGGAAGGAAATCCTGTGTAGAATAAAAATAGATAGGAGCTATTTTGTTTTGGGCATCCATTTGGGTCATCTGCGGAGAAAGGATGGAAAATTGATTGCGATGGAACCATTTTCTGTTTTTTTCCTAGAAGACCTTTCCCTTCTCATCCAAGAAGCTTCTCCTTCAGAACTGAAGAAGCTTCTTGGATGAGAAGGGAAAGGTCTTCAAGGAAAAAACAAAAGGAAGTCCGGTTGCCTTTTGAAAAAAGCACCTTTGGGAGGTGGATGACTTGAGAATCTCCATAGACAATTGTGGTGGAATGAGGTCTGGATTCCCAGGAGGGAGGAGGGGCTGCATTCCAGAGGACCAAGAGACAGTGAAGAGCAGACAATTTGACTGGAAGGAAGAGAGCTAAGACCGCTCCTCCTTAGAAGTTCTCCAAGAATTCTCTGTAATGATGCAAGGAATTGCTTTACTTTGGCAAGGTTTCTTCTATCTGTAGGTGAGGAACAATAAAGAAAAGTGCTTAGAAGTAACTGTATCTTTCTTCCTTTCTTTTTTGTGGCGGGAGGGGAGAATGGGGGCTATAAGAGATGTGGTGGGTCAGTGGCTAAGACACTGAGCTTGTTGATCAAAAGGTCGTCAGTTCAGTGGTTCGAATCCCTAGCGCTGCGTAACGGAGTGAGCTCCAGTTACTTGTCCCAGCTTCTGCCAACCTAGCAGTTTGAAAACACATAAAAAGTGCAAGTAGAAAAATAGGGATCACCATTGAGTTATGCCGGCCACATGACCTCAGAGACATCTTTGGATAGTGCTGGCTCTTTGGCTTTGAAACGGAGATGAGCACCGCCCCCTAGATTCGGGAATGGCTAGCACATATGTGCAAGGGGAACCTTTACTTTTACCTAACTGTGTCTAATAGAAAAACTTCATTAAATATACATGGAAAAAAAATGACATTGCATTTGAAAGCAATCATTTGCTATATAGAGGCTAAGGGTTTGGACATGGAGTGGGGAGATTCAGATTTAAATCTAGATTCAGCATAGAGAGAGAGGTATCTACAGGTATGGTAAAAGATGTCAAGATGCCATCTACAATGGTGTGGTCGAAGCCTCGGTGTGCGATGCTTATAAAATATACTGTCTATATTTATTATTTATTTGTTGTACATATAAATAATAAATCATATTATTCAATAAATAAATAAATAATATATGCTATTCATTAAATTTATTTGCTGGCCACCTCTATAGCCAAAGCAAATGGGTCACTTACAAATAAAATAAAATAAAAATAGCAAATACAGTGAACAGTGAAAATTACAGAGGACTCAATTAGACTAAAAGGCCACTAAAAGCCTGAGTGGAGAGGAGGTAGTCCTTTCCCTGTCACTACCCCAAGCACCCCTGTGGTAAAGCACCTCCATCAGGGTGCCATCTCAACTGGCAAAGTTCCTTCGGAAGACCCAAAGTCTGGGGGTAAAGCACCTCCACCAGGAAGGGCTTCCAAAGGAGGGGCCCACAGCAGGAAAGGCTCTTCACTTAGACGCTGCCTGCTGAAATCCCTAGGCACGTGATGGTGAATCTATGGCATGCGTGCCACAGGTAGCACACAGAGCCTTCTCTGCGGGCACGCCTGTGCGCGTGTGCCTCCCGCTAGCCTTCTGATTTTCAGGTCTCTGCTGTGCATGCACTGGGGGCAGGGTGCATATGGGAGATGCACGGGTATGTGTGGGGAGAAAAGGGATCATGTGAACATGCACAGGGTGGGGGGGTTGCACGGGGTGGGGGCGGTAGAGGTCCCCCGGCTGCCCATTTTTGGTCCCAGGAGACTTCAGGGAGGCCTGCTAGGCCCAGAAAGGGATCTGGGGGGGTCAAGTGGGGGAGGGTCATGCGTGCATATGCAGATATGTGTGTGTGTGTGTGTGTGTGTGTGTGTGTGTGTGTGTGTGTGTGTGTGTTGTGCATCCATTGTATTATAGTTGCGGGCAGGCGCGAGCTATCGCAGGCGTCCTTTCGGCACACGACAACAAAAAGGTTAGCCATCACTGTCCTAGCCACTTTCTGCTGGAGCAATGGGCCAGTCCCATTGGAACAAGATGGTTCCTTTGAAATTCTGGAACCATGCCTTAAAGGGCTTTAACAGTGATAGCCAACACCTTCAATTGCACCCAGAAGCAGATGGCACCCAGTGAAGCTCACATAAAAGTGACAGCCCATGGACCATGCTAGGGTTGCATCATTGCAGCCACTGTCTTGACTTTCGACACATGCTCTGCAGATACCTGTGGAGCAGGGGTGAAATGTCGCCTGAACTGGTAGTAAAAAATACTAAAAATGATTTTTTTAAAAAAGGTTCCAGCAATCACATGTTGCACAGCCAAAAATAGGGTGGTGGGGGGGTCCATTTTTGCTCCCAGTAGACTTCCCTTAAGCCTGCTAGACCAAAAATGGGGGGTTGGGGGGTGCTGAGAAAGAAAGAAAGAAAGAGAGAGAGGGGGGAGAGGGAGAGAGAGAGAGAAGGAAGAAAGAAAGAGGAAGAAAGAAAAGGAAAAAAGGAGGGAGGGAAAAACGAGGGGAAGGAAGGACTACAAACCTGACACATAGCTTCAGAGTATAATCCAGGGCTGGAAGGAAACTGGAGGTCATCTAGTCCAACCCTGCTCAGCAGGACATTGTTAAATGTCTTTTGATCTCCCAGTTGCATGACTACACAGTCACATGACCCCACCAAACCACGCCCACAGAAGCAGTAGTAAAAAAAAAAAAAAGGTTTCACCACTGCTGTGGAGTAACAGAAGTTCCTGGGATGCTGTGAGGTTGTCGGCTCTTTCTGAGCCTCGCTTATGTCCTATCCTATCTTGGCCAAGGAACGTGGGGTAACAATCTATGACCAACAACGAACCTAAATGTCACATTAATCTTTAGAAGATGTTGTCTTGTTTTACAGGGAACATAATTAATTGCATTTTATAATATTCCTTAGCTTCTTAGCTTCCAGAAGGATAACTGCAAGAGCTCAGATCAGCACGGAGGTGAATTTCCATTTGCTGTCCCTCTCAGGGATAATTCCTTGCAGACTACACTGTGGGCAGGATTCACGTTCTGCCTCTGATATATCCCCCCTTTTAAATCTTTTTGACACTCTTCACTCTCATTTCTAAAGCAGCAGGTTGCATGGGCTGAACAGGTATCTCGCATCAGGGAGCTGAAGTGAATGATTGTTGAGAGAATCACAAAGCAATGCAAGTTCCTGTGTGGAACTAGGCTGAAAGATGCTTCACCGTAGGGCTCCATATTGTTAAGCCCCGATAGAAACCTTTTTTTTTTTTTTTTGGCATGGTAGTTTTCCTAGCAACAATACATAAATGTCTTTGGGTTTACTATTCCCTTCTTTGGGGATTTTCTGAACTCACATTTCCTGGAGGTGCCCCATAAAAGAATTCACCAACTCTGGCTCTATTTAGGGCCAGAGTTACCGTATTTTTCGGAGTATAAGATGCACCTTTTTCCTTCAGAAAAGAGGCTGAAAATCTGGGTGTGTCTTATACACTGAATACAGCATTTTTTGCCTCCTGAAACCCCGCCCCCTTCACCGAAATGGCCGTGCAGGGCATGGATAGCTTTTAGGAAGCTTTTAGAGAGCTCCTGGGGGATGGGTAGCACAGTGGTTAGGGTGCAGTACTGCAGGCCACTTTAGCTGACTGTTATCTGCAGTTCAGCGGTTCTAATCTCACCGGCTCAAGGTTGACTCAGCCTTCCATCCTTCCGAGGTGGGTGAAATGAGGACCCAGACTCTGGGGGCGATATGCTGACTCTGTAAACCGCTTAGAGAGGGCTGAAAGCCCTATGAAGTGGTATATGTCTAACTGCTATTGCTATTGCTATGGGGAAGGCAGAAATGAGCAAAAAAATGGCCATTTTTGTTTTTTCTTTCTCTCCCTCAACCCATTCCACCCACAAAAATTCTGATAAGTATAATATATAATGTAGCAAAAGCAATAGCAGTTAGACTTATATACCGCTTCATAGGGCTTTCAGCCCTCTCTAAGCGGTTTACAGAGTCAGCATATCGCCCCCAACAACAATCCGGGTCCTCATTTTACCCACCTCGGAAGGATGGAAGGCTGAGTCAACCTTTAGCCGGTGAGATTAGAACCGCTGAACTGCAGATAACAGTCAGCTAAAGTGGCCTGCAGTACTGCACCCTAACCACTGCGCCACCTCGGCTCATTATACATGTAGTCAATGTATAAATTTATATAGCATTACTAGCTATCCAGGGCTGCATGCAGCCTATGGGCCGCAGGTTGGACATACCTCATTTAAGATGAGTGGAGTGCTATTATCTCGAAGGCTGCATTTTTAGAACAGATATTTAAAGAATAAAAGAGGGGATTCAGCCATTAGATTCAGTCAAGCAAATTTAGCAGGACTGAATATTTACCTGAATTATATGGGCAGGATGGAGTGAGGGAGATAAAAAGAACCAATTGATCAGCAAAACCTAAAACACTGGATCCAGGTTGGAGATTGACCTGGATTTTATAAACAGTATATCGTCTGCAGGAAAACAAGCAAGCTCAGAGAGCACCAAGGACCCCTCATGTCGAGACCCTGAGCTACAAATATTCTCCTTTATTAGTAACACCAGGAATGTAATGTTAAGAGGTTATAATACCAGTAATTTAATACCAGCAGGGTCATCTAAGTCCTGAAAGTAGGCACCGATCTTAGGCAGCAGCGATATTGGAAGGTGCTGAAGGTAGATAATTACTTCAGTGAAAATGGCAAAGCCTCGTTTCATACTGAGCAGGAGAAGGGAATGGAGAAGCCCCCCTGTATTGTAATAAGAAGGCTACAAGGACATACAGGATACAGTGATTGATAATATAGATGGTCCCCTCCGGTTGCGTGTCATTTGAGATGCTACTGAGAAAGAGCTCAGAATCTTTCGGAGAACTAATGGTATTTATGACATGGTTAGATTAAAGCCATTGGGATGTCTCGTGGCTGAAGATGCCACGGAAGAAAAGAAAACCTGAAACTTCAAAGACTGGGTAACAGCAGGAGGATGGAATATATATAACAAGCTTGAAGATAGGAACCGTCAACACAATGACAGATGACATTGCTACACATTGGCAAGTTAGACATCCTTGAATTGACGTGCACTGGAATTGGAGGTTCGTACTCAGAAGATCACACAGTTTTATTACTCAAAACATGATAGCGGGGGGAAAATATCTTGCAATTTTTTTCCCTCCTACTGAAGAGTCAGTTCCAGGGGTGGCTGCTGGGGGTTCGCACGGGCTCAGTCGATCCTCTAGCTAAGATTCTGCCCGGTTTAGTGAACCCCAATATGCCACCCCGGGGCTGGCTCCGCCCACCCCTCCCAGGAGTCTCCACGCAGCCCGGTTATCTTGCAAAGTAAGTGCAGGAGGCTCGGGAAGGTCGAAAAACAGATCTACCGGAAGTCTGGAAACGGGCTATTTCTGGCCTCCAGATCCTGGGTGAATCAGTTTTTACCCTCCTGGAGCCTCTGGAGGGCAAAAAATGGGCCTACCAGAAATTTCAGAAGTCTGGAAATGGGCTGTTTCTAGCTTCCTGACCCCAGGGGAAGCAGTTTTCGACCTCCTGGAGGCTCAAAGAAAGCCTCCAGAGGGCAAAAAACGGGCCTACCAGAAGTCAGGAAATGGGCCATTTCCAGCCTCCGGACCCTGGGGGAAGCAGTTTTTGACCTCCTGGAGACTTGAAGAAAGCGTGGTGCGTGGCTTGAGACCTTATGGTATAATTTCTAATTCCTGTTTCAGAAGCAGATGGCAGATATGGAGCTTTTGCGCTATTACATCTTTTGTGTCAATTGTGAACTTTAGTGGGTGGTCAGGCTTGCTCATAGTCACTCATAGTTGAGTTACTTCCATGTTCCGACTAAGGAAAGATGCCTTACTCGGGGTTCTCCTTGCAAAACACCTGGAAACTATAGCTGGTAGAAAATGTGGCAGCCCAGGAACAATGTGTGTATTGCAGTGAGCGTATATGGGGTGGATTGTTGCTGGCATTACTGCCAGTTTAGTGTGTGCATAATTTTGCATGGGCATGCTCACTTTGCTCACGTGTGCACCAGACGCGTGCTCCATGCGTGTGCGCGTTTCACCATAAATGCAATAAAAATTGCTCGGCGAATTTGCAGAAGCAAAAAATAAGATGGTGCCGCCATAGGCGCCGCTGGGAGAACCGGTTCAGGGGTGTGGCAGGCCTGGGTTGCTGCTGGTTCCAGTGACCCAGGCCACCAAACTACTACCGGTTCAGTCGAACCAGTCCGAACCGGTAGGAACCCATCACTGGAGCGTATTGCACATCCCTCTGTGAGGATTCTAAATTGGATGGATGGATGGATGGATGGATGGATGGCTGGATGGATGGGTGGGGGAGAGAGAGAGGGGGAGCGAGGGAGGGAGGGAGGGAGGGAGAGAGAGAGAGAGAGAGAGAGAATACTGATATGACATTGCTGCTTCAGAATTTGCATGGGTTACTAATTTGGGTTGAGAGTTATTACATTTGTTTACATTGTTAATCACCTAAAACTGAGAATGGTTGACATATGAGCATCATAAACAAACAAATGATGATCCAGGATGTGCTAGATTTGTTTACAGTTCAAGCTGGGTTAAACTAAATCATTACTGATAAAGTGCATGGCAAGCTGGGGCTGAAAATGTAATCAATTATGAATTCAGTACTGAATTATGTCTGGATCTCTGTTTTTGGTGGAAGGATGGAAGCTCTCTTCACACTTCTTTGAAGACATGTCTTATTAAAGAACTCACCCAGATGTTATTTGTTTACTCTTTGTAGTTTCAGGCCACCCATGAACAGATAGGCCATCACTTAAATCAAATTAGACATGCATGCATGTGCGAGAGACAGCGTGTGTGTGTGTGAGTGTGTGTTTCTTTCCATATGTGTGCATCTACAGATACAATGCAAATATTTAAAAGAGGAGTTGGAGAATATCCCAGTTGATGAAAGCAGCTATTCAGCTCAAAGAATGACTGGAAAGCAACATCATCTGCAGAACTATGAAAATAGCCAAAGCAGCATTCGCTGGCTGGGGGATTCTGGGAGTTGAAGTCCAGACATCTTCAAGTAGCCAAGGTTGAGAAACACTGCTCTATAGTGATGCAGCTAGTTGCTTTAGTCTGGCAAGATTCTATCTATCTGTAGGTGAAGAACAATATCAATAATATTATAAGGTTGATAAGAACAATAACAATAGTATTATTGTTATTCTGTTGCTTTGCATATATACCGAGAGCTTCTGCACTGGGGACAAACAACTTGTTGTCTAATCATACTTGGCCAAATAATAGCAATAGCACTTAGACTTATATACCACTTTACAGTACTTCATAGCCCTCTCTAAGTGGTATATAGAGTCAGCATATTCCCCCCCCCCCAAAAAAAAATAATAATAATCTGGGTTCTCATTTTACCGACCTCGGAAGGATGGAAGGCTGAGTCAACCTTGAGCTGGTGAGACTCGAACTGCCAAACTGCTGGCAGTTGGAAGTCAGCAGAAGTAGCCTGCAATTCTGCATTATAAAAGATAGTCGGCAATTGGTATACACTTCACTGGCCACAGTCTATCATCAGGAACCATAGTTGCAGAAGGATTGCCAAGTCACAAAACAATTCATTTCAGTGGACCCCAACTCTGCCAAAAGCAACTAGCAAAACAATGATTCTAGAAAAGGGGTGTCAAACTCAATTAATTTCTTTTTTTAAATAGTATTTATTAATTTTTCCAACATTTCAAAGACAAAACACAAGACACAAATTTATACTTGTAACAGCTTTTCCGTATCGGTAGCCACATTTTTCGTAGCAATCCTATTTACAAAAAATTCTATTTCTATATCATTATCCTAAGTTATATCCTTATTTAGAAACTCTCTATACATTTATACATTTACTCTTTATGCCTTAAGTTTTGCATTTACTCTCCAGCTAGGAATACCATCTATTCCAAATTCGATAGTACTCGGTTTCTTTCCTCTCCTTCATTTCCATAGACATTCTATCCATTTCTGTACATCTATAGATTCTCCT
The DNA here is from genome assembly GCF_051295495.1 of Thamnophis sirtalis. Taxonomy (NCBI): domain Eukaryota; kingdom Metazoa; phylum Chordata; class Lepidosauria; order Squamata; family Natricidae; genus Thamnophis; species Thamnophis sirtalis. The sequence goes on along the minus strand of NW_028261386.1, from coordinate 11,482,141 downwards.
TCTTATAATCTGTTCTGGGGGAGTATTTGTTTTTTCCCAGTTATGTGCTATTTTACTTGCAGTTAATATGTGTAATATTATGTATTGTAATTGTTTCTCCATTTATATAGCAATAGCAATAGCAGTTAGACTTATATACCACTTCATAGGGCTTTCAGCCCTCTCTAAGCGGTTTACAGAGAGTCAGCATATTGCCCCCAACAATCTGGGTCCTCATTTTACCCACCTCGGAAGGATGGAAGGCTGAGTCAACCCTGAGCCGGTGAGATTTGAACCGCTGAACTGCTGATCTAGCAGTAGCCTGCAGTGCTGCATTTAACCACTGCGCCACCTTGGCTCATTTACCCATCAAAGATTCCCAGGAGAAACAATTCCGGCTTCAACTCTATCCTTTGCTCACTTATCTCTTCCAGCTACTTACGCCAGTATTTTCCAACCCCAATTTCATTGAGGGCCACATCAGGGTTATGTATGACCTCGGGGGGACGGAGTGGGCGTGGCCAGGGTGGGCATGGCCAGCTCATCGTCACTCGTGTTGGGGACACCTGTGGTAGGCCAAGCGCTCTGCCAGCGAAAATGGACTCCCGGGCTTCGTTTTCAGCTGTGACGGCCTCCTGCAACACTTACCAGGGAGAATGGAGTCCGGAGTGCTGCCTACAATCCTTGCAAGCTCTGTTTTCATCTACAACCCTCTGCCAATGAAAATGGAGCTCAGGAGGGCCCCATACAGCCCTCTCGCACTCTGTTTTCACTGTCAGAGATACCGTGGTCTGTTCCTATGCTGTTTCCAGGGTGGCCCTGTGAGCCAGATCTAAGCACCCTGTGGGCCAGATCCGGCCCCCGGGCCTTGAGTTTGACACACCTGTTCCAGAAAATCTTGAAGTTCAGTGATGACCACCAACTACCGATGGGTTCTTGGTGCAATTCAAATTGCTAGTTGTCACCTATATAATCCTACATGGCATAGGAGCAGGACATATACAGGACTACCTGTCTCCAGTTGTTTCTGCTTGCCTTACCAGGACTGGTACAGATGACACTTCCATTGAGAAGTGTCTTCTTAATGGACCTAGGAATTCTTTGATATAATACCTTATGGAACAGCATCCTCCCTCCAGAGATCTGTGTTTTCCTGTTGGAAACACATTTATTCTAAACCCATCAGGACTAGATTTAGCAGTCCATCTGCACTTAGAAGACACAGACCACTATTTTGAAGACAGCAAAGCAGGGATGAAATGCTACCGGTTTGTAGCAATAGCAGCTAGACTTATATACCTCTCTAAGTGGTTTACAAAGTCAGCATTATTGCCCCCACAGTCTGGGTCCTTATTTTACCCACCTCGGAAGGATGGAAGGCTGAGTCAACCCTGAGCCGGTGAGATTTGAACCACCAAACTGCAGTTAGCAGTCAGCTGAAGTGGCCTGCAGTACTGCACTCTAACCACTGCGCCACCTCGGCTCTTAAACAGGTAGTAAAAAAAAAAGTAAATAAAGTAAAAGAAAAAAAATGTTCCGACAATTGCATGTCGCACAGCTGATCTTTGGAACTTTTTTTTTTTTTACTTTTTAAGCATTTTTTTTACTTCAGGTTCTCCAGAAATGCAGGGATGGGGTTGGGGGTGTGTTTCATTTTTCTCACAGCAAAAATAGGGGGGCGGGTTGCTAAGGAAGGAAGGAAGGGAGAGAGGGAGGGAGGGAGGGAAAAAAGAGAGGAAGGAAGGACTACAACCCTGGCACTAGAAGCAGCTTCAGAGGATAATCCAGGTCTGGTAGGGATCTGGAGGTCATCTAGTCCAACCCTGCTCCAGCAGGACATTGTTAAAGTGAGTTTCCGGAGCTTCCTGGGGGCGTGGCCTGTTGCCGAGGAGGGCTCCACCGAGCTCCTCAGAGATCTGGTCTGTATATCTAAATAAGATCATAGATAGCACCCCTTTTTGGCTAAGAAAGGGGCAGGGAGGATAGCTCCGTAGACTAGGGTCTATTCGTAAGCCACAGCCTTTTTCTTTTTTTGGCTGTGGAAGAGATTAGATCCAGCCGAAGCGGAGCTTTTATCTCCGGCCAGTTCTTCTCAGCTGCCTTTTTTTTTTGGCAGCCCCAGACAGGCTAGCCCCCCCCCAGGACAAAACAAAGTTTTTTCAAGCTAGATTTGATACGGGAGGGTACCACCCCTGTGAGATTTATGCTTTTATTACTATCTTAAATACCAGCACCATTCGTCTTAAAGACTTCTTTGTTTAAATAGACTTCAAAATGGCGATTTCTCTCCGTGGATGATTACTGGATGTACTTAGCCGGGCTTATCTTCCTGCAGACCGCTCCTTAACAAAATAAACCTTTTTTTTTCTTTGGAAATAGAGGGGAGCGAAGCGCTGCTTACTTGTTTATTTATTATGGCACCCAGATCAAAGAAGCGTCTTGCTACAAATGTGTCTAAAGAATTTAAAGAATCTTTTTTGGAAACACAGCCTTTGTCTCCTACGCCCTCTACTGGAGAAGTTTTAACACAGGAATATCTCTTTAAAATATTTAATGCATTTAAGCAAGAAATTGAGGAATTTGTATTGCAACTTTATGATGACCTAAAATCTAAAGTTAATCAAATGAAGGTGAATACGTTTGCAGCCGTGTCTGCCCTGTCAGATTACTCTGCTGAAATAGAGAACAAATTGGAAAGTTTGGAGAAGGCTAATTTTAATTTGACTACCAATATTCAAATTTTACAAGAAAAAATTAGAAATAACGAAGAACAGCTTATGATGCTAAATTTTGATAGGAAGGCATTTTCAATAAGAGTCAGAGGATTCCGTGAAAAGGAGCAAGAGAATTTGAAACATACTTTTGCTGAAGCCTTCAGCCATGCGCTGGGAAGCCCGGGACTTAACTTTGATTGGCAGATTCGGAAAATCTATCGCCAGAACTCATTGATAGCGGAACAGCGACAGCTCCCGAGGGACATAATTATACATTTCTCTACAAAAGAATCTAGAAACGCGATTGTGCAAAAGTTTCATAATAACAGTCTCCGAGTTGATGACCAGGACGTGATTGTCTTCAAAGATATACCTTTCCAGATGTTGAGAGAAAGAAGGGACTACACTTTTTTAACCAAAGAGCTTAGGAGTCAACAGATTCGATACAGATGGGAGGCCCCTGCCGGCATCACGGTTACATTTGAGAATCAAAGATTTCGTCTTAACTCTGTTTCGGAGGCTCAAGATTTCTATTGTAGGATTCTGAAGGCGGGACCTCCTGACGCGCTTGGAAGAGAGGAGAGACAAGCGGAAGGAGAAAGCAAACGGCTGGCCATGCGGCTGCAAGATGGAGGGGGTAGCCCCTCCTCCCTCGGAGAAGCAGAAGAACGCAGATCGAGAATTTAGATACTTCAAAAGACTTCCTAAAGTTGAGGACTGAATGGGGGTTTGAGACCTCTCTCCGGTAGAAAAAGTGGACTAATTTTTATCAGAAGGGAAAGCTGGGTGAAACTACTTTGAGCTAGATTCTAAAGTAATGTTAGTATAAATTTGATAGTGGTTAAAAGAATGCGGAATGATTTATGTTGTTTAAACTTTGTTAGATGGGACTATTTTAAAATAGAAGGTTAACTGACTCTTGCTGAAAGTATTATTTGAATATGATCCATGCTATTTAACTTTTATTTGAAGGGAAAGTTGGTTGTAATAGTTCTGAGTTACTTCTTAAATAAACGCTAGTATAAATTTGATAGTGGTAAATATTAGACAAGCAAGAGATGAGGGTAAAATGCATGTGGAATGAACTACGTTATTTGTGGTAAATATCAGACAAGCAAGGGAAGAGGGCAAAATTTACGTTGTTTAAAGCTTATTAGAACAGGAAGCCGCTTGGGATTATCTTAAGATAACTGTAAAAAGAATGCGGAATGATTTATGTTGTTTAAACTTTGTTAGAAGGGACTACCTTAAAATAGAAGGTTAACTGACTCTTGCTGAAAGTATTATTGGAATATGTGGAATGATTCATGCTACAAATCGCTCTGAGTTATATTTTAAACAAATGTTAGTATAAATTTGATAGTGGTAAATATCAGACAAGTGGGGGATGAGGGTAAAATGCATGTGGAATGAACTAAGTTATTTAAATCCTATTAGAAGGGGAAGTCGGTTGGAATTATCTTAAGATAGAAATTGATTCCTGTGTAAAGTAATATCTGATCTACGCTGCTTAACTTTACTAAAAAGGGGAAATCTGGTTAGATTATTTTGAATTACTGTTTGAAAAAGGGGCAAAGAAAGATCATTTACGTTGTTTAAATTTTACTAGAAGGGAAAGTTTGATTACTTGTCTGTAAAGTTATATTTGAATATATGGCATGAACCATGCTGCTTAAATCTTATTGGAAGGGATCATGAGGTTTAGGAAGGGAACGGGAGAGTCTACAGAAGATCGGGGTAAATAGCAAAGAAGTAAGAGATGAGAATAAAATATAGATAGAATGATTTATACTATTTAAGCATAGATAAAGATGGGGGGCTGAGATCAACACAAAGAGTGGTTTCTTTTTTTCTTTTTTCTCTTTTCTCTTTTCTTTTTTTCCTTTTTTTTCTTTCTCTGCTTTTCTTTTTCTTTTGATATATTACTTTTATTTTTTAATCCATATGTATACAAGATATTTTAGATAGAAGGTAGTGCCAGGTGTGGGCCCTGGGAAGCCGGGAGGATTAGGGATGGGGATTGTGGGGGGTGGGGTGGGGGGGTGTTAACATAGTTTTAATAAGAACAAGAATGTATTTATATACGGTGGTTCTTTTTTATTATTATTATTATTATTATTATTATTATTATTATTATTATTATTATTATTATTATTATTATTTTTTTTCCTTGGTTCACTTTACTTTTATTAGATCAAACAACACTCGAATAAAGGCATACACCAAGGAGGGAGGTAGAGGGAAGGAAGAGGGAGGAGTAAGGAAGGAGTAAGGGGAATGTAAGGAGTATGTAAGGAGGGTGTCTGGGGAGTAAGGGGAGAAGGAAGGTTTGAGGGGAAAGGGAAGTAGGAGCGGAGTGTTAGAGGGAGAAAGGAAAGTTGGAGGGGGTAGATGGGGTGTATGGAGGATGCAAGGGTTAGGTGGGGTTGTGAATGATGAGTTGTGTTTCCTTTTTATTTGTTCGTTTTATTCCTTTTTTCTTTTTTCTTCTTCTTTGCTTATAGTAAATACCCTGTGTATAAATGATTGCAAATGGAATGTGAAAATTGAAAAATTGAATAAAAATATTGTTAAACAAAGTGAGTTTCTGTCTTTTGATCCCCCAGTTACATGACTACATAGCCATGCCCACCCAGTCACATGACCTCACCAAGCCACGCCCACCAAACCACAGCCAAAGAACTGGTAGTAATTTTTTTTTTTTTAGATTTCATCGGTATTACTCGACGGTGAATTCTCACCTCTAATACATTTCTACTCTCATTTGTCCCTCTGTCTTTGTGTATTGTTTATTTGAGTTGTTGCTTAGATCATTTTAAGTTAGTCAGCTATCTCCTTTTATATCTGAATCCTCACTGTCTCATCAAGCCATTTGTACAATTTCTCCCAGACTTTGTAAAATACCATTAGACCACAACGTTGGAAAAACTTGAAAAGCTGATAGGTAATCCGTTATAACTACCTGCATGGAATTAGCAACCTAGTCTCATACTAGGTAAGGCGAGATGAGCTATGGGAGATGAAAATATGTAAAGAGCTTTATCTATTTTTGTATCTTGTATTTTGTAAATCTTGCCTTTTTTAATATAACTTTCAAATAAGGAAGAAAAAAAAAGAGAACCAGGTCATCCCCTGAAGAGGAGAATATGTAAACACAACAACGGATAGAGTGGATGGAGGGAGGAGTAGAAGGAAAGATAGGAAGGAGAGGAGAAAGGAGAGGAATAGGAGAAAGGGAAAGGCAGAGGAAGAATGGGAGGGAATGTAAGAGTAGGAAAGAGGGGAGGAATGGGAAGAAGAGGGGAAGGGTAAAGGGGAGGAAGGGGAAGGAGAGAAGGGAAAGGAGAGGAGGAAGGAAGGAAGGAGAGAAGAAAGAGAAGAAAGGGGGGTAGGAAGGAGGGAGGGAAGGAGGGAGGGAAGGAAGGAGGGAAGGAAGGAGGGAAGGAAGGAGAGAAGGAGAGAAGAAAGGAGGGAAGGAAGGAGGGAATGTAGGAGAGAAGGAAGGGGGGAAGGAAGGAGAGGAGAAAAGAAAGGAGGGAAGGAAGGAAGGAGGGAAGGAGAGAAGGAGGGAGGGAAGGAAGGAGGGAAGGAAGGGGAGTAGGAGAGAAGAAACGAGGGAAGGAAAGAGGGTGGGAGGGAAGAAGAAGTAGGACCGTTGTAAGATAAGATGGATCTATGGGATGTTAAGAAAGCAATCTTCAAGTATATTGTCAACTGTAGGGTAAAATTGTTATAAATACATATTATTAATAACAGTTATGAGATCATATAATTGTGAATGTATATATGAAATTGATAAAATAAAAATTATAAATTAAAAAAAAATTAAAAAAAAAGATTTCATCACTGCAGCAAAGTCCACATTTTGGACAGAGAGGATCACTGGCTTGAAAGAGGAGTCAAAGAGGTCACCTGTGTCAAAATTGAACAGCCCTCTCTCAACAGATACAACATCATCTATCTCCAGTCTATAGCACAGGCCTTTCCACAGTTCCAAGAAGGATCTACATCCTTTTGCACCAACCAGGCGATTTTGATGACACAGATAAACCTCCAAGAGGCCTTAACGATCTGCTAAAAGGATGCAAATGACCAGATGTCTGCAAGGAGCATAAATCCTTCCCTTCCCCACCAACCAGTCAGAGCTGAAGAAGCTTCTTGGATGAGAAGCAAAACATCTTCAAGGAAAAACCAGAAAGTCCAATTGCCTCTTGAAAAGAAAAAAACACCTTTGGGATATTTTTTCTAAAGAACGTTTGGAGAATTTCTCTTTGATCCCTGCAATCCTACATAGGCTGATTTCAGTTATGAGACCAAGTAAGGGAATGGTGGGATTTCAGCCTTCTTAAGTCAAATTTAAAAAAAAAAATGCAGGCAGAATCAGGAGGCTTCAGGCTGCATTTGTAACTTTGCGACAGCGTTGGAGGAAACACCACAATTCACCACCTGCCTTTGTCACTGATTTATTAGGTGCAAGCAAAATATCACACCCCTGTATAATTTATATGTGACAGAACTTTAATCTGCAAGAGCTATTCTCCCTCACAAATCTATTGGTTTCAGGGACATAATCTTTAGTGAAAAAAGGAATAAGGAATCTTCGAACTCAGCTCAGGATGACTACACAACCACATCTTTGTCATCTGCTTTGCAGCAATTGTCAGAGATGGTTTAATGTAACCATGTTCCTGGCGTTACGTTAAGCTTCCCCGCATTTTGGGATTCCCTGCTACTATACAATCTGTTGGACCCTCCTTTGCTTCTGAATCTGGAGAAAGACCGTCAGAGGCTCCCTCCAGGACCATTATCCCTAGATGCCCCTGAATTTAGTTTTTTTTCCCCTCGTTGCCATCAGAAGACAAGTCCAGCAGGGCCATAACATACTGGTTAATTTTGGGCAACAACTGGCATTTTCAGATTCAAGTTCTTATACTACTATAAACTCTCCTAGGTGACATGTGTCAGTCATTGTTGGAAGGGAGGGAGGGAAGGAGGGAGAGAGTCCAAAAAGTCAAGATGATAGTTGTGACCCCATGTGGCTGTCTGAGACACTGACTTTGCCTGTGGTTGAGATAGCTAGCTAAATTAGATAGATGAATGAATGAATGAATGAATGAATGAATGAATGAATGAATGAATGAATGAATGAATGATAGAGAGATAGAGAGATAGATAATAGATGAGACAGATAGATAGGAAAGTAGATGTGAGAGAGAATGGGTAGGATGGATAGATAGATGGCTGGACTGACGGACGGACAGGACTGACAGACAGACAGATAATAGGATTGATAGAGATAGAGAGACAGACATCAGACATCTTATATGAAGTGGCAGGTACTGAACTGAACACCTCATGCTTGCAAAGTGCAGCATTAAATGGCAGCCATAATACTAATTGTTTCTTTTGGAGAGGCACCAAGTTCCACCACCCACCCCCACTTCCAAATCAGCCTTCTTCAGAATAACCTTGACTTGATCAGTTGAACGGTTTCAGTCTAATGAATGATGGACAGCTCACCGCGTACACAGGAGAATTTGACAAGGGACTCCTGTGTATCCGTTTTAGTTCTCCCTCTCCCCCCCTCCCCTTTCCTTCCACATCCTTGTTTTGTGTTTGGGCATGTTGAGTATCTGAATCTGGGTGCATAAATGCTTTGTTGCATTATGTTAATTCCTCAGCAGCACAATCAAATCCATGTTGTAATTAAAGCTGTCAGTTGGAAGGCAAGCCAATGGCAGCCGAAACACAGCATAACAAATGAAGTGAAATGCTTCTGCATGTAGCTATACAATGCTTCACCAGGCATGAAATTAAATAAGTAATTTGATGTTGACATCAGAAATTGAAATGATACCCACTGTTCCTTCATTCTGTCAGACCTGCATAAACAATAGCCAGAGCAAACATAAGCGCCAATACGACGCCTCACCCTCGCGACTCCTCGCGTTTAATTCACAATATATATGCAGGAATGGAACTGCGGACTTCCCAAGACCCGAAGGAGATAATTTCTTTGGGGTTCTTGATGAGCTCCTGAATGCAGAAGGGGCGGTTGCTTTGCACATCCCACTGCAAAACGCTCTTCAAAAACATTCTTCCTTTGGAAACAGCCCTGCAGCCAAAGAGGCCTGAGAACGTTCTCATGGATTGGTGGTTATTTATGAAGCTGAATCTCCGCGAGAAGATCTTTTCTGCGTTCTGCTTGTGGGCATCCCAATCTGTCACAGCATCATTGCTGTTAACCGTTTTGTTTTCGTTTGGGAAGAGGCAAGGGACTGCACACTGGCCAACAGTTTACGTAACAAGGAAAACGGGGGGGGGGCTTGTTATGAAAGTGCCAGGGGTTTGTACAAGAGATCTGTTCTGATCCAGCTTCCCCAAAGAAACTCTACAGATGAACCCCCTGTAGTTGAAGCAATGATTCCTTTATTACGAGCGCCAGCAGCTCCAGGAAAGAGTGTTCTAACCAAGGCTTCCCAAGAGCATGAAACGAACTCCTTGTCCTGACAAAAAAAACCCCTTTTATTCATTTACTGTGAATTCTGCTCATTCACATCCAGCAAAGTCTTTCAAGGGAGGATTTACAGCCACAGACCTTATCTGGCTTGGAGAGCTGCCAGGCCAATATCTGCAGAACTTGGCAAGGGGTCTCGGAGTGTCACGAAACAATGAAGCGAACTAATTGTCTCCTGCAAACTCCACTCCCCTTTCGCTCCTCTTTTATTTCCACTGGGAGGGGCCATTCATTGTCTGGCCTTACTCCCAAGTCGACCCCTGTTCTTTAGTTGTTCCCTTCGTCTGGCAACTCTGCACATGCGCACACTGGGAACAGGCTCCAGCTGTTCATCTGCCTGACTGATGTCTGACTTTGAAGGCAGCTGATAACTGGCATAAGGCTCTGGCCTCTTCTCTGCCTCCGACGCAGAGCCCTCATCAGAGCCTTCCCCAGACTCCAGGACTGGCCCATGTTCCTCCCCAATCTCCTCACTGTCCGAATCTGCTACCAGCTCTGCTGGCCACTGGTTTTCAGACATTTTGCTAAAACTAAAGTTATCGCTGATGAATGTGGTTGCATGGGATGAAGTTGAGGATGAACACACATTAAAGCAATATTGGACATATAAACCACTCTGTCTATTTATTCATCCATCCATCCCTAACTACACTGGTTTTATTAAACCCTGAGGACAAATATGTATGTTTGCAGGAAATGAAGCTTTGTATTTCTAATTGGGTTGATCAAGGGCGGCCTAGAACAGTGATGGCTAACCTTCTTGTTGTTGTCTTCCAATAATGTGTGCACGTCTGCGTGACCATGTGCCCCCCCATAATGCAATGCATGTGCAATATCCCCCATGCATCCTGCCCATGTGCACGCAATCCTCCCATGCTCCTCACACATGCATGTGCGCCCCCGCCTCCCCGTGGCCCATTTTTGCCTTAGTACTTGTGCCTAAGCTACTAAAATATCCTTCGTGGTCTTCGTCAGGAAAATGATAGGAATTTCTACAAGGAAGAGGGAAAAGTCCCAAGAGATAATGAGGTACCTACTGTAATAAGGCATCTATCACTGTAGATAGATAGAAAAGTAGTAGGCCTCCCTGCAGCCTCATGGAAGCAAAAACAGGGGAGGGGTACACCCCACGCCCCATTTTGGGCCTAGTAAGCCTCCCTGCAGCCTCCTGGGAGCAAAAATGGACTGGGGGGGGGTACACCCCGCACTCCATTTTGGGCCTACTAAGCCTCTCTGCAGCCTCCTGGGAGCAAAAATGGGCTGGAAGAGGGAACATGTGCTCCCCCTCCCACATGTGTGGCAGAGACCCGAAAATCAGCTGGCTGACAGGAGGCGTGCTCGCATGCGCAGTGGAGCTGAGCTGGGGCAACAGCTCACGTGCCTGCAGAGAGGGCTCTGCGTGCCACCTGTGGCATGCGTGTTAAAGGTTCACCATCACAGGCCTAGAACATCCATGCAATGTTCAGGACATAATATAAGCCGGTGCTTATATTTTTTTTAAAGGCACACTCTACTAACAACCCACAACCCTAGAGCAGATTTCAAGTTCTAGCTTTCTGGTTCTGCTTCATTGGCTTACACTGATGACTCTCTCTGTGCTGTGCAGAGAATATTTCCTGATCCCCTTAACGCATTAGGAAGCTAATTAGCATCCGAACTTCCAGTGAAATGGGCCACTTCTAATGTTGCCTCCCATTAAGTCTGATTTACGCCAGTGCAGCCCTGCTTGTTTCCCCTCCAGCTACCTCATGGGATCCTATGGAGAAGCTCATTGTGATCAGAGCTGGGTATAAATGCAGTGTGGAAGAGCCAGCAATTCTGTCCACTATTACTGTAAGGTGTTGAAAGGATGATGATGATGGTTTTTCTTTTGACGCTTTTAGTTCCTTATAAAATGATGAAAGGGACAACAATGATGACAAGTTGGATGATGATATTTAAAGGTTTCTAAAGCATACGTGCTTACCAATGAGATAAGAAGGCTTCAACGCAAGCTGACGCGTCCTCTAAAAGAGGCCGACAGATCTAAGTCATCCTGTTCTGAATTAAGATGCTCTATGAAATACTGATCAGGATTTGGATATATATATGTGGGGTTGAACAGGGAGCAAGTAGGGAGTAAATCACCTAAGATCACCGCAGATGGGGACTGCAGCCAAGAAATTAAAAGATGCTTGTTCCTGGGGAGGAAATCTATGGCAAATTTAGACAGCATACTAAAAAGCAGAGATATCACCCTGCCAACAAAAGTGCATATAGTCAAGGCTATGGTTTTCCCAGTTGCAATATATGGCTGTGAAAGGAAGGCTAAGCACCAAAGAATTGAGGCCTTTGAACAATGGTGCTGGAGAAGACTCCTGTGAGTCCCTTGGACTGCAAGGCGATCCAACTGGGCAGTCCTAACGGAGATCAACCCTGACTGCTCCTTAGAAGGCCAGCTCCTGAAGATGAAACTCAAGTACTTTGGCCACCTAATGAGAAGGAAGGACTCACTAATGCTGGGAAGGATTGAGGGCAAAAGAAGAAGGGGACGGCAGAGAATGAGGTGGCTGGATGGAGTCACTGAAGCAGTCGGTGTGAGCTTAAATGGACTCTGGGGGATAGAGGACAGGAAGGTCTGGAGGAACGTTGTCTATGGGGTCGCGATGGGTCGGACACGACTTTGCAACTAACAACAACAAGGAAGTAAAGGTTGGTGCGGTGGCCTTTGGACCCCCACACAAGTACACTTCTTCCTAGCTTATTCCCGCAAGTGCAGGGTCCACATTTCGGATCATTGGACGGCACTTTGTACGGTCAGCTGTGTCTTCAGGGTGCAGGCCTGTGGCTTGCATATCTTTGTTGATGGTGTCTTGCCATCTTTGTTTTGGATTCCCGCGAGGTCGCCAACCATTGACTTCAAGTTAGTAGGCAGTCTTGGCAATGGTGGAAGGTGCTGATCTCAGGACAGGTCCATACCAGAGGAGCTGGCCTTCTCTCATCTTCCCTCTAATTGGTGCCACACCAAAATGTTGTTGAAGGGTGTCATTTGTGATGTGGTCAAAGAGGGAAATGCCTGATATTGTTCTGACCCAGTCTTCCCGACAGCATGAAGCTTGTCCCTGTCCCAATAAAAAACCCTTTTATTAATTTATTGTGAATTTTGCTCATTCACACCCGGCAAAGGAGAAGGTACCAGCGTACACATGTGCCGAGCTGCCAGAAGAAAAGAACAGCTAAGAAATCAGGGTCGACTTGGGGGTAAAGCCACAGGTGAATGGTAAATGGCCCCTCCCGTAGGAAATAAAAAAGGAGTGAAAGGGGAGTGGGCTTTTGCAGGAAACAATTTGTTCATCTGTTTGTTAGTTCATTTCAGGAATGCGAAGATGTGTCCATGAATCTCAGAGACTCTGTGCCGAGTCTTTCCTTGCACAGCGCTGCATTTGGAAAATATTCACATGGCAGCTTTCCAAACTAGATAAGGTCTGTGGTCATAACTTCATCTTTAAAAGACTGTTCTCCAGGCCTTTGCTGAATGTGAATGAGAGGAATTCACATTCGTTTAATAAAAGGGGTTTTGTTGGGACCAGGAATCTGCTTCGTACTTTTTGGGGAAGCCTAGGTCAGAACAGACGGAATTTACCAAAATCCATTATCATCATCTTGCGCTGTGTTTCTTTTCATCTTCAGTCATGGAAATCACCTACTCAGACCACGGCTGCACCGTTTCAAAAACTCCTTGTAATTTCCAAGGCCTCTTATTCAACCTGTTACTTCTTCGAATTGCTGTACAAATCTCTACACCACTCACTCAATTATTGAAAGGCCTGGTCTTCCTAAGGTTGCCCCTTGCCAAAATGTGTCTTGTGTAATGACCGATAGTTTCATGGCAAGGATCACAACTGGAGAGAGAGCAGTCCTTTGACCTTAATGATGACACTGATTCAAGGATAACCTTTCAGTTACTGAATCCAATCATCCTTCGTTTTCCCTCCTTGGGGCCATTTCAAGCAGGTCTTTTCTCCCCTCCCCCCAATTGTGTTTGTGTTTGTGTGTGTGTGTGTGTGTGTGTGTGTGTGTGTGTGTGTAGGGGGATTGTGTGTTGTGCTGAGCAGCAACAACAGGGAGCAAAAACTATCTCCATGCCATGGGAATGGGAGTGCTCCTTTGGATATCTATTGTGGCCCGCCAGCAGCCAGCAGAGCTGGCAGAAGATTTAGAAGACTCGGCATCCTACCTGCATGCTTTGGAAGCCACAGAAAAAGCCATGCGGTGGCGGCGGCAGCAGAGATGCCCTGGCTCTGCAGGGAGAGTTAGGCAAGGGCATCGTGAGCCTAGGAGTTGTGCGAGCGGGGAGCGGAGTTGTCCAACATGTACGAGATAGCAGGGATAAGTATGAACATGGACATGAACAAGGAAATGGGTACAAATAAATGGGGACAGTAGGACAGGGACGGTAGGCACGCTGGTGCACTTATGCACGCCCCTTTACGGACCTCTTAGGAATGGGGTGAGGTCCACGGTAGACAATGTAGGGGTTTGAAGATGTAACAACGGAGTCAAGTAGAGCATTTCAGGTGTTGACCACTGTTGTTGAAGTTGCATTTTCTTCAATCAAGTTTGGAGCGATTTACCTTGGGTTTGTATCTATTGTTGGTGTATTATTGAGGGCGAACCTGAAGTAGTCAGTAGTCAGTTGACAGGTAGGACATTGTGGCAGATAATTCTGTGTACAATGCTTAGGTCGGACCATAGGCAGCATAGTTCCAGGTTGTCCAAGCCCAAAATATTGAGCCTGGTGGCGTAAGGGTTTCTATTGCAAGTAGGGGAATTGAGTATTCTTCTCGTGAAATACTTCTGGACCCACTCAATTGTATTATTGTTCGATATACAGTGTGGATTCCAGGCAGACGAGGTGTATTCGAGAATTGGTCTGGCAAAGGTTTTGTATGCCTGAGTTTGCAGTACAATGTTACCAGAGAAGAAGCTTCACAAGGTTAGGTTAACAACTCTTAGTGCCTTTTTGGCAATGCTGTTAGAGTGAGCTCTGGTGCTTAGATCATTAGAGATGAGTACTCCTAGATCCTTGACAGAGTGAGGGTCATCTACGAGGTCGTATTTGCCCAGCTTGTATTTGATGTTCTGATTTTTGTTGCCAATGTATCCTGCATTTTAGCCTGGGTATCCTGCATTTTAGCCTGAGTATCCTGCATTTTAGCCTGGGTATCCTGCATTTTAGCCTGAGTATCCTGCATTTTAGCCTGGGTATCCTGCATTTTGGGCTCGGCTCAAAAAAGGTATCTAAAATCCTCCAAAAGCTCACATCCAGCATCTCTCTGCAACTCTTTAAAGCAGCCATGTGAATCCAGAGGGGGGGGGATGTGGCTGTTTGAAAGAATGGGAGCCAGATGTTACATACAAGCATCTTCACAGCATCCAATTACCGAACGACAGTTAAAACTACATCAGCTTCCTTTTACAGAACAACAGAGTTGGAAGGGACCTTGTAGGTCATCTAGTCATCTAACCCTAACCCTAACCCACCCCTCACTGCTCAAGCCGATGATCTTATGCCATTTCTTACAAGTTTTGATGATATCCAAAATGAAGGTCCCGATACAGTCACCTCATTCTTCTTTATGCTGGGAGAACAATGGTTAAAATTGTAAGCTGTTATGCGATGGGCCTCAGGAAATGTACCAAACAGAAGTCCACAGCAGGAAAGAGAGAATTTCTTCCTTTCTCTACTTGAAATCCTTTTATTCTGCTTTTCCTGCCAAAAAAAAAAAAAGATAAAATAAACCCATCCCAAGATTAAAATAATTAAAACCCCAATTAAAAAGCATCACATTTGTTTTAAACCAAGATCTAAACAATTGGGCATGTATTGAAAGTCTTTAAAAATGCAATAGACACCTTTTAAAAGATCATTTTGGAAGGAGGAGAACCTATTAAGACATCAGCTAAATAAGGCTAGCAAAAACCACAAAAACATGTGAAAACAAAGCGCTGGAACGAACCGAGAAAATAAGGGCCCACAAGTGAAAATTCCACTTTATAAGTTGATGCCAGCCGAGTTTTATATAAAAGGACAACTTAGGGGAAAAATTTCTCTAATTGGGAAGATTCCTATGGGAGCAGGCTGGTTTTTCATTATTGATCTTCTGCATCCAGACACTTTCGATGTCAGGTATCAAAAATCAAATGTATGAAAGCAGAAAAATCGCTGTTTCTTACCACCACATCCCTTTTAGGAAATAAACTAAGCTAACACACTGTGGGAATAAATTGACAAACCATCTTGTGTTGTTACAAAGAGAAAGAAAGGGTGGGATGGGGAAAGAAGCAGGAGGGAAAAATGACATCCTTCCATCAAAATCCATGGGGGAAGTTTTGCTTTTGAAGTCGCATCAATCTGGGGGTCTCCCTTCTCACCAGCCTTGCCTCCTGCCCACCTCGTCCGTACCCCCACTCACCACAAAGCTTTGCCACCGGAGTCCAGGCCAACCAATGGCAACATGTCATGGGGGTTGGTTGATGTGTGTCTATTTAGTCTCAGCATAGGCCGAAATGCCATCATTAATTCATTATCCAGCTGCCTGTCAAATAAATTGGCAATTACACCCACCGCCGGAGCCTGGAATTTCAGTAAATAGCATGTTTCTGTCGATGGAGCCGTTGAGAAATGTTAAAAAAAGAAAAGGTGGGGGGAGAGAAGAAGGATGGGAGAGGAAATTAAACAACGAGAACATGTTTGTTTCACTAGCAAAATGACAAGAGACGATGCTTGTCAAGGCAACGTTGGGACTGGGGGGGGGGGGAGCTCTTGTAACAGAGCCAGGCAGAAGGGAGGTGGACTGGAATAGGTTTCAGGAAAAGGGAGAAACATGCATACACACAGAGGGGTAATTCTCATTTATCTATCTTTTTTTTCCCTATTTCCTTGCAGAGCTCCGCTCCTTCCAGCTTGGGAACAGGCTACTTTGTAAGTGGATCTCAACTTCTTTTTTTTTAAAGATACGTGTCATGGAACAGTGTCAAACATGGTGTTGGAAGGAATGTCCATCTGGGCTCAGCTCCAAGTGGGGGAAAAGACACTGGCGTCATGGAGGCTGCTTGGAAAGATGGTTTAATGTTGGACAGGATCACATGGCTTGAGGTCCTGAACAGAAAAGGGAAATCACATGCTTCCAGATGTTGGGTGAAGAAGAAAAAGAGGCAGAGATGATGAAAGTCCCTGGTTTTATGCCCTCTCTGGCCTTTGATCTTGAGCTTTTATTCTGATTGGTTGTCAGACTCCCATGGGGCCATTGAGGGGCAGCTCTCTAGGTTGTGTTTTGAGTCCAAGTTTGGTTGAGCATTGCTTCTTCCCAGGTGCCCTGTGGTGAGATGGGTAAAGGACTATCATGCCTTAATCCCATCCCCCTGGAGCTGAAAGGGGGAAATCTTTGTTAGGTAGAATAGACTGGCTCGGCACATTAATGGCCCATTGACAAAGGTGGGGGCTATTAAGAGTAAGTCTGTTTCCTACCTAAAAACATGTTTCTCCATTTCTGATCCAGGGAAATGTAATATTCTGCCTTTTCAATATTTCCCAGGATATTTCATTTTTCTAGGAGAGGGGTGGGTTTTAACTTCCTACCATGGTAATCCCCAAGAAGGGAGATGTTGAAGTGGATAATAGTATTTCAGCGGATGGGCTTACCCAATTATTTCCATGGCTTTCACCGGTTGGCTTGCAACCCAAAATTATGACCATTGTTTTGAACAGAATGCTTTGCGTCCCCACCAACTTCCTTTCTTAATCAACCCATCTTCCTTAACCCCCATTCTTCCACCCCACCCTTTAACTCTGCCCTGGGGGTGGGTCCCTCTCCCTCTTTATTGTCCCTCTCCTTTATGTTGTTGACCTCCCTTTATCCAGGTTAATCCTTCCTTCTCCTAGGACTGGTTTTCAAGGGTCCATCTAGGGTCTACTTTTTAGGAAACCAGTCTACTGTGACCAGAAGGCTGGTTTCATGCAACACATTAGCCCTCGTTAAAATGAGAATGGGCAGTCAGAGGTTCAGTATTGGGGGAGGGTTGTGTGTGTGTGGCTTTTATATAAGATTGTTTGAAGTCATCACATTAAGTCATAATCAGGGTTATCTGGGAGAGGGGGCAGAGCATTTCACGTCAAAGGAGAACTTGTGTTTTGTTAATCCAGTTTTGAGATTTAAGATGCTGTGTGAACCTAGCCAATATTTATATTTATTTATATTTATATTTATATTTATATTTTTATATATATAGGCTAGGCGCACATACACACACCACATTTTTCAGAGTATAAGACGCACTGGAGTATAAGACGTACCAAGATTTTAAAGAAGCAAATTAAAAAAAAAAGTTTTTTCACTCTACAGACCTCCCAGAAATGGCCCATTTTTCACAAAACCGGGTCTGTTTTTTGTCAAAAAAAAAAGGGCATGCATAGCCTTTAGGAGGCTTATAGAGTGCTCCTGGGGGTTGGGGGGGGGGCAAAAATGAGCAAAAACAGCCAGTTTTTTGCTCATTTTTGCTCTCTCTAGCCCCCAGGAGTACTCTGGAAGCCTCCTAAAGGCTATGCATGGCCATTTTTGCAAAGGGGGGGGGGGTTCGAGAGGCAAAAAAATGCTGTATTCAGTGTATAAGACAAATCCAGATTTTCACCCTCTTTTTTGAGGGAAAAAGGTGTGTCTTATGCTCTGAAAAATACGGTATATATGTGTATGCATGTCTTGGGAAAGAGATTTAAATACACTGAATGAGGCTGATACGTACAGTTGTATTCTACAGTAGATAGATGCCTTATTACAGTAGATATCTCATTATCTCTTGGGACTTTTCCCTCTTCCCTGTAGAAATGCCTATCATTTTCCTGACGAAGATATTTTAGTAGTGTATTCATCTCCATATTTCCAAGTATTCCATCTGCTCCATTGATTAAAGTACTGAGCCTTGATATCACCTGTGGATATAGGGCAGGATGTGGGCAACACGCGTTCTTCTAGCTATACATGCTGGTTGTCAAATGAGTTTCAGGCTCCCGTCTGAAAAATACAAGAAAAAGTGAGGCACAACCTATCAAGCAGTGTATACAGTTAATCATGCATCCTTATTAAATGCAGTGCAAGTAGGTTGCACAGGGTACGTAACCTGCTGGATTCACATCTGGTATTTGGCCAGCACCTTCCCAAATGGTCTTGAGAAGAACAGCACACGTTAAGAAATGCTGTTACCTTATCACTAAACAAAAGAGCTAACAAATGGAACTCCTGTGTATAAAACTCAGTTTGTGTTTGCTCCCATTATCTATGTAGGCATCTATCTACTGAAAAGAGCCGAGGTGGCGCAGTGGTTAGAGTGCAGTACTGCAGGCAACTTCAGCTGACTGCTAGCTGCAGTTCGGCAGTTCAAATCTCACCGGCTCAAGGTTGACTCAGCCTTCCATCCTTCCGAGGTGGGTAAAATGAGGACCCAGACTGTGGGGGCAATATGCTGACTCTGTAAACCGCTTAGAGAGGGCTGAAAACCCTATGAAGCGGTATATAAGTCTAACTGCTATTGCTATTACTATTTATAAATAAGTATTGTTCAGCTGATTGGAGGGTGTGTTTTGATACAATAACAACATCAGCTTCTTCATTCTACATGATATGTGTTAATTTTAAAACAGGTTTGAATGGAATGTTTGATTGATTTTGATTTGATTTTTATTATATTTATATGCCGCCCTTTTCCCCCGAAGGGGACTCAGGGCGGCTCACAGTTCAAATCAGGGAAGGGGGGTACAGACAGAAAATAAAAAGATGAAACATAACAATACATAATTTAAAAACACACAACAGTCATACCATTCGAGACAGGGGCAATAGCTCTTTAGCCCCAGGCCTGTCGGAACAGCCAGGTTTTAAGGGCTTTGCGGAAGGCCTGGAGGGTGGTGAGGGTTCGAATCTCCACGGGGAGTTCGTTCCAGAGGGTCGGAGCAGCCACAGAGAAGGCTCTCTGTCCTAATATAATATAAAAAGGGTGAGATTATTGGGATATATGAAGTTCCCTTTGACAGATTTTCTTACTCATTCATGCATGCATGCATGCGATTATGTGGCCACCCAATACAAACTATTTAACTAGGGAAAAGAGAAAGGGAAAGGAAGAGAAGGGAAAGAAAAGGAAGGAGGGACAGAGGAGAAAGAAGGGAGAGAGGGAGGGAGGGAGGAAAAGGAAGAAAGGAAGGGAGGAGAAGGGAAAAAAAGAAGGAAGGAAAAGAGGAAACCATAACTAATTGAAACATATTAAACAACAAAATGGTGGACAGAACTGAAAACTGCCACAATCCTAAGGTAGCACTTCATAGCTCAATTTGCATGAATTGATCAAAACTGGCATCTCAGAGTAAAACAGGTTTTTTTTTCCCCAGCCTTATGTGATGATCTCAGGAACTAAACTTGGTAGATCTGGCATGCAAGATGTATTGTTATAAAGGTGTTGGGCTAGGATGGAGGAGATCTAGTTCAAGGCCATTTCCAGACATGAAGATTCACCGAGTGCTTACGGGTCAATCATCATACCTCAGTCCAACCTGCTACCTGCAGTTGAAATTGTGGGGGTGAAAGAAAGGCACCTTGAGATTGTGGAGAAAAAGTAGGGACATAAACTGATGATGATGAAAGTGCTGTGGGTTGTCCATAGTGTTTCTCACTAACTGTGCTTAGTGCAATTTGGGATCCTCCTTTTGATAGAAATGAAACTATGTGAGAAGACCATCTCTTTATTGGAAAACTCATTCCTTCTCAGAGGTAAGAGCTGAGAAGCAGAAGCATCCAAGGGGTTGATGACATCCAAGAATCAATGAGTGGGTCCTCAACTAGAGGTTATTAATTTGTCTGGATACTGGTTTATGCAGGGGTGGCTTCAAAAATTGCAGCAACAGGTTCACTGCCCCATTGTTGGGTGGGTGAGGCCGTGGTGGGCATGGCCTAGTCGGCCTCCTGCACCATGGCGGGTGGGGCACTTTTTGCCCCCCCCCCAGGCTCCGGAGGCTTCCATCGAGCCTCCGGGAGGGTGAAAACTGTTTCCCCTGGGTTCCGGAGGCCCTCTGGAGGCTGGAGACAGGTCCATTTCTAGACTTACAAAACCTCTGGTATGCCCTTTCCCATCCTCCCTGAGCCTCCGCATGGGCCCTTTACTTACCTGGCATGATGAACGGGCCACATGGCAACTCCTGGGAGGGGAGGAGTGGCTGGGGCCAGGGGTGGTATTTGGGGGTTCGCTGAACTGGGCAGAATCCTAGTAAGAGGAGTGCCTGAACCCGTACAAACTCCCAGCAGCTATGGTTGCTTGGATGATGACTTATGATTATAATTCTCCTGGTTGGGAGTAAACAAATGGGCAGCTTGTATGGGAGGAACCAAGCTATCTTTATTGGCGGCAGAATAATTCATGTTGGAACCGAAGAATCTCAACTCATGGCGTTGTAATTTCCACATTATTAGCCCTGGTAGATCCCAATTACATGTAGTCCTCGACTTATGACCACTGTTGAGTCCAACATTTCTATTGCTAAGTAAGATAATTGTGACGTGAATGTTTCCCCATTTTACAAGCTTTGTTCCCACCGTTGTTAAGTGAGTCACTGAAGTTGTTTAGTTAGTAACACGGTTGTTAAGTGAATCTGGCTTCCCCATTGAGTTTGCTTGTCAGAAGGTCACAAAAGGGATTTACATGACCTCAGGACACTGCAACCATCATAAATAAGAGTCAGTGGCCAAGCGTCCAAGTTTTGATCACATGACCATGGGGATACTACAGTGTGAAAAGCTCTCATAAGCTGCTGGGGGTTCACGGGGCTTCGGGAGAACCTCAAGCTAAGATTCTGTGCAGTTCAGAGAACACCCAAATCCCACTACTGGCTGGCCCTGCCCACCCTTCCCCTCCCCTCCCTTTCCAGGAGTCCCCACGTGGCCTGTTTTGGATGCAGGTAAGTGCAGGGTATGCACAGAGGGTCAGGGAGGGCGAAAAACGGTCCTACCAGAAGATCATGAAGGCCGGAAACAGGCCCGTTTCTGGCCTCCAGAGGGTCTCCGGAGCTCAGGAAAGACCAATTTTCACCCTCTTAGAGGCTCAAGGAAAGCGTCTGGAGCCTGGGGAGGGCACAAATGCCCCTCTCCTATCATGGTGCAGAAGGCTGGCTAGGCCATGCCCACCATGGCCACACCCACCCAGCAACTGGGCAGAGAACCCCTTGCTAAAAATTTTGAAACCCACCCCTGGTCATAAGTCACTTTTTTTCCCCAGTGCTGTTGTATCTTCGAATGGTCCCTAAATGAATTGCCTGTAAGTCAAGGACTATCTGTCCTGTGATCTTCCTTCTGACCCCGTGACACAGACTTGTGACACAGAAGAAGAAAAGCAGCAGGTTTCAATCCACCTGGGTCCCTTTTTCATCTCTCTGCTTTCGTTTCTCATCTATTTCTCATCGTCAACTGAACATTTATGTCCCTCATCTTCACTCTCTGTGCTAAAGGGACTTACCCGAAGAGTGAAACCTGTTCCACAAAAGTTAATGTAATTCCGTCTCTGGTTCTACCCCCCCACCCCCCCACACCGAATATCAACAAATGAAGTTAAATTGACTTTCTATATATCATCTGGCTCCTTGACAGCAATGCCTCTTCCATCCACAGATATCCTTCTGTCTTCAGTTGCTGAGGAAAATAAACATTTTTAGCATCCCAAGCCTGGTATAAACTCCCCCGAAAGCAAGACGGGGTGTCAGTGACTACATCTGTCAGGAAATCTACAGACAGCTCAAGCTGTCAAGAACAGGCATGCTATGTGCTAACAACGCCTGGCTGTCTTTTCTTCACTCCCCAAGCTGGCATTTGCAAAGTACTAGACACTTGGTACGAGCTTACAGGAGTGCGCGTACACACACACACACACACACACACACACAGAGTGTTTCCTCCCTAGCGGTCTCCGTTATGGGTAGATCGCCTCAGAGTTGTATCTTGGCTCTGAAGATCCCGTTGAATTGCAAATACCAGAATAAATGTCGTTAATTAACTTTTTTTTTGTCTTTTAATGACACCCCCCCCCCCCATAATCCCTTGCACCTGGGGTGGAGTCAAGGCAACTGAATGGAGCTGTGTGTTTACTGGCCGGATGCCTTTCTTGTCACCAAGGCAGAGTTCACAACAGGTAGTTTGCTCATTGTGTGAGGGAGAAATATCTGCCGCTACCTAGAATAGAATTCACAGCCCCTGAGTGTGAGGTGAGGGCTCCACCTCTTGACCATGACACCACTCTGTGTCATTAATTAAATTGACCCAGTCTTAATATTCTTAATGTTCAAATGTGTTGGGGTTTTGGGGGGAGGGGGGTTTGGCTTAGTGCAGGGGTGTCCAAACCTGGGAACTTGAAGACTTGTGGACTTCAACTCCCAGAATTCCCCAGCTGGGGAATTCTGGGAGTTGAAGTCCACAAGTCTTCAAGTTCCCAGGTTTGGACACCCCTGGCTTACTGTGTGGGATGAACCCGGCCCATTCAATTAATTTGATGCTGAATCTGTTGTGCAAGCCAAGAAGATGGGCTCCTAAACCAGGTTAAATTGTCTAGTTCACTGTGATAATCAGACTAAGAGTCACAGATATTGTCATAGAACACCTATCCGAAAACAGCTTTATTACCCGAGACTTGGCTAACCTCTTCTTCACAGATTTTGGTATTAGACCACTTGTTCTTTTGTTTCACATTTCATTTGTACCTGTTGTGTTGCTGGCTTAGTTTTGTGAACGCTTGCAACGTTGCCTGCCATTTATTTATTTATATTATTTTGACTTAGATGCCACCTGACCCCAATCAACCGTGGAATATTCGTAGCACAAAAAGAGAATAGATATGCAACCCGGATACAAAGGATAGCAATAAACAGATGGCCTATCTAGTGAACACAACGTATTTCATATTCAGAACAGGAGATTGTGTTCATCTTAGCTCAAAGCCTAGGACAGGGATGGCTTGCCTTTTTGTTGTTGGGTGCCAAAAATGTGAGGGCATGTGCACGATAGTGCGCATGTGTGCCAGCACCCATAATGCAAAGCCTCCCCACAAACAAACTTCCAGTTTGCCCATTGGGCCTGTTTTTCGCCGTTCCCAGGCTCCAGAGGATTTTCTGAAGCCTGGGGAGGCCGAAAATGGCCTCCCCCAGCCATCTGGAAGCCGGAAATTGATTGTTTCCTAACTTCCAATTTCCTCGTTGGGCCCATTTTTCGGCCTTTCCAGGTTCTGAAGGCTTTTCTGAAGCCTGGAGAGGGTGAAAACGGCCTCCCCAACCCTCCAGAAGGCTGAAAATCAGTTGGCTGGCACACGCATGCGCGCTGGAGCTGACAGCTCACGTGCCGGCAGATATGGCTCTGCGTGCCACCTGTGGCATGCGTGCCATAGATTCGCCATCACGGGATTAGGGGAAGAGTCCTTTAAGGCCCTCCAGAACACCATCAGGATGGGGACATTGCTACATTGAAGGAATCTGGAGTATGCCAACTTTATTGGTACGATCCAGCAAAACTTGTAGCTTGGGAGTTATTTGATATCTGAGCCAAGGTGGCGTAGTGGTTAGAGTGCAGTACTGCAGGCTACTTCTGCTGACTGCCGGCTGACTGCAATTTGGCAATCCAAATCTCATTGGCTGAAGGTTGATTCAGCCTTCCATCCTTCCAAGGGGGCAATATGCTGACTCTGTAAAACCACTTAGAGAGGGCTGCAAAACACAGTAATGTGGTATATAAGTCTAAGTGCTATTGCTATAGCATTTAGAGTCCCTAGGGAGTGGGCGGCATACAAATTCCATTAAAGTTTGAAAGTTTGAAAGCTATCTCAAGTAGCCAGTAGAACTTTATAGGTGACTAGACTATGGGCCCTTGGTAGGGATAATTCCTTACCTAAAGAGAGAAACAAAATGACCACAGGTTGGAAAAATAAGTGGGAGCAGGAGTGACTTCTGACTTCCTGCCTATTTCCCCACTGACTTTCCTTGTGGGAAGCTGGTGTGGAGCATCAGAAGCGATGGTCACAGGATTATGGCAGAGTGGCCTCATAGCAATACTGACGTGCCCCAAACTTTTAGATTTCAAACCCACAGGAGTGATGAGTCACAGATTATGGATGCATTCTTAAAGTTAACCCATTTGAGACACATTGATTTAAGCCCTATTGCCCTAAGATGTACTGTTTCGCTCAGTTGAAGGTTACAAACAGACAAACGGAAGAGTTTTAGTGTTATATAGCAAACCAGCCTATTGAATAGCACAGAAGCAAACTGGTAGGTACTGGTTGGGTGGGAGAAGCTGGCAGTTGAAGTTGGGTGGGAGATGCTGGCATTCTCAAGTTGGCCAAGGTTAAGAAACACGGATCTAAAGGGATAGAGCTCCACTGTTCTATGCTGCAATTAGCTTGGGTCATCCTGATAGAACAGGGGTTTCAAACTCGATTTCATTGAGGGTCACATGAGGGTCGTGTTTGACCTCAAGGGGTGGGGTGGGCATGGTCAGGGATGTCACTCCTGCCAGGGGCACCTGTGGTAGCCCAAATGCTCTGCCAGCGAAAACAGGTTCACAAGCTCCGTTTTCACTGCAGAGGGTTGCAGGAGGCCGTGGCAGCCGAAAACAGAGCTTGGGAGCCTGTTTTCACTGGCAGAAGTACTATGGGCTGTTTCCTTCACTGTTTCCAGGGTGGCCCCCCAGATCTAAGTACCCCACGGGCCGGATCTGGTCTTCAGGCCTTGAGTTTGACACCCCTACACTAGAATACATGTCCACAACTGTCAAAACAGGAAAGTAATAGGGGGAAGGAATAATTACACATTTGAGTTAGTGAATGATTAGTAATGATGGACCAATTTCCCTATCATTGGAAGTCATACTTAGAATGCCAAATTGTAGGTCCAAACATTGCATTCTTAATCAGATTCTCTCCATATTTTTTTGGTCTTTCAAAAGATGTTTATATTTCATTCCCATCACATCTGGCCATCAAAGTATATTATAAGAATAAGATCTTGCAAATGAGATGTCTTCACTTCCTGCCAAAAGGAAACGATTAGAGCAATTGATACTTGAACGCAAACAGAAAACGACGGTTCTTGGATCGTCCTTTGGTCCATGCAACTATGGAAAATCCAAACGGTAATCAATACTGAATCATAATTGGAAGGAGATTTTAGGCTATCAATCTCACCCCTTGCTCAGTTCAGGAATCCAAAGGAAAGTATCCCCAACATATGGAAATCTAGCTTTTTCCTTGAACTTCACTTGAATAGGAGCCCACCGCTTTTTCTGTGTAATTGGTTCCACTGGCACTTACTGTTGGCTTGAATTATGAAAGCTATTCAAGTTTGTTAGATCAAAGACCAAACTGATTGCACATGTAGGAATTAAGAACATACTGGAGCAGCTCTGCAATGAAGACCTGGAGATATCAAGAAGGGATTGAAAGCCTTTGTGCTAGACTGGGTTCTAACTAGAGGTGGTATTCAGCCAGTTCTGACCGGTTCTGGTGAATTAGTAGCGGAAATTTTGAGTAACTCCGAGAACTGGCAAATACCACCTCTGGCTGGCCCCGCCCCCATCTATTCTCTGCCTCCTGAGTCCCAACTGATTGGAGTCCCAGCTGATTGGCTTGGTCTTCTTCTGTTGTCTTACACAGGAGAATGGAGTTGGAAAGCAGGTTAGTGGGGTACAGATGGAATGGGGAATTTACAGTATCCTTCCCCTGACATGCCCACCAAGCCACACTTACCAAGCCACACCACACCCACAGAACCGGTAGTAAAAAAAATTGAATCCCACCACTGGTCCCACCACTAACTCCAGATGTGGGAAACATAGAGGCTGAATGGATCCTGGAAACCTAGCAAGAATTTATTATTTGAGGCAGTAGAATGAATCTAAGTTCTTTCTGAGTTCTGTCCTGTATAGGAGATCCCATTTACCATTCTTTGGAGATATTTTCACCTCTTTAATAATATTTTTCAACAATGTTAACTTTTCTAAGTGCTAATAGAGCTACTTTCTTTCCTTTACCCATCTGTAGAGAACAGAGGGAATGGCCTTGAGGGCTAGGAGGAAATGGCAATAATCAGGTACAAGAGGGCAAAGTCTTGGGAAGAAATGTAGCCTGAGGAAACATCTCAAGACCGTCTTCAGTTCTCCAGAAGATACAGGACAGGACAGGACAGGACAGAATAGAATAGAATAGAATTCTTTATTGTCCAAGTGTGGTTGGACAGACAAGGAATTTGTCTCAGTGTATATAAAAAGACAAGATACATTCATCAAGAATCATAAGAAACAAGACTTAATGATAGTCATAGGGTACAAATAAGCAATCATGAACCAATCAGTATCAGTATAAATCATGGTCTCATGTCCATGTTTATACTTAGACCTGTTATCTCGTACATGTTTGACAAACTAAATAAATAAATCATCCTAAAAGAGAAACGAAAAGGAAGGGCAATGCATTCTTTTTTCCAGCCGTGATGTACATTCCCCTCTTGTACTTCAAATCCCCTAAATTTTCAGCCTGCAATCACCATGGTGGAATGTGAGAATCTCACTTGGTCTCAGTCCTAGATTTCATATTTGGGGGTGTGGGGGGAAGTGCATATGCTGCGTTACGTTTCCCATTATGCATTTAGACAGACGAGCTTTGTGCGGGTGGGTGAGATTAATTAATCTTTGAGGAGAAAGGCTGGTGAATTGTTTTGACATTTGTTCTTCAGCTACCAAACAATATGTCTCTCCCGTTCCCAGCTGAGGAAAGCTTTAATTTGCAACCAATCTGGAGAATCTGGAAAGCATACGTTGCTGGAACCTCCCCCGCAGGAAGTCGCTCATAAAGGAAGACCTAAAAGGCAGTGCATCCGACAGCTGTTTTGGCTCTTATGGGATGCCACAGGGACACCACAAAGGATGGGGCTGGATGACATTCAAAACGCCTTTCCCAGGAGAGCCACACACGAGACAGCTGTGTAAAGGTAGCAACCCAAAGAAGGATAAATGGCAGGGAAGCTAGGTTGGATTTTCAAGCCACAAACTGTGCACGGGGCGTTCTGCCTGTTAACATAGCAGTTCCACAAGATTTCTTTGTGTGACACACAGATGTACCACATACCCATTAAAAAAAGCCACCTGGATATTTTAATTCTGAGTTGTTTTTCGAGATTCAACCTAGAAATAAGGATAAATTTTCTGACAGCGAGGGCAATCAACCCACGGAACAGAAGTTGCCTTCAGAAGTTGTGGGAGCTTCATCACTGGAAGCTTTCAGGAAGAGACTGGACTGCCATTTGTCAGGAATGGCATAGGGCAGTGATGGCTAACCTTTTTTTCATTGAGTGCCGAAACCATAATGCAAACCATGTGCGACCGCCCGATATGGACCCCCCACGCGGTACACGCGACATGCACACACTCCCATGCCCCATTTTGGGCTGAGTAGGCTCCCCTGCAGCCTCCTGGGAGCAAAAACAGGCCAAAGGGGTGCTCCCCACACGCCGCCCACCATGCATGCATTTGAAACCCCCCCACTCCCCACGCATGTGTGTGCGTCTCCCTCATGTGCCCCTACTCCCGCATACGTGGCAGAGAACCAAAAATCAGCTGACTGGTGGGAGGTATGCACACATGCGCAGTGGAACTGAGCTTGGGTGATGGTTTGCATGCCAGCAGAGAGAGGGGTCTGCATGCCACCTGTGGCACGCATGCCATTGGTTTGCCATCACAGGTGTAGGGTCTGCCTGGGAAGCAGGTTGGACTAGATTACCTGCAAAGTCCCTTCCGACTCTGTGAATCTGTACTTTTAGGAATATCTGTTGTATTTAGACAACTAAACATACTCTGCCATTGCCCAGACGGCTAAGACCATTGGAGGTTGGCATATCCTATTTTCAAGGAAGAATATTATGGCAATAATATGAAGGCTTATGCCTGGCTTTGTTGACTGAAGAAAAACACCTTTGCTGTAAGAAGGAATCGTTCACCAAATCACCCTGCAACATCTTCCCCAAAATTGTTTTCATTTCCAGGTAGTCAAAGTTACAATAGCACTGTAAAAATTAACTTATGACCATTTTTCACACTTATGACTGCTGCAGCATCCCCACGGTCACGTGAATAAAATTTGATGCTTGGCAACTGACTCATATTTAGGATGGTTGCAGTATCTCAAGGTCACTCTGATCCCCTTTTGCAACCTTCTGACAGGCAAAGTCAATGGGTATGAATCAGGGGTGGGTTCCTGCCAGTTCTAACCTCTTCTATAGAAGAGGTTCCACAAATCTACCGTGCCATTTAGAACTGGTTCCAGCTCCCTCCCCCCGCCCATCCACACATCATCAAGATGAAGAGCGAGAGGAGGAATTCTGGGAGTTGAAGTCCACAAGTCTTAAAGCTCTCAAGTTTGAACACACTTGGGTTTTTTTCCCTAAAGGGTTAGGGGTGCAAGGGTCTTGTAACTTGACAGCTTTAAGACTTGCATGCTTCAAATGCCAGAGTTTCTGAGCCAACATTTTGGTTGCTAAGCAAGAGCGTTGTTAAGTGAGTTTCACCACATTTTACAAGTTGGCCATGCCCACCCAGTCAAATGGCTGGCAAGCCACTCCCACCCAGTCACATGACCAGCAAGCCACTCCCACAAAGCAGGCCACACCTACAGAAGAGGTTCTCAAAAAATTTAAAACCCACCACTGGTATGAACCAGATTCACTTAACAACCATGTTATTAACAACTGCGATGATTCACTTACCAACAGTAGCAAGAAAAAATTGTAAAACTCAGTTAATGAATTTCTCACTTAGCAACATAAATTTTGGGCTCAATTGTGGTTGTAAGGACTGCCTGTATTTATTTGTATCCCACCTTTATGTTTATTTTTTTCAAATAAAAAGGGACTTTCCTCCAGAAGTTGTGGATACTCATAGCACTAGAGGTTTTAAAAAAGAGATTGGACAACGATTTGTCTGAAATGGTATAGGCTGTCATGGTGAACCTATGGCACGTGTAGCCATATTTGCTGCATGCCAATCATCACCTCCAGTGCACATGTGCGCACCGGCCAGCTGATTTTCAGCCTTCCAGAGGGCCAGGGGTGGCCGTTTTTGCCCTTCCCAGGCTTCAGGAAAGCTTCCAGAGGCTGAGGAGGGTCATGCGCGCATGCACAGGTGGACAGGGAGGATTGAATTGGTGTGGGCATAGCACGCATACACACAATTTTGCATGCCATAAGAAAAAGGTTTGCTATCACTGGGTATAGGGTTTCTCACTTGGTGCAGTGGTTAAAATGTAGTCCTGCAGGCTACTTCTGCTGACTGCCGGCTGCCTGCAATTTGGCAGTTCAAATCTCACCCAGCTCAAGGTTGACTCAGCCTTCCATCCTTCCAAGGTGGGTAAAATGAGGACCCAAATTGTTGGATGGCAATATGCTGACTCTATAAACTGTTTAGAGAAGGCTATAAAGCACTGTAAAGTGGTATATAAGTCTAAGTGCTATTGCGGTTGGACCAGAAGACCTCCAAGGTCTCTTCCAACTCTGCTATAGCTAATTCAGGATTTGAACTCACAGTCTCTCACTTTCTAGCTTGTGCCTTAACCATTCGACCAAACTGGCTCTCCAAAGAGGCATCTGCTTTTCTGTCTTATTCTCACTGAAAGCTTGAGCATTTCTTTTGAATTCCTCTCCATTGTGTTTTGAAACTTACTCGCTATTGGAGATAATAAAGGTTGCTATTCTGATGCTGATTTACTTTTCTGTTCTACACCTTTCCATCACTCTGGGCTTCTCTTGCTTTGTAATTGGGAACAAAATCCAGGATGAGGTCTTTTTTACCCAATAAGAAAGCCAGAAAAGTTGGATTGATTGATTGAAATGTTGGTATCAGATTTTAAGAAAATTCAGTGAGAAAACTGGCTGGAGGCCAGGAATTTGGGCCACCTAAAATTCTTGCTTAACAACCTGCGGTAAGTTGTTTAACAATGACAAGTGGGAGTGTTACTTCTGTGGGGTTATTTAATTTGTATATTTTCAATCTTTTAAAGTTTCACATGCATTTGTTTATAAAGTCATTCTGGTTTGCTTTTTTTTTTTTTTTACCTCACAGCCCATCCAAATTAGCACTGAATTCATATATGCATTTTCCCTAAAATAAGCTTTGTAAAAAAAATGTGTGTTTTTTGATAAAACACAGAAAGTTTTAAAGTTTCACATGCATTCATTTATAAAGTTGTTCTGGTTTGCTTTATTTAATTTT
The DNA here is from genome assembly GCF_051295495.1 of Thamnophis sirtalis. NCBI lineage: Eukaryota > Metazoa > Chordata > Lepidosauria > Squamata > Natricidae > Thamnophis > Thamnophis sirtalis. Next base: position 11,451,620 of record NW_028261386.1, on the reverse strand, counting down.
TAGCTCAAAGCCCAACCAAATTAGCACTGAATTCATATGCATTTCCCCTAAAATAAGCTTTGTAAAGAAATGTGTGGGTTTTCATAATATACAGCAAAGTTGCAGAATATGTAGTGCACAAACTGCACAACAACTGAATTTACTCTAGAAAATGCAGATGAGGTTGCTTCTCTTCATGCTAATTGACAAAATTTAGTGGTTTTTGATCAGGTTCCTGATTTACCATAGCAGTCGGTTGTCAGAGATAACAGTAAAAAGATATATTGGTGTTGCAGACAGGTAGAGATGGTTTGCTCATCTTTTAGTAATCAGTTCAGGAAGTGGGATATTTGTTAATGTGAAAAATGGTTATCCGTTTTTAAAATGAGCACATTTACACAAAGGCACCCTGGTGATTTGCTGTTTGGATCTGTTGCAGTTAATATACTGTCTTGGCTTTTTAACATGTTTGCCTGTGTGCTCATTGCAAAGCCCGACTCTTGTTAGCTAGCACTTGGCACTATAAATCATAGTTAGCAAATCTTAATTTACTTAGCTTGGCTAATGACAGAGCACCAGTTTTCACACCCTAATTAGCTTTACTGGGTATCTCTGCAAAAGGAGAACATTCTGTAGTTCATTTTCCTTTGTTCTAAACTGTTGCTGAAGCAGAGTTATACAGATATTACATTTAAGCCTAATCAGCCTGTTGTTTTTTTTTTACTTTTTGGAAATTAGCAAATTGAAGCCCAATCGAATGGCTTAGAATGTCTCAAAGTTTGATTCTGAGAAGAAGAAAAAATAAGGCTGATATCCATGGTTTATTGCTCTTGATCTTTTTAATAATTGGTGATGATGGTGCTTGGTCAGTAAAGTTTTATATTTTCCTAATATATAGTATAATTTTGTATTGTGAGGTCCTTGGTGCTCCCTGTGTTGTCCACAATTCAGGTCTGAGCCTGATGCCGAAGTCAATGATGGACACCAGACATGAGGTGCAGGTTTTCTGATTGCTTTTTATTGGAGTACTCCAAGGAAAAGGGTTCCTGGTCAAAAGGCCAAGAACCCAGAACAAAGAATTAAGAAAGCCGTATACATTTTCACTAAAGGAAAAGGCGGGATACGGTGAAATAATAAGAAATATTCTCTAATAAACATTTTAACAATAATTCTACGTTTTGTTCTATTGGTCTATAACTGTCCCATTCCTAAGCCTTAGCTAATGAATGCTCCAGGAGTTATCTAATAGACATTTCATTTGCTGAGGACCGTCTCCATTGCTAACTTTTAGCTGAGGTCTGCAAGTTGTCTAATCCTTGTTATTTTTATCAACTTTCTAACTACCCATAATTGCTACAAGCTTTATCCATGCATATTTCCTGTTGATAAGCATTCTTTGTTCTTGTGAGACAGACAGACCCACACACCCCAATTACAGTCTTCCTGATTTACTTTCAAGTGTGTGCCATGACCGTGCTTTAGCAGCCAGCCCATCACCTGAGCTTCGTTGTTTTCTTTCAAACCTTCCATTACCCAGCTAGGTAAAACCATCAGAATGCAGTGGGGTTTGCTCTCTCTTTATATACTGTTGAAAGAAATGTCCTTCTGGGTTCAGCTCCAAGTGGGGAAAAAGACACTGGAGGCATGAAGGCTGCTTAGAAAGATGGTTTATTGTTGGACAGGGCCACATGGCCTGAGCCCTGAACAGAAAAGGTGATCACATGCTTCAATGTTGGTGGAGAAGAAGATAAGGGTGAAGGAGGGGCTTGCTAGGCTTTTTATACCCTGCTTAGTCCCACCTCTCTGTTTCCTGTTCCTGTGTAAGAAATGTATTCTGATTGATTGTCAGATTCCCATGGTGCCATGCAGGGGGCTACTCTCTAGGCTGTTTTGAATCCAGGTGTGGATGAATTCTCAGATGCCATGTGCTCAGTCGAGTAAAGTTCCAATATTATCATGTCTTTCTGCTGTAGCTGCTGGTGAAGTCTTTATTATGTAAAGTGACTAGCCTGGCCGTGTCAATGGCCCATTAACAAAGTGGGGATGGGCAGGAAGCTACAGGCAACTATTCTGTCTTTTAAAACATGTTTCTTTTCACATCCAGAGAAATATTCTGCCTTTTCAATATTTCCTAGGATATTTCATTTTTCTGCGAGAGGGCTGGATGATAACTTCCCACAATATAGTATGTAACTTCCTTTGTCAGAGTTGGTTGGGATATTCTTGGTGCTTCCTTGATTAGGTTGTTGTTTATTGTTTGGCTGCTTGTCTGAGTTGGTAGTTCCTTGAGTTGGTAGTTCAAACTGAATCGATAGTTCAAGCAACAAACAATACCCCGATCAAGGAATTACAAACAGAGACAAACAACAATCTAATAAAGGAATTACCAAGAACTCTCACACCAACACTGAGAGGACAAGCCACTTGTAAATACATAGAGAACAAATTCTACTCTCTTCTAGCACTGATGAAGTTATCTTGTTGGGTAATGAAATGTCTGCAAGAAAACAGCCAAGCTCAGAGTACCAAGAATCTCACAGCTCAACCCTGAGCTACTAATATTCTCTTCTATTGATACTTTCCTAATTTCTAATGAATGAACTTTTCATTTTCAGACACAGTTTTAACACAAATTTCCATAATTCTGTTTCTAGTTTCTTCAAATTTTCAGTTTCAGGAAATGCAGCATTAACATTTTAAAACATGCCCTCTTTACAAAATAATTATCCACTTTTCCATGCAGCTTTCAGAAATAAGCGTTTGTGTCAGATATGTATCTCAGAATCAGTTGCTATTGTGAGTATATGAGTGTATAAATGCAAATTTTTGATTTTTAGAACACTGTTTCTCAACCTTGGCAACTTGAAGATGTCCGGACTTTAACTCCCAGAATTCCCCAGCCAGCAAATGCTGGCTGGGGAATTCTGGGAGTTAAAGTCCGGACATCTTCAAGTTGCCAAGGTTGAGAAACACTGTTTTAGAATATAGCTGCTGATCACATCATTGGGACAGATCTCACAAATCTATTGATCACTTTGTTGTATGATGCAGAGTTGTTTTTTTGTGAAATGGGTGACATTATAAATTTGATATATAAATATCCTGTGCATATCTGAAAGGTACTTTTTTAAAGAGACAATTGGACTTTCTGGTTTTTCTTTGAAGACATTTTGCTTCTCATCCAAGAAGCTTCTATGCTTCTTAGATGATAAGCGAAACATCTTCAAAAAAACAACAACAGAAAGTCCAATTGGATCTTTAAAAAAACACCTTTGGGACAACCATTACCTGGATGACTGAGAATCTCCATAGACATCCTGTTCATCATAGTTACCTGTTCATTTATGATTAGAAACCTGGAATAACTTATTTTCATTGTCAAAATATTTGGCTAAGGCCCTTCCCAAATGTCTCTCTTGAGAAAAGCAATACTGATTGATAAAAGCTGTTTCTCTCCCTCCTTGGCAAGACAGTGAATATATAAACTGGTACGGTTAAACTAAATGTCTGTTCTTTTCTGTCTTCTATATAAAAAAAAATTAGCTGGATATCTGTACTTCAAGACAAAACAATATGATCGGGCAATGCAGGAGAAACCGATTCATTCCTGTTCAATCGGTTGGCTCAGTGGTGGTCAGTGATTGAAACACATAAGGGAATATTGTTCCCGCTGCCTTGAGTCCGGAAGCAGTTCCATAGGTGGAAGGCATAGACATTTTGATGAGGTACCATCATTTAGTATTGTAAGGAGTCCCAGGCCGCTCCTTAGTGAAGGAGTGGAATGTCTGCCAGTTTGAACTGAGGTAACGGAATGTGAGGCAACTGGCAGTTGGGGCAGAGTTCTTTTCAGGTGGGGAGGGGGAGTAGAATTCCTTAGCATCAGAGCATGTTAATTACTGTATAACAAATAGTAATGATCTGATAGTCATTTAAAAAAAAATCCTTTCTTAGTGAGCACCTAGAAGCCAAGAGGAACATATATGCCAAATTTCAAGTTTGTAGGAGAGAGAGAGAGAGAGAGAGAGAGAGAGAGAGAGAGAGAGAGAGAGAGAGAGAGAGAGAGAGAGAGAGGGAGAGGGAGGGGGAGGGAGGGAGGGAGGGAGAGAGGGAGAGAGGGAGGGAGAGAGGGAGAGAGGGAGAGAGGGAGATTATATTATATTTATATTTGGATTGGTAAAGCTGAATACAGCTGATCAAAACATACAAGTGGGAAATGGGTTAATCAGGATGACACTGGAGGTAATGAGGGTGAACTTTGCTTATGTGAAACGTACATCCTCTTTTTAATGTTCCAAGAGAGCCATTGAAAATTCGGTGCCCCTGAACTGCAGAAATAATGGTCCTCCATTATCCCATAAATACATTTTGTACAATAAAATCTATCTTGGGTCAATTAATCTTAATGTTTGTCAGCAGCGGGGTGTCCCTGCCATATTGAAACAAAGAGAGGAAGGGAATTCGGGGAGAGCCATTGCAATGAAGCCGTTTGCAGGAAGGAATGACTAAGCCAGGGCAAGGTAAACTTATCTGTTCTTGTTAAAAAGCAGGTTGATAGGAAGGGACAACACAAAAGTGCTTGTCCTTAAATGCACCATTTGTTGTATCAAATGGAAAACGATGTCCTTGCAAAGCAAAGATATCGTCGTAACCCAGCCCACGATATTAAATTAAATATGCTCAGGTTTCTCTTTGGAACATATGAGTTGTATATTAAATAACCACAGCCTGCCCTTTCAGATTTATAATGCCCAAGGTATTTTATATTATTAGATACTCAAGGAAACCTACCACCAATTCTACAGTCATAAAAATGTTGGCCAGTTTTCAAGCTGACCAGCAACAGCTTCCTGACATAGCTATGCGGTGTGCGTAATTATAGGAATGACTTAGTTCAGGCGTCTGCCTTAAAGTTGCCAAATTTGGAGACCCCCGACTTAGTTCAAGAATGGAAGAAATAATTAGTTTCCTTAGCTTACAGCTTTTTATTCCTGTCTGGCATTGGTTGACCTAAATGGCAAACAATGGAAGGAGAAGATACCATCTTGTTTCTGACTGCTATCAACCACCATTTCCCACAAAATAGCAATAGCACTTAGACTTATATACCACTTTATAGTGCTTTACAGCCCCTCTCTAAGCTGTTTACAGAGTCAGCCTGTTGCCCCCCCCCCCCCCCCCAACAATCTGGATCCTCATTTTACCCACCTCAGAAGGATGGAAGGCTGAGTCAACCTCGAGCCTGGTGAGATTTGAATTGCCAAATTGCAGTCAGCCGACATTCAGCAGAAGTAGCCTACAGTACTGCATTCTAACCACTGCGCCACCGTGGCTCAAAAAAAATATTTTGCAGACTCCAGGTGTCTCTGAGGATGCCTCTTTCACACAACACTATTTGGCATTGTAACATTTTTGGAAGCCTTCCATGGAAAGCCAAGTATTGGCCTTCTGAAAACCAAGAGCTGAGAAAAGAATGGGCAAGGCTGAGGAGAATCCTCCCTTAGTAATATATCTTTCAGTAAACTCTCGCAGTTTACTCTCACAGGAAGCACTTCGATTCACTGAAAGTGCTATTAGAACCAAGGATCTCAAGATAATTAAACATCAGTGCTGGTTAGAACTACAGGACTGCAGATAAGAGGTCCACAGTCTGAAACTTTAGGCTCCGAATGTGTCCCCTCAAGGCCCCTTCAGAAGTTATTAATAAAATTGTTCAGTTTTAATGGGACAGAAGGGAAAGAGTATTAAATGCCTGGTGAGTGCTCATACCATCTTTTATTTAATAAAGTTGATATCTCTATAAATGAAGTTGTGAAATATGGCTTTTAAAGGCTTGGTGTGACTGCAGCTGTCCTGGTGTATGTCAGCAAATGGTGAGAATAAAATGGGAGAAGAACTTCAATTTTAGCCTTGGAGTATAATTGTGTTGTCACAAGACCTGATGACTTTATTTGGCTGCTAGCCAGGTTGACTGTAGGGTGAGGTAGATACCATTGCTCTTGGTCCTGTCTGCTACATAAGTGTTGGTGATCAGAGTCCTGGGCTGGATATCTATCTGTTGAGTTTTGGGGGGGAACATGCTGACAGATTGACCCAAAATAGGTGAGGAGAGAAAAAGACTATAAAATGGAGAAGATAGCTGGACAATAATATGAACAGTTATTGGTTCCTAATCATAGAGGGAGAAGAAAACTTCATAGGTGGCTTCCCTGGAAGAAGAGAAGAGATGTTCTAGACCCGTGATTGCGAACCTGTGACACGTGTGCCACAGGCATGCGAGGCATTGCCCTGGCAGCTCCAGCACACATGCACACGCTGGCCAGCTGACTTTGGCCTTCTTTTTCAGCCATTTTTCTCTCTCCAGAAGCTTCCCTGAAGTCTTCAGAGGGCGAAAAACCTCCCAACACACAAACTGGAAGTTCGGGAACGGACTTCTGGTTTGTGCATTGGGCCATTTTTTTTCCATTCCAGAACTTTCAGGGAAGCTTCCTGAAGGCTCCGGAGTGCAAAAAGTGGCCTTACAGACAAACCGGAACTTTGGGAATGGGCAGGGGAGGCTGTTTTCGACCTCCCCAGGCTCCTAGAAAGCCTCTGGAGCCTGGGGAGGGCAAAAAACAGATCCATTGTGTGCCAAAAGCAGGGGGAGGATGGAGGTCACACATTTGTGTGTGTAGGGGGGTTGCACACATAGCATTATGGGTGTAGTATGCCCGCGCACAACCCCCCTCCACTCCCCCCCCCCCGCTTTTGGCTGGCGATCCGAAAAAGGTTAGTCATCACTGTTCTAGACCTAGAGAGATGGTATCTTCACCCAAGATTGGAAGGAGAGAGTCGGCTCTTGTTGACAAAGCCCTGTTCTTGGGAAAGGACTGGGTAGAAGATGCCAAGAGACGGATTTGCCTGATTGGAAGAGTTGGTAAATCGGTGGTGAGAATCCAAGCAAGGAGACAAGGGGCACTGAGTATGGTAGTCCTGAATCCAGCTTGTTCTTTTCTTTTCATTGTCTCTTGATAAACCCGGAGTGGAGGAAGAAGTAAACCAGTTAGGAAAGCTAGAGATGAATTGTCTTTGCAAGAGAGACTTAGGAGCAAACCTGGGATTGAATTTAATATACCTATTGTAAATAGTTCCATTGTATATAGTAAAAGAGTATAATACAAAGGTGGCATTCAGCAGGTTCTGACCAGTTCTGGAGAACCGGTAGCCCAAATTTTGAGTAGTCCAGAGAACTGGTAAATACCACCTCTGCCCTCATCTATTCTCTGCCTCCTGACTCCCAGCTGATCGGAAGGGAATGGGGATTTTGCATTATCCTTCCCTACGCCCACCAAGCCACACCATGCCCATCAAGACATGCCCACAGAACCGGTAGCAGAAATTTTGAATAGTTCAGAGAACCAGTAAATACCACCTCTGACTGGCCCTGCCCCATCGATTCTCTGCCTCTCGAGTCCCAGCTGATTGGGAGGGATTTTACAGTATCTTTCCCCTGCCATACCCACCAAGCCACACCCACCAACCCATACCCACGCCCACCAACCGATGCCCACAGAACCGGTGGTAAAAAATTTTGAATCCCACCATTGGTATAACATCTCCACCTTTTTGGTTTCTCTGTTTCGACTGCATTTCTTTGCAAACCAGAATACGCCCTCAGTGCTAAAATGGCCCAGTTCCACTGTGACAGAAGTAAAAGTTAGTTTTTCTCCTGTTTCTGCCTGCTTTTTTGTTCTAGACCAGTCCAGTTTTTGGAAGATGAATCCCAACTGACTTCTCAAAGGAAAAGGGCTTCTCTTGATCAGAAGGACAGTTACGAGTCTTATGTTTCCCAAAGCAGTGATATCAACCCAAAATGAAGGACTTATTAGCGAATGCCAAACCTTTAGCACCTATTAATAAGAAGCATCCTAATTTAATGAGATACATGTGGTACTTATAGCAGCAATAATAAATTTTGCTTAATATTGGGGGGGGGGGGAAGGCACAATTCCGACTATATCTGACTAGGAAGTTAAACCTGGAGAATACACAGTCATGGCAAAACTTAATTCTAAATACACAGAAGTGTAACAAAATTTGAGCAAGAATGTTTCCTATGCATAAAATGCATCACAGCAAATATAATCACCTATATTTTATTTTCTAAGGGGTTCTAAATGTATTCAAACATTGCAAATTAGCCATTGTATAAAAAGGAAGATGTTGGACATGTAAAGTTTTTATTTTTTAAAATGTGTTTTTTAAAATCTTCCTTTTTTTTTACTTTTTGGAATTTTGATTTTTGCTAAATTTGCTGTTTGTCTATTTTTTCCTTTTATTAATGTGGATAGATGATAGATAGCAATAGCAGTAGACTTATATACCGCTTCATAGGCCTTTCAGGTCTCTCTAAGCGGTTTACAGAGAGTCAGCATATTGCCCCCAACAATCTGGGTCCTCATTTTACCCACCTCGGAAGGATGGAAGGCTGAGTCAACCCTGAGCCGGTGAGATTTGAACCGCTGACCTGCTGATCTAGCAGTAGCCTGCAGTGCTGCATTTAACCACTGCGCCACCTTGGCTAGATAGATAGATAGATAGATAGATAGATAGATAGATAGATAGATAGATAGATAGATAGATAGATAGATAGATAGATAGATAGATAGATGGTATTCAGCAGGTTCTGACCAGTTCCGGAGAACCAGTAGCAGAAATTTAAGTAGTTTGGAGAACCGGTAAATACCACATCTGGTTGGCCCCACCCCCATCTATTATCTGCCTCCCGAGTCCCAGTTGATCAGGAGGAAATGGGGATTTTGCAGTAACTTTCCCCTGGAGTGGGGAGGAAATTGAGATTTTACAGTATCCTTCCCATGCCATGCCCACCAAGCCACACCACTCCCACCACGCCATGCCCACAGAACCGGTAGTAAAAAAATTGAATCCCACCACTGGGTGGGTGGGTGGGTGGATGGACAGACGGACAGGCAGGCAGGCAGACAGACAGACAGACAGATACAAATACACACATATGCATACATACATGTTCTACCCCCTCCTCCGTCCAGTAACGAAAGCCAAGACACGCTTAATGAGAATGTCCTTTAATAAGAAGACCAGACTCTCGGTGGCTGAAAGCCAAGTAAACAAACAGATAAGGACCTTGGCAGCAAGGCCGACAAACCTTGGCAGCAATTCAGACAAACTCTGGCAGCAATCCAGCCTGCCAAGTTTGTTTCTCTTTAGTCAAAGCGTTGACTTCTGCAAGAAGGGCGTGGCACAAGCAGTCTGTTTTATAGTCTGGAGAGGAGCCTAATGACCATCAGCTGAGCGTAATTACTTCCTGTAATTACGTAGTTGTTCTTGACGCCGAGTAGCTCTTCAACGGCGTGCATCCCGGAACAACTCACTGTTGGTTTCTGGATCACTCTCCCTTGTCTCCTCCCCACTGATCCAAGGCTCAGGCGCCACCTGGTGGCCAACCAGTCTCTTTGTGCCCTGCTCAGAGTAGGAACCCTGTCCAGGGTCCTCCACATCCTCCAGGGCCGACTCAAAGGGCCCCTCGCTGTAGGAGTCTGGTGGCAACTCCAACGGCTCCTGCTGGGCCACAACACATACATATATATACACCAAGTAACAATAGAATGAATATTTGAATATTTAAAAGATAGCTTAAGACCAAAATCTTTATTATCTAGTAAATGCCTTGATGCAAGTGGCAATGTGTTTTTGTTTTATTATTTTCCTCTTCATGTCCTAATTAACTTTGAATGACAAAGCCAATTTGTTTTAATGCTCATAATAGCTAAGTTGTAGCTAATATTGATAATCTACTCCCCCCCCCTTTCATTTCCAATATTCTAATGGAATATTCGGGGAAAGTTAAGAATCTGCAATTATATCATATGAATATCATTGTATCCAAATAACATGTTTCAAGATTTCTAACATACAATAAAAAAATGGGGGAGGGGGGAACCTGGCAGCCTCAAATTGATTTTCTCAGCAAGGGGTCCCTCCTCACAGACAACCTCTTGGCAGCTTTTCAGTCAATCTTTGTTTAAAGTCATTGGCAAGGAAAAAAGAAAGAAAAAAGAAAGATACCCAAATATAGTTCTGAACATAACACAGGTCTGCGACTAAAAAGCTGTTTGATTATTTTCATCTAATTTCCATGTATTTTGGTGTGCTGAAAACAAATCAAATATTGAAAAAACTCCGAGACGTCATGATTTGCTACAACATGCAAAATAGTCTTCAAATTTATCATTTTTTTTTATTTTTGGTATTTTTTATATTATGGGTTTTAAACCAAATTTAAAGTCCAAATTACTATTAATTAATTCACATAAGTGCATTTAAGATATACAATGCCAAAAAAACCTTAAAGAGTTTGTCCGAGTTATGTAAAAAAAATATAGCACTGTAAATCTGATGGTCAGCAATATATACATAAGCTAAGCAAGTTTTAAGTCTGTTCTTCTAATGGTGGAAGGGGTTAATCTTTCCTGAAGAATCCAGTGGGAGGGAGACACAGGGCAGATAGCAGCATCTCCGGCCAGTACAGGGGACGTGGCCAGCACTGTGATATCTCATGTACAGACACAGAGCTGCTCTCTCCTGCATGCCACACTTGTGCACGAATCATCATCAGGTTCTTGGTTCTAGGCTGTTAACACTTTTTCATAGCAATTCATGTTAGCTCGTCATTCTTCAACTGTTATGTTATGGCTCCGCGAAAGTGTATTAATTCGCCAGACAGTTTCTGTTTCATCTGTGGTGAATATACAGTGTTGAAGCAACAGCAGAATATTACAGACTTTGTGAAAAAAGTATACTTTGCATACTTTGGACTAAAAATTGGAGCTCTAGATAAAGTTTGGACGCCTCATAAAGTGTGCAAACGGTGTGTTGAGGACCTCTGAAACGAGTTCAAGGGTAAAAAAAAAAAATCTTTCCGTTATGGGATTCCTATGGTATGGCGAGAGCAAAAGAACCATAGTGATGACTGTTACTTTTGTTTGTGTGATGTGAAAGGGTTTGATTCCAAATGGAAGCATTCCATTTCATACCCCAATCTTCACTCAGCAATTCATCCCATCCCCCATGGCACAGATATACCAGTACCCAAGCCCCCTGCTACCTTGGAAGAGATATCTAGCTCCGATGAAGGTGAAGTCATACCTGAACTAAATGACAAATCAAGTTCTGACTTTGAAGATGATGCAAGACCAAAATTGTTTTCTCAGGAGGAGATGAATGATTTGGTAAGTGACTTGAATCTTCCCAAAGATGCCGCTGAGTTACTCGGATCAAGGCTGAAAAGCAGGAATTTATTGTTGCCAGGAGTGTCATCTTCATGGTTCAGACAGCGTGAAAAGGAGTTCGTTCCTTACTTCGCCCAGGAATACAAGTTGGTTTATTGCATCAATGTCGAAGGTCTGATGGGTCAATTTAAAATCCAATATGATTCAGAGCAATGGCGTCTTTTTATAGATTCTTCAAATAGACGTCTCAAAGCAGTTTTACTCCACAACGGTTTTTACGCATCCATACCTGTAGGGCATTCCGTACACTTGAAGGAAACCTACGAGAACTTGGAAGTGGTTCTTCGTAAACTTAAATATGAAGACCATGGTTGGCAAGTGTGTGTGGACTTGAAGGTCTTGTGCATGCTGCTCGGACAACAAGCTGGGTATACCAAATACCCTTGTTTTCTGTGTGTATGGGACAGTCGAGACCGACAAAATCACTGGACCAAGAAGAGTTGGCAGCCGAGGGTGCTAACAGTCGGTGAAAAAAATGTCCTCCGGGAAACGTTGGTACCTTCCCATAAAATTCTTCTACCACCTCTCCACATAAAATTGGGATTGATGAAGCAATTCGTAAAATCACTTCCAAGAGATGGAGAATGCTTCAAATACTTGGTCACCAAGTTTCCATGCCTGTCGGAGGCAAAATTGAAGGAAGGTGTGTTCGTCGAACCAGACACTAGAAGGCTTATAGTTGATCAAGAGTTTGTCAATACCATGACGGATCCTCAAAAAGAAGGGTGGATTGCATTTAAAGAAGTCATACAGAATTTTTTAGGCAATAACAAAGATCCTCACTACAAAAAGATCGTTGGAAAAATGCTGAAAGCATTTCAAGCTTTAGGTTGCCTGATGAGTTTGAAAGTGCATTTCCTCCAGTCCCATCTTGACTACTTTCCTGAAAATTTGGGAGCTGTGAGTGAGGAACAAAGTGAACGATTCCACCAAGACATTGAAGAGATGGAAAGGAGATACCAGGGAAAATGGAGCATTACAATGATGGCAGACTACTGTTGGATGCTTCATAGAGACATTCCAGATGCTACTCACAAGCGTAAATGCACCAAGAGGAGCCTCACAAGGAAGAAGAATCGAGTTTAATGTGTGTAGGTGAGCTCAGTTCAGTTCAAAAAAGGATTTTCATGAAAATATTGTAATAAAACTTTAATTTTATAAGTCTATTTCCATTTATTTTGAGGTATTGCCTTATTTAACATAGTTACTTAAATTGTCAGGAAACGTGATGTCCTATGACAAAATGGAGGTCATTTTCGGATTCAGCGCACCAAAAAACATAAAAATTACGTGGAATAACCAAAACAGCTCTCGAAATTTTTTTTTTTGCAGACCTGTGATCAAACTTGATGTTCTTTCTTTTTGTCAGCTCCCTCTTGGAAAGATTACAAGGTTTATTCAAGCAGGAGACAGCCTGAGATTAGCTGTCACTCCAGATTCAGCCCATCAAATTTGCTTTATTACAATGTTGGTCCCCTTTTTATTATTATTATTTTCCACTGGGCTGGAATAAATATATTCTTTGCCTATCAACCCTTGTGAAGCAGCATCAAAGGGTATATTATTTTTTTCCCCAGCCATTTCCCCCCTCCTCTTTCTTCCTCTTCTTGTCTTTATATGTCACATTAAATACACATTGCAATCTGAATAATAAGGGTTTTCTCCACTGATGGCTAAACATAGATTATTAGGTCAAATTAGGATGATTGCAAGGCAATTAGACTGTCAGAGGTAACCCCACCTTCTGACAAAGGACTCTGGTCATTAAAAAATGGAGCATTCAAAAATCTCGCCTCCATTATGGGTGCATATGACAGTTTCCTATATGTTTTTTGACAATAGCTATTTTGCTTGGAGATATCATATACACGTCTGGCATTTCTGTTGATATTTTTCTCTGCTTTAGTTTGGGGAATTCTGGTTTAAAACAGAGAAGGGAAACCTTTATCCCGGTGAAGTGTGGATTAATAAAAGGTAAAGGTTCCCCTCACACATACTGTATGTGCAATTTCAACCAAACCTTGTAACACCTCTCGGGGTGTGTGTGTGTCCGTGTGTATGTGTGTTCCAGCATAACTCTGGAATGCCTGGGGTGCTGAAATGAAAAGAATTGAATTATATCTATAGTGTCAAGTAACAGTACTTTTGACAGTGATTGTGTTTTTGAATTTTGGATTCCAATTCTTTTAAGATACAGCCTTATAAAGAAGGATTTAAAGAAGGGGCCACCTTCTTTATAAAGAAGGGGCCACCACCAAGAAAGCCCCATATTTTTCTTCCACCAGTTTGCATCACTTTTATGCTATCATTTATAGTCCTGAGCTACAGTAGGAAGGAGCAAACAATATTAAAGTCAGAAAGAAAAGATAAAGAAAACAAGAATTCTTTTCATTGCATCTTAGGGTTGTTGTCTAAAGGCTTGCTAGATGAATATTTTCCTTACTATGTAAAATGCTTCTGGAAGGGAGATGGCAACCTAAGGAAGACTTCAAAACACAACTGTTGGAGTAAGGAGAATCTTTTTAAGTTCTGCTGTTAATATTTTCTTTCTTCTTTCTTTTTCCCCTTCATTTTCTACCTCCCTCCTCCAACGATCAAGTCAGTATTTTGTGGCCAGTTATTGCTTTCACTGATCTCTTCCAATCTATATTTATAAAAGTGAAATACCATTCACACATCATCACAAAATCTCCAGAACTGTAAAGCCTACAAACTTGAAATTTGGCACATATGTTCCTCTTGGCTTCTATATGCTCGCTAAGAAATGATTTTTTGAAATGACCATCAGATCATTAGTATTCCTTATAAAATATTAACACACTCTGATGCTAAGGAGTTAGACATTCTACTCCCCCTCCCCACCTCATAGGAACTCTGTCCCAACTGCCAGTTACCTCAGTTCAAACTGGCAGACGTTTCACTCCTTCACTCAGGTGCAGTCTGGGGCTCCTTACAGTACTAAACATCACTACCCTACCAAAATGTCTACGCCTTCCACCTATGAAACTGCTTCCGGACCCAAGGAGGTAGGAGCAATATTCCCTTCTGTCTTTCAATCACCGACCACCACTGAGCCAACAGACTGTAAACCAAATTTATCCTGCAAAGCCCGATCACATAGTTTCATCGTTAAGCATGGATATCCAGCTAGTTTTCAATATTCTGTTTATTCATTTCCACAGACTCAGCAACATTTTTGTTTTCTAATTTTCTTATCAGTTCCTCTACAAAACCTGTTGTTCTCAACAAACTGGCTAATATCTCCATCTTGTGAATGGATAGTTTTATTTAAACTGTTTAAGCACTGCCTCTTGGAGAATTAGGATATAAATTGATGAATGTTAAGCAAGATCTTGGATTAATCCCTAATCTCAAAAAAGATGAGCAGGATTAGATTTGGTACAGATTAGATGGGAGAACGCCATAGTGTCCCTGAATTGTATTTTGATAAATTAAAAAAAAAAATCTCAGAAGAAGCTAATACCAAAATACCTTCATATTATTGCCCAGAAAATTATATCTACTTGAATTGAATTTATCAGTTGACATGGATATCACTTGTTTTATATGTAAAGTTGTAGCATTTGGATTTATAAGAACCAAAACAGGTAGTTCTCATCTTATGACCACAACTGAAAATCAGAATTTAGGTTGCTAAGCAAGGCAGCGATTGAGTCATGGCCAATTTTATGACCATTTTGCCATATTCGTTAAGTGGATCACCAAAGTTGTTAAGTGAATCACACATTCATTAAGCAAATCCAGCTTTCCTCATTGACTTTGCTTGTCAGTAGATGGCTGGGAAAATTGCAAATGGCAAATCACATGATCCCAGCGCACTGCAATTGTCATAAATGTGAATCAGTTGCCAAGCATCCAAATTTTGACACATGACTATGGGGCTGCTATGAAGGTTCTAACTCTGAAAAATAATCATAAGTCGCTTTTTTCAGTGCCGTTGTAACTTTGAATGGCCACTAAGCAAACTGTTGTAAGTCAAGGACTACCTGTATACACAATAAAAGCATAAATATACACTAATCCTTGATGTTATAGATCTCAATTCAGTAGGCATTGGATGCAACAAAATCTGAGGGTGCGGTAATAATGTTTACCCCAGCTATGGACAAAGTCAAATCAGTCCAGAGCTCATCATATGAAAAAGAAATAGAATAATTTTAAAAAAAATATAATGAGTGGTATATAGTTTATTGTAAAGCACCAGTATGAAAGACTGACAATGAAAGACACAAAAATAGCTATGCATAAAGTATGCTCACACTCATTTTATTGCCATATTTTTTGGACTAGAAGACACACCGGAATATAAGATGCAGCTTAGTTTTTGAGGAGGAAAATAAGAAAAAAAATATTCTGCCTATGTTTACCAGCATCCATGGTATTCGTCTGGCTAGCGTCCTGTCAGTGTGTGAGAGAGTTGAGGGCTGTTTGAAAACAAACAGTATTTGCTGTGTGAGCCACAAGGAAGGAGACAGCAAGGAGCCTGGGCATGGCTTGTTCTGTACTAAAGCTGCCTGCTGTGCTGATAATCTGAAACTAAAACTGAAAGTGAAACTTCTCTGCTTAACTACCACATTGGAAAACCTGGTCTTGGTATTGTATATTTACTTAATGTGTTATATTATATATAAGGAGAAGTTATTGAATCCTGCTGAATCAGTTACTTGTGTGTGCTTTCTGGATGTGGTTGCTGCTGCAAACTCTGACACGTCCTTGCATCAAATAGTGAACAGCCAGGTCAGCTTCAGCACATTATTGCAGCCTGGTTCAGCATGAGTAGCTGATTGGCGGGTGGATTGGTGTCCCAAAATACCCCCAATCACCTGTTCCAGGCTGCAGGGATTGCCACAGACCATCGCCTCCTCTGTGCCTTGTGTTTTTGGCTACATTTGGTATATAAGACGCACCCAAATTTTCACCCTGTTTTTTGGGGGGGAAGTGCATTATACTCTGAAAAATAAGACATGGAAATGAGAATTGGGACCAATCGTGAGTTCTTACCGGTTCAGACTGGTTCGGCCGAGCCGGTAGTGGTTTGATGGCCTAGGTTGCTGGAACCAGCAGTGACCCAGGCTTGCCACGCCCCCGAACTGGTTTGCTGATCTCTTCTCCCATTGCCTGCATGCTTCTGCACATGTGCAGAATAGTTTTCAGTAAACTGCACATGGACACATGCAAAACACCCTCTCTCAGCAAACCAGTAGTAAACCAGTTAGGAACCCACCATTGATTGGGACTCGATACTTTACTTCTGAAAAAAACAAGATCAAGGAATTCTTCAAATGTTTGTCAGTTTCCTAAAAGGATTGGAAAAGTTTCTTGTTCCACAAGCAATATTAGCTCTCCTGAGGAGGGTAGAGTTAGATTTCTCTCAAATGCTCTTGATTTGTAAGGGACAATAGGACAACAGGACCAGTTATTAGCTGCCTTTTTCATCAGTTGTCATTAGTTGACTTTTTCACGCTGGAGATAGTCCAACCAATATTAGATATGCCCTTGATAGCATCCATTGAGCTGTTCTTAAACAGAGAACCTTTGCAAAACCCAACTTAAAGTATTTTTAGGAACCTGTAAAAAATAAAGCAGTGTTGTCCTTGCAGGAAATATTACAGTTTTCCCATTTTGGAACTACACAACCATTTCTCCCTTCACTAGAATGGACCACACAATTCATACTAAGGGCCGAGTCACAGGTATCAACCCTAAGAGAGAGAAAAATAAAGCTTTCAATTTCCAGATGTGTGGCCTGCAGAGTAGTCATTTTGATGATAATGAAGCAAGGGAATTGCATTGTGGGAGAAAGAGGGAGGGAGGAAGCGGGGATATTCCAATCCTCTTTCTCAGCAATTTATATCAAGGCTCACAATTGCTATCTGATAAAATGTAGGACACCAGATTGAATTACTTCATTGAACTACCATTGTCCCCCGTTAATCGTAATTGCGTGGATCTAGCGATTTTTCTTCGTGCCTACTCAGATATTTACCTCCCACTGTTTTTCAATTCAGACCTTTGATGAAAATATTCCCAGTATTTCTTTAAAGTAGACACCCAACCGTCTTCCTTGACAAAGGAAAGATCTCTAAATCAGCTCCCAGCAATTTGTGGCACAGCGGTCTGTCTAAATCACCTTTTACCCATGTCACTATGCCATTTCTTTAACAAGAAGAAGAAGAAGAAGAAGAAGAAGAAGAAGAAGAAGAAGAAGAAGAAGAAGAAGAAGAAGAAGAAGAAGAAGAAGAAGAAGAAGAAGAAGAAGAAGAAGAAGAAGAAAGGAAGTAATGGCTATCGGAGGAAGGAACGGTTCTTAAAGCTTGATGTTCTGCAGGTTCATGGATGGGAGCAAAAACAAACTTCAAAATCTATTCATGATTTTCAATGAAAATAATTAATTCATGAGTTGAGATCAGTGGTGGGATTCAGCCAGTCCGTATCTACCCGGGAGAACTTTCTAAGCAGTTCAGGGAACCGGTTGTTGGAAGAAATCTTATTTTGTTTTTTTCCACTTTACAGGGCTAATCCTGTAAGGAAGGCAGGAAGGAAACATTCTGGTCTTGTTTCTAGCCTACCATAATCTTTATTGCCCTACTTACAGAAACTGCCTCTCTGGTTAACCCTTATTACATTGTAACAGATAAGGTGAAGTGTCCATTGACCTGAATAATATTGAGTTTGGTCATGCTCACCCAATCACATGACCACCAAGCCAGATGGTCAGATGGGATCAGATATTTTCTGCCTTAATTCCCTTACAAGTCTTGCTCAGTGCTTTGTATGAGTTTTCTCTTAGTTATGTATTTTTTATAGCTGTCCCAGGATCATTTTTTGCAACCTTCTGAAAAGCAAAGTCCATGGGGAAGCCAGATTCACTCAACAACCAGGTTATTAAATTATCAATGGCAGTGATTCACTTAACAACTATGGCAGGAAATGGGGCAAAACCTGGAGTGGGAAGGGAATGAAGATTTTACAGTATCTTTCCCCTGGAGTGGGGAGGGAATGGAAATTTTACAGTATCCTTCCCCTGGAGTGGGGAAGGAATGGAGATTTTACAGTATTCTTCTCCTGGAGTAGGGAGGGAATGGAGATTTTACAGTATCTTTCCCCTGGAGTGGGGAGGGAATGGAGATTTTACAGTATCTTTCCCCTGGAGTGGGAAGAGAATGGAGATTTTACAGTATCCTTCCCCTGGAGTGGGGAGGGAATGGAGATTTTACAGTATCCTTCCCCTGGAGTGGGGAGGGAATGGAGATTTTACAGTATCCTTCCCCTGGAGTGGGAAGGGAATGAAGATTTTACAGTATCTTTCCCCTGGAGTGGGGAGGGGATGGAGGTTTTACAGTATCCTTCCCCTGGAGTGGGAAGAGAATGGAGATTTTACAGTATCCTTCCCCTGGAGTGGGGAGGGAATGGAGATTTTACAGTATCCTTCCCCTGGAGTGGGGAGGGAATGGAGATTTTACAGTATCCTTCCCCTGGAGTGGGAAGAGAATGGAGATTTTACAGTATCCTTCCCCTGGAGTGGGGAGGGAATGGAGATTTTACAGTATCCTTCCCCTGGAGTGGGAAGAGAATGGAGATTTTACAGTATCCTTCCCCTGGAGTGGGGAGGGAATGGAGATTTTACAGTATCCTTCCCCTGGAGTGGGGAGGGAATGGAGATTTTACAGTATCCTTCCCCTGGAGTGGGAAGGGAATGAAGATTTTACAGTATCTTTCCCCTGGAGTGGGGAGGGGATGGAGGTTTTACAGTATCCTTCCCCTGGAGTGGGAAGAGAATGGAGATTTTACAGTATCCTTCCCCTGGAGTGGGAAGAGAATGGAGATTTTACAGTATCCTTCCCCTGGAGTGGGGAGGGAATGGAGATTTTACAGTATCCTTCCCCTGGAGTGGGAAGAGAATGGAGATTTTACAGTATCCTTCCCCTGGAGTGGGGAGGGAATGGAGATTTTACAGTATCCTTCCCCTGGAGTGGGAAGAGAATGGAGATTTTACAGTATCCTTCCCCTGGAGTGGGGAGGGAATGGAGATTTTACAGTATCTTTCCTTTGGAGTGGGAAGAGAATGGAGATTTTACAGTATCCTTCCCCTGGAGTGGGGAGGGAATGGAGATTTTACAGTATCCTTCCCCTGGAGTGGGGAGGGAATGGAGATTTTACAGTATCCTTCCCCTGGAGTGGGGAGGGAATGGAGATTTTACCGTATCCTTCCCCTGGAGTGGGGAGGGAATGGAGATTTTACAGTATTCTTCCCCTGGAGTGGGGAGGGAATGGAGATTTTACCGTATCCTTCCCCTGGAGTGGGAAGGGAATGAAGATTTTACAGTATCTTTCCCCTGGAGTGGGGAGGGAATGGAAATTTTACAGTATCCTTCCCCTGGAGTGGGGAGGGAATGGAGCTTTTACAGTATCCTTCCCCTGGAGTGGGGAGGGAATGGAGATTTTACAGTATTCTTCTCCTGGAGTGGGGAGGGAATGGAGATTTTACAGTATCCTTCCCCTGGAGTGGGAAGAGAATGGAGCTTTTACAGTATCCTTCCCCTGGAGTGGGGAGGGAATGGAGATTTTACAGTATTCTTCCATTGGAGTGGGAAGGAAATGGAGATTTTACACTATCCTTCCCCTGGAGTGGGGAGAGAATGGAGATTTTACAGTATCTTTCCCCTGCCATACCCACCAAGCCACACCCACAAAACCACACCCACAGAACCGGTAGTAAAAACTACTAGTTGAATCCCACCACTGGGCTCAATTATGGTCATAAGTTGAGGACTACCTATATTTCAAAACAGGAACCACTGAATACGACCTAAGCTTGTTCTGTTGTGGGAAAGAGATAAAATGAAGGAAAGTCACGGTGATAAAAACAGCAACCTGAAAACCTTCTTGCGGTGGTTAGGGAACATGGAGGAAAAGCTATATTTGATAATGTGCATTTCAGAGTCTTGCGGAGTTTATATCCTTTATTTTCCAGTTTCCGTTCCATTGGGAGTCCCATCCTTTGAGATTTCTTGAGGCCAGGCTGCTATCTATTAAGACTTGCTATTACTGCGGATGTTTTCTGTCTGACAGAGGGGAAAAAATATTTCTTGGCGTACCTGGAGCCTCATAATTCTAGTAAATGAAAACATTTGTTGAAAGAAGTGCTGGTAAATTATCTGCAAATGCGAGTGATTGCTTGAATAAATCAAGGGTGTGTTTCGCTTCTCGCTTTCCCAGTTGTGGTTCCTAATAATTGTAGCCTTAAAAAATATTCTACCCCCCCCCCCCTTTAATTTGATGGAGAAAATTACTTCCTTTTTCGGGGGAATGAGGGTGGTTGGGTTCAGGAGGTTAAAAAAAATCCTGGGTGAAATTGTGGGTGGGGAACAGATTTGGTGCACTTGATTTTCTGATATCCAATGAAGGGAAGAACTAGGGTGACATGATAGCCATCTTCCAGTACTTGAGGGGCTTCCACAGAAAGCGTGGGTCAATCTACTCTCCAAAGTACTTGAAGGCAGGACAAGGAGGTGGAAGAATAACACAGTTGAAAGGGACCTTGGACATCTTCCAGTCCAGCCCTCTGCTCAACCACAGGTCCTATCCCCGTGATGGCAAACCTATGGCACATGTGCCACAGGTGGCATATGGAGCCCTGTCTCTGCTGGCACACAAGCCGTCGTCCAGCTCAGCTCCATGCACGTGCGGCTCCCACTAACCAGCTGGTTTTCATTTCTCTGCCGCATATACGGGAGACGCGCACGCATACAGGGAGCGTCGCACACATATGCACAGGAGGCAGGTGGCATCCCCACACAGACCACTTTTGGTTTCAGGAGGCTTCAGGGAGACCTGATAGGCCCAAAATGGGGCATGGGGGTCAGGTACATGGAAGGGAGAGTGCAGGGGGGTCGCATGCATGCACAGGGGGCAGTGGCAGCGCAGGGGGGTCATGTGTGCATATGCAGGGGGCGGGGCACATTGCATTATGGGTGTGAGCACATGCTCATGCGCTGTCGCACGCCTGCGCATGATTTTGGCACAAGAGGACAAATAGGTTAGCCATCACTGTCCTATACCATTTCAGACAAGTGGTTGTCCAATCTCTTCTTAAAAGCCTCCCGTGATGGAGCATTCAATATTTCTGAAGGCAAGCCGTTCCGCTGGTTAATTGTTGTCACTGTCAGGAAATTCCTCCTTATTTCTAGGTTGCTTCTCTCCTTGATTAGTTTCCATTCACTGATCATTAAGGAGAGATCCAACCTAGAATTAAAGAGAAGTTTCCTGACAGTGAGAACAATTAATCAGCGGAATGACTTGTCTCCTGAAGTTGTGGGTGCTCTTATCATTGGAGCAATGGTGGGTTTCAATTTTTTTTAGAACCTCTTCTGTAGGTGTGGCCTGCTTTGTGGGAGTGGCTTGCCAGCCGTGTGACTGGGTGGGAGTGGCTTGCCAGCCATGTGACTGGGTGGGTATGGCTTGCCGGCCATGTGACCAGGTAGGAGTGGCTTGCCAGCCATGTGACTGGGTGGGAGTGGCTTGCCAGCCATGTGACTGGGTGGGCATGGCCAACTTATAAAATGTGTGAAACTCACTTAACAATGCTCTTGCTTAGCAACCAAAATGTTGGCTCAGAAACTGGCATTTGAAGCACGCAAGTCTTAAAGCTGTCAAGTTACAAGACCCTTGCACCCATAACTCTTTAGAAAAAAAACCCAGGGGTGTTCAAACTTGACAGCCTTAAGACTTGTAGACTTCAACTCCCAGAATTCCTCCTCTCACTCTTCATCTTGATGATGTGGGGACGGGCGGGGGGAGGGAGCTGGAACCAGTTCTAAACGGTGCTGTAGATTTGTGGAACCTCTTCTATAGAAGAGGTGAGAACTGTCAGGAACCCACCCCTGCATTGGAGCCTTTCAAGAAGAGATGAGAAACCCTTAGTCCAGAATGGTATAGGATTTCCTGCTTGAACAGGAGGTTGGACTAGAATACTTCCAAGATTCCTTCCAAACCTATTATTCTATGTTCTGTGTTCCATTATACAATTATCTTTCTAACACATTGTATCTTCTTTTACGTTTGTGTTTTTTGCTTCAACTGAATCAGAATGGAAAGCATTCCATGGGATTTTTCTTTTAAGTCCCGAAATTTGAGCAAAAAAAAAGGAAGCGAATAATGTTAGGTAGAAGACACAAAGAAAGAAGAATGGAAGGATAGACTTGAGAGAGAAAAAAAAGATATCCAAAAAACTCTTGAATTGCATGTTGGTAGCTGAAAAACAGATCTTGCCTTCAAAGAAAAAGTCAATAGCCTAGAAATGAAGCTAAATCAGATTTTGTTCCATTTTCATTCAATAAAATTAAGACAAAATCAAGCACGTTAATATAATTATCCTGAGTGGATTTAATAATTCTTTCTTTCTTGCCACATTAAAAAGACAACATAGAGGCAACATTTGAAAGGGTTCTGAAGCACATTGAAGGCTCAAATGAGGTATGAATGGTCCTCATCGCCAATGGAAATGTATTATTTTCTTCATTCCTCAATATGATACTAGGGAAGAGTTAACCTATCATCTGTTTAAATCCTTACACACATACCATATACCCGTGCTAGATGCTGAGTTAATGCCACAGCAGTGGAAACTGGATAAAACTGGCAATCCCAGCCTTATAACAAAGTAGAAATTTAATGAAAAACTAGACTTCGAACCATTGGCTTTGGGGATGTATAAACTTATAAATTGCATTAAAATGTGACAGAATAAAGCCAGTGCTGCTTTAGCAAGGCTGAAGATCGGCGGCCCAATGATAAAAATGATCCTCTCTCCTCTGGTTTGTTTGATATGTGTGATAATGATGAAATCACTCAGTCACAATTGATGAAAGTCTTAGAGTACATAATTGCCTTTTTGGAGTTTTCCACTCAAGTTGTTTGACTGTAAACTCTCCCCAAAATGAATTTCGTCAACAGTTTCAGATGGAGATGTGGATCCATTTGAATGTAGGAACCACACTAGAAATAGTAACAATAACAACAACAACAACACTAATAATAAGTCAATGATATTTGTGATACATTTTTAAATGTTCATTTGACTGAGTTTCATGTTTAATGAATAAAATGTATAACAACAGAGCTTCTTTTCTGTCTAAAGATTGTTTTTTTTAAAAAATATGGCGGTTGAGTTTTTGTTGCTACTACTGTCTATTGGGAGACTTCCCTTCCCACCCATCTTCCCCAAAACAACAGAAAAATGTGCATAATTTCAGAGTATATCTTCTCCTCAATGGTGGGATTCCAAATCTTTTCCTATTGATTCTATGGGAGCCCACTTTGCACTCAAAGACTACCCACGGTGTCAGCGCTGGTGAGATGAGCTGTTTTTTAGCTCAGCTGCGGCGCGGCAATTGCTCTGCTGCACAAATCTGCTGAGCTAAAAAAACAAGGGAATATAGGACAGGGAACGACGGGGGCGGGAGGGCGGGGCCAACCAGAGGTGGTATTTGCCGGTTCTCCAAACTACTCAAAATTTCCACTACTGCATGTGTGTGTGTGTGTGTGTGTGTGTGTGTGTGTGTGTGTGTGTGTGTATATATATATGTATGTTATATTTATGCTGATAAATAAATAAAGGGAGACTAGTATAGATCTATTTCAAGCTATTTAGCTCTCATCAGCTAGCCATACCCATGTTTTGGGAATCGAACCTGTGCTCCATTGCCTCCCAGGCAGGGAGTTAACCATTTGAGCTACAGAGAACGACTCCTTATCAGCCAGCCAGGGTGGGAGGTATATACTTAAAGTCACAACCCCTGGTATGCCCAAGTATGGGAGGAAGGTCACACTTCCACTCTCTGTCATTAGGCTCGTCACAAGAGACCATCCAGACAGAAACCCAATATTTTTTACTGTTGCCTTTTTGTTACATTTGTTATATTTATGCTGATAAATAAATAAAGGGAGACTAGTATAGATCTATTTCAAGCTATTTAGCTCTCATCAGCTAGCCATACCCATGTTTTGGGAATCGAACCTGTGCTCCATTGCCTCCCAGGCAGGGAGTTAACCATTATATATATAGGCTGTTATCGTAAAATGCAACTTTTAATGAAACTTTACTAAATAAAATTTATTAAAGCCTAAAATATTACTTTTTAAGAGTCGTGTTTCACATTCGTTGGCACCAAAATTCAGTTTGTCAGTGTTCTTATAGCCCTCCTCATACGTTCTTCAGAATGTTTTAATGGGGAGAAATGTAGGGATTTGCATGTAGCTTTGTGTGTTTCTGATAGAACACACATTGTCAGGTGCAAAGGATCAGACTTAAGTTGCACCACAGAAGATTTATTCAAGCTTATACACTATGAATTCAGCCAACTAAAGTTCAGTACTAAACTGGCATCAGAAAAGAGTCAATGGAATTCAAGAGGGGTTGGACTTGGAACCTTTGTGGCAACATAAGCACTCTAAGCTGATGACACATTTAATACCGCCTCCCCATCTCTGTCTGCTCTTCTCCTACATACATTACATCTCTGCTGTGCAATCTGCATTGGTTACCAGTTTGTTTCTGTTAACCAATGTTGATTTTTAAAGGCCTATATGGCATGGGTTCAGGCTATTTGAGGGACTGCCTTTCCTTGATTTCATCCATCTGTTCCACCAGACTGTTTCTTGCATTCCAGTACATTCAAATTGTTCACATTGTTGATTTCAGTCAACAACAGTTGAGTTCAGAAAGTTTTGAAAGGACTTTCTTTTAATGCAAGTAGACCTCTCCTGATAGTTATTAAACATGTTAAGTCAGGATTTATCATCATGACCAATCACATTTACAGTAACTTAATTATTTCATTAATTTCAGTTCTTGGAATAATGCAATGCCACAAGAGTTAAAACTCACTGTGTAGTGATGGACATGTATTTGGAATAAGAAAGGGAAGGGTTTGTTCTGGCAGAACCCATAATGAAGCATCATTTTAGTGGTCTAATTTGGGAAAGAGTTATCTATCCCTGAGATATATCTATTGAATCAGATAATGGAACATTATAGAGGATTGACATAATATTTCTGATGATCTCAGCACGCAAAGAATGAAGCTATATCATTTACTTCAATGCCCATTATTTGGGATAACATCATTACACAAATTATACAAATCACAATATAAGTCTTCTTTGCTGCATTCCATGCCACTTGCATCAAGGTTTCACAAAATGAGATTTAACTTCTACTTCCAGTTAAGGAGTAGCAAAAAGAGGGAAAATCCCTTTTGTGAATACTGTCAAAGAAACGCAACAGAGATAATCTTAGTCCTTGATACTTATGACATTTATATCTCAATTATTGTTTCCCAGTCACTTCTCATCTTTAAAGAGCACTTGTTTTATTTCTAGTATTTCTTAATTGCACCTGGTTAAAACTCAGTGGATTCTTGAAAGTTCTTCAAATCTTCAAAAAGGGGTTGGAATTAGAATTCAATCAATCAGATTAACAGAGTTGGAAGGGATTTTATAGGTCATCTAGTCCAACTCCCCACTCAAGCAGGAGACCCTACACCATTTCTGACAAATGGCAGTCTAATCTCTTCTTGAAAGTCTCAAGTGATGAAGCTTCCACAACTTCCAAGGGCAAGCTATTCCATTGGTTGATTGTTCTCACTGTCAGAAAGTTCCTCCTTATTTCTAAGTTGAATATCTCCTTGATCAGTTTCCATCCATTATTCCTTGTCTGGCCTTCAGGGGCTTTGGAAAATAGCTTGACCCCTTCCTCTCTGTGGCAGCCCCTCCGATATTGTAACACTGCTATCATGTCTCCCCTGGTCCTTCTCTTCACTAGACTAACCATGCCCAGTTCCTGTAACCGTTGTTCATATGTTTTGGTCTCCAGTCCCCTAATCATCCCAGTTGCTCTTCTCTGCACTTTTTCCTAGAGTCTCAACATCTTTTTTATAGCGTGGTGACCAAAATTGGACGCAGTATTCTAGGTGTGAACTTACTAGGGTTTTATAGAGTGGTATTAATACCTCACTTGATCTTGATTGTATCCCTCTGTTAATGCAATTTAGGATTGCATTGGCTTTTTGGGCTGCCGCTGCACGCTGCATAATTTCTCCATAATTTCTTTTCTCTCTTGGCATTGGTTCTTGTTGTTGTATAATGGAATCCCAGCTATACGTTTTCCATTATATATGCAAGTGTATATAATTCACAGGCAGCCACGGCATGCCAATCAACATGTACATCCTATAAAAATCACCATTAGGGCTGTTGTAGTGCATCTGCACCTGCGTAGCATCATTAAGAAGGTAAGGAGATGAGATTTCTGGTGCCACTGGATTCTCCCTATTAAATTATCATTTGGAGTCATCCCAGCTCCCAAGGATGGCTCAGCCCAAGCAAATCCACCAGAGGACAAAGAATGATTGTCTGTTGCTTTCCAACTGATTAGGAACTCTTCTCACAAAAAGAGAAATGGGCCTGGACAATACTTGAAAGATCTGAAGGGGATTTTCAGCACTGGATTTCATATTTCACATGTGTCTGCTGCTTCAAATATACTCCATAAATAGGTTGGTTTTTTGTTTTAGTTTTAAAATGAATACATTTCATTTGCCAGGAGGGAAAAAGACAGTAGAAGTAAAGGGTTTAGAACAAATAGGGACAGGGACTGGGATACCAAGCTGATTAGGTCTGTATTGTTTTCCTGCCAGGCTGCAAAGTACATCAGTTACTTCTTTCCTGAGTTCTAACCAAACTTGATCAGGGTTCCAAGCAGGTCCAATTGCTTCCTCATCTTGTCTCTTCCATCCCACTTGTTTCCTTCGCTACATATCCCTCCATTCACTTGTCTATGGTTCTCTAAGAACAAGCTAAATACATAGAATCTGTCTGTCTGTCTGCCTGCCTAACTGCCTGCCTGCGTGCCCATCCTTCCTTCCTGCCAGCCAGCCAGCCAGCCAACCAGCCAACCAACCAACCAACCAACCAACCAACCAACCAACCAACCAACCAACCAACCAACCAACCAACCAACCAACCAACTGTTCAAATCCTGTAAAATTCACACTTTAGCATATTGTGTTGCAATAGAATCAAGTTCACATGAGGAACTATTACCACTCTATAAAGCCTCAGTAAGTCACACCTGGAATATGGCAGCCAATTTTAGTCGCCACACTACAAAAAAGATGTTGAAAGTCTAGAAGGGGTGCAGAAATGAATAACAAAAATGATTAGGGGCTTGGAGGCTAAAACTTGATATTTGTCACCTACCTCTATACTGCTCCAATCATTTGGAGTTTTAGGAAATAAAAATAGCCTCCCTATGTGTTGTAACCCATAGTGTGTGTATAATCCACAGTGTGGGTTGCCATTTTGTTTCTCAACATTGATTGGGAATCATCAACTGGCAATCAATCAGTCACATCTGAGGCTGTTGTTTTCTCCTTGATGCAGGGATTGGCAATATTAAGAAGGAAGCTGTTGTATCAGTTATGGTTCTTGCAAAGCATACTTTTGACATTACTCTTCAGACCTTGTGTGTCTGAAGAGCAAATAAGTCAATGTGTTTGTTACCTTTGTTTCAGTTACCTCCTCCAGTAAGCCTGTAGTGAGATGTTTGCACTTGTCTAGAATCTGCTGGAGGTGTCAACTGGAGTGGCACCAAATGCCTTTCTGAATAGCCCATGGGTCTTGTGAAGTGAAGAACATCACCCTGCGTTGAACGGACTGCTTCAGGGATGCAAATAGTTGCCATGTTAAGTAGGCTACCCTAAAAGTGTCTTGAGAAATATCACTCCAAAGATTTTCACTCCAAAGAAAAAAAAAAGTGACAGTTTCTTTAAGCCACTGTTGTTTGTCTCTCAGAAAGTCACAACATAACATGAGTTGGGGAGATATGAGACAAAAATATGGCCATTGCCACTTTCCTTCTAAAATGCACCAACAAAGCTTCAGTGGGAGTTTTGAGATGATAGGAGATGCATTGCAAAATTTTACTGCTTGGTTCCAAATCCTATTTTTAAATAGTAGTTTTATTGAAAATTACTACTACATTGATAATAATTAATGCAAACAAAAAAAAAGAAGATACAGAAAGAAAAGAAAATAGAAAAGGAAAAAAATAGTAAAGAAAAAGAAAAGAAGTAGATGAAGAAATGACTTACCCTTTCATCACAACAGTTGTGGTAACTTATCATCTTCTCTTAAAATACAAAAAAAAAAGATGTTTTCTTCCTTCATTCCACCAGTGGTGGGTTCCTACCGGTTCGTCTTGGTTTGGCTGAACCGGTAGTGGTTTGGCAGCCTGGGTCTTTGGAACCAGCAGCGATCCAGGCATGCCATGGCCCTGAACCAGTTCTCCTGGTGGTCCTATACACACTACTATCTTCTTGTTGCTTCTGCGCATGCACAGAGCAATTTTTATTATATTGTGCATGGGCACGCAGCATGCATCAAGCACTTGTGTGCAAAGTGCATGCGTGGTGCAGCCATGAGCGAACCAGCAATAGCAATAGCAATAGCAGTTAGACTTATATACTGCTTCATAGGGCTTTCAGCCCTCTCTAAGTGGTTTACAGAGTCAGCATATTGCCCCCAACAACAATCCGGGTCCTCATTTTACCCACCTCGGAAGGATAGAAGGCTGAGTCAACCCTGAGCCGGTGAGATTTGAACAGCCAAACTTCAGAACTGCAGTCAGCTGAAGTAGCCTGCAGTGCTGCATTTAACCATTGTGTCACCTCGGCTGATGGCACAGTGACTGCCGGAAGCCACCCCTTCCTTCCACTTCTTATCTATAAACAAATCCTTAAAACCTTGTCAGTTCATGAAGGGTTGCTAGAGATTACATTACTATTTTAACTTTGATAAAATAAACCAATTTTACATTGCTTCGGTTTACATTAACAATCCTGATCTCGGTCAGCACAGTGGTTAGAGTGCAGTACTGCAAGCTACTTCTGCTGACCGCCGTCTGCCTGCAATTTGGCAGTTCAAATCCCACCAGGCTCAAGGTTGACTCAGCCTTCCGTCCTTCCAAGGTGGGTAAAATGAGGACCCAAATTGTTGGGGGCAATAGGCTGACTCTGTAAACTGCTCAGTGAATGCTGTAAAGCACCATGGAATGGTATATAAGTCTAAGTGCTATTGCTATTGCTATTGATGGGCTTCCCAGGTCAGAAACAAATAGGATCTTGATACTATTAACTTCCACTTCACCTTCTCATCCACCATTGCCACATTGGTAAGAGTAGCGATGAAAAACATTTTCTACCTGGTGTAATTATTACCATCAACACAGTCACCAAACTCAAGTCACATGTTACATCACATGCATAGCATAACAGTTACCATTTTCATAAAATGCAAGGCAGCTCTAGATAGAGAAGGGAGGGGCAGGGGAGGAATGAAAATATATATATTTTTTAAAAAAGGATTCAGAATTAAGAATCTTCCGAAGATTATTAGAAGATCATTATTTCCCTCAGGCCACCGGCCTTAGTCGAATTTGGAAGAGAATGGAATTGCCAGCAGTGAAAAATGCAGACAGAAAGGTATGAGTTCATGAGCATCGAAATAACATTTTCATTTGTGCCTTCCCCATGGGAAAGATTCAACATTCTGGTAAATGGAGATGGTTATAAGAAATGAATTTTTGTCAGCAGGGAAGTGATTTTAAGGCTCACTTATCCATTGGCAATCTAGATTTCTAACCCCAGGAATCTAGGAAATTGCTACAGAATGTAGTCTTTATTACAAACATTTTTTTTGTATGGAGACCTATATTTCTGCACATACTTTGAGGAACAAGGAGCGATAGAAGTCCAGAGCATTTTAAGATTATATGGTCTGTAGCTCAGCTTCCCTTTGAATTGATTTCTGGAACAATGGAGTGATCCTTTTAGTCTGGAGATTATCTGGTGCTCACCACAGATACAATTTCATACCGATGCTCTTCAAAGTTCCCAAGAGTTTAGTCTTTACATTTGTAAAAGAAGCTTCCTTAATGTTTTAAAAGAGGTTTTTGTTGTTGTTGTATTGATTATCTATCTTTTTATTTATCTAGATCCCGGACAAAATATAGCACTAGGTTTTATTTAATAGGAGATTGGAAATGTCTAGATTACAGTGATAGTATATCCCATCAGAAATCTTCACTTCTTCAATTTTCATCCCTTGGTTTAGTTCTGCCTTGTGAAGTAATGTAGAACAAGTTGGTTCTATCATATATTATTGTGGCCCTCCAGATTTGAATAGTGAAGAGTTTGGGGAGGAACATGGGCCAGTCCTGGAGTCTGGGGAAGGCTCAGATGAGGGCTCTGCATCAGAGGCAGAGAGGGGTCCAGAGCCGTATGCCAGTTATCAGCTGTCTTCAGAGTCAGACATCAGTGAGGCAGAAAAACAGCTGGAGACTGTTCCCAGTGTGTGCATGCACAGAGTGGCCAGATGAAGGGGAACAGTTCAATAACAGGGATTGACTTGGGATTGACTGCCAATTACCTCCCTTCGTCCCATCAGATCGCATAGATTGGGCCTCCTCCGAATTCCATCCGCCAGTCAGTGCCGACTGGCGACTACGTGGAGGAGAGCCTTCTCAGTTGCAGCTCCGACGCTATGGAACAATCTCCCCGTGGAGATCCGCACCCTCACCACCGTCCAGGCCTTCCGCACAGCCCTCAAGATCTGGCTATCCCGTCAGGCCTGGGGATAAGACTTTACTCTCGCCCCTCCCGAATGTTGAGTGAATGTTGTGTTTTACCGCTAATTATTTTTACTCACATTTTCTTTTTGTGTTTTGTCCTGCACTCCCCTCCCCTATTATTGTAAGCCGCCCTGAGTCCCCTCAGGGAAAAGGGCAGCCTATAAATGTTTAATAAAAGAAAAAGAAAAAAAAGGGAGTAAGGCCACAGGTGGACGATGAATGGCTCCTCCCATAGAGAATAAAAGAGGAACTAAAGGGGAGTGGAGTTTGCAGGAGGCAATTAGTTCGCTTAATTGGTTTGTGACTCTCTGAGACACCTTGCCAAGTTCTGCAGATATCTGCCTGGCAGCTCTCCAAGCCAGATAATGTCTGTGACTGTAAATCCTCCCTTGAAAGACTTTGTTGGATGTGAATGTGCAGAATTCACAGTAAATTAATAAAAGGGAGGAGTTTGCTTCATGCTCTTGGGATCCTCGGTCAGAGCATCTATCATACTGGGCAGATTTTAACCCTAAGAATTCCATTCTAGCAGAGGAATACTGGGAGTTGGACCCACCCTTCTTAAAGTAGCCAAAGTTGTGAAACATTGTTCTATCTAGGAGCTTTGCAGGAGTGATTCAGATATTAGGAGTTGAACTAGGAGATCTTTTGGGAGATGCATATTTGATACTGATATGCCTGAGTTACATTTGCTTTTTGACATAAGCTGTGCATCCTTATTTCAGGAATGAGAGAATAGTAAAATTATGTTTTTCTTGCACACAGTAGTAGTTGATGAATTCAAAAGGTATTCCTCATGTTCCCTTTGCCATTCATTTGGTAAACTCGCAATATTCCTTTTTCTCACCATGTATGTGTACACATCCGAAGTAGATTGTGTTGTTTCTCTATATCATATAATATAATATATGCTGGTATGTGGGTATATGCATAATTTTTTATTTGCTTATTTGTCATGTTTATGTAATGTATATTGGAGGTGGAGAGCCTTTGGCAGCTGTATGCAAACAAAAAATCATTTTAATGTATGCTGATTGGTGGTATACATTTAAATAAAGTTAGTCATGGTGGCTCAGTGGATAAGGCACTTAGCTTGTCAATCAGAAAGGTTGACAGTTCGGCGGTTTGAATCCCTAGTGTCGCATAACAGAGTGAGCTCCTGTTACTTCTCCCAGCTTCTGCCAACCTAGCAGTTCAAAAGCACGTAAAAAATGCAAGTAGAAAAATAGGAACCACCTTTGGTGGGAAGGTTCCGTGCACCTTCGACATTAGTCATGCCAGCCACATGATCACGGAGACGTCTTCAGACAGCTCTGGATCTTCAGCTTTGAAACGGAGATGAGCACCGCCCCCTAGAGTCGGGAATGATTAATGTGCGATTGGAACCTTTAACTTTACCTTAGAGTTATTCTAAGTGTAAGTATATTGGTATTCCCTTTGAAACACAAACAATATTTTTGAGAAACTTAGCCCAGTCATAGCCTAAGTTAGAACGCTGGTCCTTTATGTTCACTCTCATTATTATGGGTTGCTAAAAGCTCTCCTGGGTTCCAGATTAGGATTTTTTCCAGCCCCATTTGGAGAGACTGGATATTGAACTTTACCCCCTTACACTCACAGCCAATACTTTTTCTTTTGAGCCAAGAGACTCATTAGAGTGACATAGATAATGTTCGTGAATGATAAGTTACCCACTCAGGCAGGAGAAGTTGAAATGGTCAACAATCTGGGCAGGGAACCCCTCTGAATAAGATTCCTGCGGAGACATTGCGCCACGCCGTGTCCTTGCCCTGGAAAGAGATGAGTGGGTTGATTTTTACCTGCTCCCATTTCCGTCCACACTCTTTCCCCATCCTATTATTATAAGGTGTTCTGGTTCTGAAAGCATTCATTCATAATGGTTTCGGCATCATTAATGTTATCTTAGCAGTTTTGCTCAGCAACCATCGGTGTTGTTTTTTTGTAAACTTTAATATCTTGAAAAATATGTACATCTGAAATATTGCCTCCCTTGGTGCATTTTTACCCATCTCTCGCTCTTCAATAAATGTATTTGCTTTGCATTATGATCAAGGAATTTCATTGCCTGCTGATTTCCATGGGTGGCTGCCTTCGCCGGCCTTCGTTCATTCAAAACAGCCTCGGTAGAATTTTGTTGGTTAATAAAAATGGCTCCATTTGTCCAGCAAGTGGGAATGTGCTAATCTTGCCTGTTTTGTCCAGTGGAATAGACTGGGAATGTGCTAACCGTGACTGCATGCTTCCTGGTATAAAACAAAAGGAGAATGGGGGTACACAGCCTGGCAACTGGCTCATATTTATGACGGTTATAGTGTCCCAGGTATCATGTGACCCCAGGGGTGGGCTTCAAAAAATTTAGTAAGGGGTTCTCTGCCCAGTTGCTGGGTGGGCATGGCCACAGTGGGTGTGGCCTAAACAGCCTCCTACACCACGGCCGGGAGGGACATTTTTGCCCTCCCTGGACTTGGGAGGCTTTCCTCAAGCCTCTGGGAGGGCGAAAATGGCCTCCCCAGGCTCTGGAGGCCAGAAATGGACCCAAACCTCTGGTAGGCCTGTTTTCCGCCCTCACCAAGCCTCCGTGTGTGCCCTGCACTTATCTGCATACAAAACAGGACACGTTTGAGAGGGGTGGGGCCAGCCAGGAGTGAGATTTGGGGGTTACAGAATCATAGCAAGAGCCGAGGTGGCGCAGTGGTTAGAGTGCAGTACTGCAGCCACTTCAGCTGACTGTTTAGCTGCAGTTCAGCGGTTTAAATCTCCCGGCTCAAGGTTGACTCAGCCTTCCATCCTTCCGAGGTGGGTAAAATGAGGACCCAGACTGTGGGGGCGATATGCTGACTCTGTAAACCGCTTAGAGAGGGCTGAAAGCCCTATGAAGCGGTATATAAGTCTAACTGCTATTGCTATTGTTCTCCCAACCTCTGTGAACCCCCAGCAGCCCCCCCTGTAAGTGACCCATTTTTACAACCTCCTGACAAGCAAAGTCAATGGAGAAGCCAGATTCATTTAACAACCTTGTGATTAACTTAACAGTTGCAGTGATTCACTTCACAATTGTGGCAAGAAAGGCCATAAAATGAGGCGAAACATAACAGATGTCTCACTTAGTAACACACCTTTTGTGCTCAATTGTGGTTGTAAGTCAAGGACTATCTGTGTTCTGGAGGGGTGTGTGTCCATCTTTGGAGTGAATCTTTTCTTTAGAAGAGCTTGTCAACCCTGAAGTAAACCTGGCTGAAGCCATCTTGGAGGCTTCAGGGTTGCCACTCGGCAGTGGGAGAGGGAAATAATTAGTTAGAAATAGTGGGAAATAGTGGTTAGAGGTATTTCTAACCAAACAGTTGTCTGTTTCTCCATTCAGGAGTGTAACTAAGTTAGGCAACTTTTTATTGTTGTAGACTCAAATCCAATTTGGCGGATCCATCATTAGATTGTGCAGATGATGTCATTTATATCCATTATATAACTAAACAAAGATGTGAAGCTGTTGTTAAATAATTTGTGTCTTAATTTATGACCTTTGTTGCCATAGTTGTTAAGCAAATCACTGTCATTAAATGAATTGCATGGTCACAAATCACAAACTCACTTAACAAACATCTTGCTTAGCAACAAACCTTTTTGTGCTCAATTGTGGTTGGAAGTCAAGGACTATCTGGAGTCTGGAGGGAGGGGGGGTGACTTGCTTTGGAATGAATCTTTTCTTTAAAAGATTCCAAGGGTTCCAACATCCCCAACGAAAGAAGACTCAGAGGCTTGAAGTTCCTCAAAGTTCCATTTTATTACAGATGTCATATTGGCACAATTGTGAAATCCCAAATCTGAAAGTTTTCATGTTTTCCACACCCAAAAGAAAGTCCAAGTCCATGCCCAGCACCTACATGTCCATCGCATGGCCCAATCAGGCACCGTCCCAACTGGAGATGCCTCCCAGTCACACCACTCCAGGTGCAGGCAGTGGTGGGATCCTGCCGGTTTAGCAACCAGTTCGGTGACAGTGTGTCATGCTGCGCATGCATGACAGTTTTACCAAAACTTACCTTCCACGTTACTTCTTGGGGAGTAGCCCAGCTGAGGTATGGCAATCTGCTCTGCAGTGCTAATCAGCTGAGAGGATATAGGTAAGTAAAGCGGGTGGGCGGGCCAACCTGAACCTTGGAGTGAACCGGTTCTCTCTCAGCTGATTGTCGGTTTGCCCGAACTAGTCCAAACTGACTGAATCCCACCCCTGGGTGCAAGACGTCCTTGATTCTCTAGAAAGGAATGTTATTTTGACTATACCTACCCCACTCCATATAATTCCACCTCCCAATTTCCCACAGCATTAAATGTAACAGGTCTGAAGCAATGGTGGGTTACGGCTGGTATGCCCCAGTAGGGGTGTACCTGTGCCTGCGGGGAGCACCAGGTACTGTTCTGGTATGGTGCTCCGGAGGGCCCATCCGCCCGACCTCCTTATCTGTATTTGACCCAACCAGGCCATTTGTGCGCAAACACGGAGCATACAGCGCCTGTAGCTGGAGCATCGCGGGCAGTGGGTGCACATGCGCACATGTGGTGGACTCCCGGCCCCGTTGCAGCATACTGGTTGCAACGGGATCCAGAACCCACCACTGGTATTGAAGGCCCAATGAATGACTTCCAGTGTGACCCGTCAAAACCGCGGTCCACAAAAGCGCGCTTGACAAAAGCGCGCATTTGACATCATCACAGCGCGACGAAAAAAATTAAAAATTGAAATAAAAATAAAATTAAAGCAAGCCGATTCACATAAAGGTAAGGGTTAGATTTAGGGTTAGGGTTAGGGTTAGGGTTAGGGTTAGGTTAAGGGTTAGGGTTAGGTTTAGAGCGTTAGGGTTACGTTTAGCGTTAGGTTAAGGGTTAGCGTTAGGTTTAGCGTTAGGTTAAGGGTTAGGTTTAGGGTTAAGTTAAGGGTTAGGTTTAGGGTTAGGTTTAGGGTTAGGTTTGGGGGGGTTAGGGTAAGGTTTTCACTTTATTTTTACATTTATCGATCACAGCACGATGTTTTCGTCGCGTTGTGATGATGTCACGTACGCACTTTCGTCGAGCGCAATTTTGTCGTCCGCGGTTTTGTGGTGGAACCGACTTCCAGGCCTGACCCTCTCCTTTCTAACCAAATACTTCACGGTTTCTCCGTCAGTGGTGCAACTAAATTGGGGAAAACCTGCTTTTGACTCTAGCTATTGTAGCCCTTGAACTGAGAAATACTCAGAGTAGTTACTAAGGAAAACATACCAAACCATGGTAAAAAAATAATAAAAAAAGACCCACTTTGTTTCAACAAAGCTAAAAGTTAATGAGGGCTCTAAAACTCGGTGGTGCCTTTGAATCACTCATAGTTCAGATAGGATTGTCCTTTCTCATCACCTTGATAACACAAATTGAGAAACCTGTCTAAATAATACAATTTAATTAAAAGTTAATTTGATGCCCTTGACAAAAGGCAGCGGTGTTGGAAGTTTAAGACTGGCAGATAAAAATCTTTCATATCAAGAATTCCTTTTGAGATGAATGGCATTTCCTGATAATAAAAGGCTGGGAAATTTGGTCCTGGTGTCTTAACTCAGAGAATTGAAGGCAGAAGGAAAAAAAAATGTTTTGATATTCCCCTTGAGGATAGATGATGAAAGTATGAATGCTTAGAGAGATTCCCCCCCCCCATTTAATTTTCTCCCGTATTAATAT
The DNA here is from genome assembly GCF_051295495.1 of Thamnophis sirtalis. NCBI lineage: Eukaryota > Metazoa > Chordata > Lepidosauria > Squamata > Natricidae > Thamnophis > Thamnophis sirtalis. Next base: position 11,414,897 of record NW_028261386.1, on the reverse strand, counting down.
TAATGATGTGATCACGAACAGAGTTTTAAGGGTTTACTAGCCTTATCAGCCACAATCCTAAATATACTCATCACACTTTTTTTTTTTTCTTGGAACGGGGTTTGATGTAATGTAGGTTTGTGCCAAGAGTCCCACTGATCTGATTGATGGCATGCGATCAAGTCAGTGCCAGCTCTTAGCAACCACACAGATAGATTTTCTTCCTGCCCATCTGTCTCTAACCTGGACCTTCTTCTGTTGCCATTGTAACTTAATCCATCAATTTAGCCTATTGAATTAAACAGGCCTACATTCACATAAAAATTGAGGAAACATTGATCCAGAGTAAAGCATATAAAGTTCTTTTTTTTAAAAAAATAGTTTGTATTAAACATTTTTACCTTTAAAAACAGAATAAAGGGCAACAAAAAAAGAGGGAAAAAAACAAGACAAACGTAACAATATACAAAATAGTTATATACAGCCTTCTGTATCGGCACACATGTTTTAGCCTTTGTAGTTCTCCATTCTCCATTGCCTTACTATCAGTTTTAACCTCTGTAAAAATGTAATAACAGTTGTACTAACCATTATAATGATATTAATTGTTCCCATCAACATTGTATTTACATTGTGGTCAATACTTTAAGTTTGATGATAATTAATAATTTTGATTAATTATTATTCAGTATTGGTTTAGAAAAAACAAAGACTTCTATTTCCTGTTTTGGTTTCTGTTTTCTAGACATTTATAAAGTTATATTCAAAAGAAATTGGTAGAAGTTAAATTTTTCCGTAGGTCATTAATTTGTTGTATTTTCAACCTAGTTAGAATCAGATATAAATTCACATTTCTCCTGCCATGCTTGGGTTTGTTTGTACTTATAGCCCAAAATGGGATCCTATCAGCGATTGATGTGATATGATACGATATATATGATATACGGGAAGTCCTCGATTTACAACAGTTCATTTAGCAAATATTCAAAGTTACAACGGCACTGGAAAAAAAGTGATTTATGGCCTTTTTTCACACTTATGACTGTTGCGGCAGCCCCCTGGTCACATGATCAAAATTCAGATGCTCGGCAATGGACTCCTATTTATGATGGGTGCAGGGTCAAGGGGTCATGTGATGACCTTTTGTGACCTTCTGACAAGCACAGTCAATGGGGAAACCAGATTCACTTAACAAGTGTGTTACTAACTCAAGAACTGCAGTGATCCACTCAACAAGGTGGCAAGAAAGGTAAATAAAATGGGGCAAAACTCCTTAACACTTAGCAACTATCTTGCGTAGCAACATAAATTTTGGGATCAATTATGGTCGTAAGTTGAGGACTACATATATATATGGCTGATAGAAGAGAGAGAGAGAGAAGGTAGGTAGGTAGGTAGGTAGGTAGGTAGGTAGGTAGGTAGGTAGATAGATGATAGATAGATAGATAGATAGATAGATAGATAGATAGATAGATAGATAGATAGATAGATAGATAGAGCCAAGGTGGCGCAGTGGTTAAATGCAGCACTGCAGGCTACTGCTAGATCAGCAGGTCAGCGGTTCAAATCTCACCAGCTCAGGGTTGACTCAGCCTTCCATCCTTCCGAGGTGGGTAAAATGAGGACCCAGATTGTTGGGGGCAATATGCTGACTCTCTGTAAACCGCTTAGAGAGGCCTGAAAGGCCTATGAAGCGGTATATAAGTCTACTGCTATTGCTATTGTTATTGCTATTGCTATTGCTATTGATAGATGATAGATAGATAGATAGATAGATAGATAGATAGATAGATAGATAGATAGATAGATAGATCAGAATGGTATAGAACAGGGGAGTCAAACTCAAAGTCCAGGGCCCAGATCCGGCCCATGGGGTGCTTAAATCTGGCCCGCCGGGCCACCTTGGAAACAGTGAAGGACCAGCATGCACTTCCTCTGCCAATGAAAACGGAGATTGGGATGGCTGTGTGCAACCTCTCAAGCTCCATTTTCACTGGCAGAGGGTTGTAGCCGAAACAAAGCTTGGGAGCCCGTTTTTGCTAGCAGAGCGCTTGGGCCACCACAAACGCCCCCAACACAAGTGATGTTGAGTTGGCCATGCCCACCCTGGCCACACCCATCCCAGTCCCCCAAGGTCAAACACAACCCTCATGAAATTGAGTTTGACAACCCTGGTATAGGGTCTCCTGCTTGAGCAGGGAGTTGGATTAAAAGACCTCCAAGGTCCCTTCCAATCCTATGTTGTAAAGGGTGTAATTATTTAACAATTAAGTCTCACCAACCAAAGGTCCCATTTTCTGGGAAAAGGCTTGGAAGGAACTCACCGTGCTCCTGAGAGCTTGGTGGAAGCTCTGAATCTACCGCCAGGTCCCTGGGCATAAGAAAAGAAAGAGTTCTCATCAGTGGTGAGATTCAAATGATTTAACAACTGGTTCTCTGCTATAATGATGTCTTCCAACAACCAGTTCACCAAACTGCTCAGAAAGTTAACAACTGGTTCTCCCAAAGTGGTGCGAAGTGGCTGAATCTCACCACTGGTCCTCATGCTTTCACTGCAAACCTGTAATTCAGAATCTTTGAAGCTCTGTAACATCTTCAGATTATAGCTTCTCTGAGAGACCACAAAAATCTCTCTCCCGTAAGCCTGATTAAGGCAAAATCCCTGTCTCTCAATCTGGTTTCACTGCTGAAATCCCTTGAAAGATTGAAGGGAAGAAATGTTTGGGTTACCGTATGTATATTATATGGATTGACTACGATAAAAATATCGGTCAATGTTCAGGATTCTTTTTTTATGTGGGGAATTAGTCTCATAGTTTGAAAAATTATATCAACAAAAAAGAAGTCAGGGTGGTAATGGCCTGTGTCAAGATTAATATATTTAATATATTAATATTTCATAGTTCTGTTAAAAAAATGAAAAGAGGCAGAAATAAACCTGATGGGGTGTGATTTATTTATAAATTCACTTTAAAAGGAATAAGGGAGAATACATTTTGAAGTATTAGGAAATCCTCCCATGGATTCACTCTGAGATTTGATTGGCTAGTTCTCTCCCCTCAGAGCAAGGCAATCATTTGCTTCATAATAGAAGAAGCCAAATTTCATAAAGATACTGAGAAACTGAATGTAATTCAGAGTCTGCTATGTGAAAGGAAAAGTCTAAAACAACAAATGACCCAGTATCAAAAATGGAGAGAAGAAGGAGAAATGTGGCTTCTCTGTTTTTGTTTGCATCTATCTATGTTTGTTTCTTATTCATTAGTTTGTTCAAAATATTGTTCAAAATATTGGGAAATTGCTTGTTAGGACCAAAACAGTGATAGGATTCAGCCAGTTCGCACCTATTCGGGAGAACCGGTTGGTAACTTTCTAAGTAGTTCAGAGAACCGGTTGATGGAAGAAATCTCCTTTTGTTTTTTCCCCACTTTACAAGGCTAATCCTGTAAGGAAGGCAGGAAGGAAACATTCTAGTGTTGTTTCTAGCCTAATCTTTATTGACCTGCTTACAGAAACTGCCTGTCTGGTTAACCCTTATTATATTGTAACAGCTAAGGCGAAGCGCCCATCAACTTGAGTGACCTTGAGTTGGCCACGCCCACCCACCAAGCCCCTCCTACACAGATGGTCATTAGGGCAAAGAATCGGTTGTTAAATTATTTGAATCCCACCACTGGACCAAAACATCTCGGCAGAGTTCCAGCAAATAAAGTCATAATAGAAATGAAATAAACCTTGCTGAATTCATCTTTGGATACAGTGGGCACATTTTTAGAATAGAATAGAATTAGGATAGAGCTGGAAGCGACCTTGGAGGTCTTCTAGTCCAGCCCCCAGCTCAAGCAGGAGAACCTATACAATTTCAGACAAATGGCGGTCCATCTCTTCTTTAAAACCTCCAGTGATGGAGAGCACCCACCATTTTACGACTTTTCTCACTACAGTTGTTCAGTGACTCACTGCAGTTGTTAAGTTAGTAACATGGTTGTTAAGCGAATTTGGCTTCCCCATTGACTGTTTGCCTGTTAGAAGGTCGCAAATGTCAATCACATGACCCCCCCGAGACACTGCACTACATGCCAGCTGCCAAGCGTCCTAATTTTAAATCATGTGACCACTGGGATGCTGCAAAGGTCATAGGTATATAAAAAAAAACACAATCACGAGTCACCTTTTCAGTGTTGTAATTTTGAATGGTCGCTAAACAAACAATTTTAAGTCAAGAACTACCTGTAAAAGTAAATATTATATCTTTGGGGAGGGAGAAGAAATTAATATGCTGTATCTCAGTATCTCACGCAGTGGCTCAGTGGCTAAGACACTGAGTTTGCCAATCAGAAAGGTCGGCAGTTTGGCGGTTTGAATCACTAGTGCCACATAACGGAATGAGCTCCCGTTACTTGTCCCAGCTTCTGCTAACCAAGAAGTTCGAAAGCAGGTAAAAAATGCAAGTAGAAAAATAGGGGCCACCTTTGGTGGGAAGGTAACGGTGTTCCGTCCGCCTTTAGCGTTTAATCATGCCGGCCACATGACCACGGAGACATTTTCGGACAGCACTGGCTCTTTGGCTTTGAAATGGAGATGAGCACCACCCCCTAGAGTCGGGAACGAGTAGCACATACGTGCGAGGGGACCCTTTACCTTTACTATCTCAGGAGCACAATTATTTTCTTCTGCTCTAAAGGCTGAGCTAGAATCAATGAATGAAAATACAGGAAAGCAGATTGCAGCTGAATGTTACGAAAATCTTCCTAACCACAAAAGTTATGCACTGCCTTGCAAATTCTATTTTCAGAAGATTTGGTGACCTTCCAGGTCTATTTCAATTCAAGATCCTCAGATTTTTCCCAACCTAACTTTCTTTCAGAAGAAAAACAGAGGCTGGGCGATGCTTTATGAATCTTTCATAAAAAAGATTCAGATACTCTTCTCTAACACTGCACTAAGTATGTATAATTGAAAAGTAAAAGATGTGTTAAGGTCATGGCATTTCATTGGTTTGTTCTCCTCTCACAGTCTCCAAACAAGCTGAGTTATATAACCTGACTTGACCATGTCACAGTGAGTTGGGTTTGTGAAGATTAACCTCTATGAGTTATTTATTGAGGGGTTCACACAGACATGCACTATGCAGAGCATGGTTATCCAACCTTTTGGCTTGCTCAGTGAAGAGGAACTGTCTTGGGCACCGTATAGTAAAATATAATATCTATATAAATAATGATGGACGTATTTTTATTCAGTATTTCTTTTCCTCCTGAAAAGAAATGTGATTTTACAACGTACAGGTAGTCCTTGACTTACAACAGACCATTTAGCAACCGTTCAAAGTTACCTCAGCACTGAAGAAAGTGACATGACTATTTTTCACACATGATGGTTACAGCATCCCCATAATCACGTGATCAAAATTCCAGTTGAAGTCAGTCAGTTAGTCTGTCTATTATCTATCTATCTATCTATCTATCTATCTATCTATCTATCTATCTATCTATCTATCTATCTATCTATCTATCTATCATCTATCTATATCATCATCCATCTGTCTCTGTCATATCTATCATCTGTCTGTCTGTCTGTCTGTCTGTCTGTCTGTCTGTCTGTCTCTCTCTCTCTATCTATCTATCTATCTATCCATCTATCTATCTATCCATCTATCATCTAACTCAGTGTTTTTCAACCACTGTGCTGCGGCACACTAGTGTGCCGTGACATAGTGTAAGGTGTGCCGTGGGAAAATTACTTTATATATAGTCAATATAGGCACAGAGTTAATTTTTTTTAACATTTTCTAATGGTGGTGTGCCTCATGATTTTTTTCATGAAAAAAGTATGCCTTTGCACAAAAAAGGTTGAAAAACACTGATCTAACTATCTATATCATCATCTATCTATCTCTTTCTGTCTGTCTCTCTTTCTCTCATATCTGTCTATCTATCTACGATTATCTCTCTCTCATATCAATCTATCATCTGCCTGTCTGCCTGTCTATCCACAGTTACCTACCTACCTACCTACCTACCTACCTACCTACCTACCTACCTATCAATCACCAAAATAGAGCCAGGTTCATGTTGTGATTAAAGGCACCAGGCTAGAAATTGGGTGACCGTGAGTTCTACTTCCACCTTGGGCATGAACTCCCTTCGCCCATGGTAGAATAAACAATTCTCTTTGGTTGTTTGGAGTTTCCCATCCTCACTTTTAAGCACATCGAGGAAGCAGATAATGAATTTTAAACCTTATTATTATTTCTATCGCATAAGCTGCCTGTCTGTTGTTTCCTCAAATGTCCCAGGAAAAATGTTCAATTCCTGTTTGCTAAGTCAGTTATCCTTCATTACATGATGGATTTAGCAGCCAAGGCAAGCCACAGACTTGCTGGAGGCAAGAATCTTGTCCCACTCCTGTAGGCTGCCTGCACGTTTAGTCCATTTTAATGATTTCCCCCCCATTTACCTGACTGTTTATTATTTCATATGATTTTCTTGCCTTTCCCATCCCTCAGAGAATATTATTAAATATAATGAATTCGCTTAGTGATGGGTACCAGGTCCTGTTTTTTTCTTAAAAGCTGGAGCTTCCCTTTGATCTACAACACATCCAAATGTGTGATTATGCTATAAAAAGATAATAGTGGGAACATCAAAGGAACAGAGAGGAGGGAGAAAACTCCCTCTAGATTGGCTTAGTAGCTGCAGAACAGCTTAAGGATAGTGGGAGAACATGAAGACAACCTGAACTGAGATGTTAATGCATTTTAATAAGCACTCTGCAAAAGTCTGTAACATTGATAGCCATGAAATACAGGATGTTCTAACTAGTGATGGGCGAATATGCCTGACATCCATCCAATTTTTATGTCAGCATCTATGACCCAAATGTATTTTTCTGCTCATAATGTATGATGCATAATATGTATCAGTTTTCACATCGGTGTTTTTTTTTTAGGAACCAAATGTATTTTTGTGCACATAAAGTGTGATGCACACAGATACATATTTTCTCCTGTTTCTCTACATAAAATAAAATATTTTTTTAAAAATAGAGATGGCTCAACGGTTAAGATGCTGAGTAGGTCGTCTGGAAAGCCAGCATCCCAGGTTCGAGACCCAAGGGCCACATGATGGGGTGAACTCCCATCCTTACCCCAGCTCCTGCCAACCTAGCAGTTCGAAAGCATGCAAATGAGAGTAGATAAATAGGTACCACTTTGGTGGGAAGGTAACAGTGCTCTGTGCAGCAGTGGGTTTCACATTTTATTACCACTGGTTTGCTGCGCGTGTGCCTGCCCACTTCACCCTTCACCACATGTACTTTGCTGGCGTGCGTGCCTTCCGCCCATGCGTCCGGCCTCAAAAACGTCCTTAAATAGGACAGCATAGAGCCGGGGTGGGTGGGCATGCCTACCTGCAATTTCCAGTATGGGTTTGGGCAAACCAGTCAAAACCAGCTGAATACCACCTCTGGCTCTGTGATGTCAGGCTGGTCACATGACCACAAAAATGTCTTAAAACAGTGCTGGCTCAATGGCCTTGAAATGGAGATTAGCACACTGCCTAGAGTCAGCAACTACTAGCGGAATACAATCCTTTGCCTTTTTACTCTATATAAAGTAATATAAAATTAATCTCCTGCCTTTTCCTTAATAGCTTCAATTCATTTTGTAAGCACTTTGTCTGACACACAGACACACAGACACACACACAGACACACAGACACACTTTAATTTGCAATATTGGCTAACAGAACAAAGGATATTCTCTGTGCATGTTCAGTTATTAGTCCAAAAAAATGTGAGTCTAGCTGGGGTGCATTTCAACACAAATGCAACTTTTTTCTTCTTCTTCTTTCTACACCTGAAAGTCATATAGAGCAAACTTACGGAAAAACAGGTGGTTGTATCGAGGAGGATAAATTACGAAGCAATTATCCTACCTCTGCTTACTATGCAGCTGGCATCTCCCCTTTCCAAAATCATCCTGCTCCAATTTTTGAAGACAAATACACCTCTCTGCTAAGGACATCAAAACTCTGCTGGTCATGCCTGAGGGTTGCAGGGTTAATTTAAGCATCCATGTGGTATGTGGGGTAGAAATATCAAAAGTAATTAACGGATACCATCATGTCTTGAGTGGAATTAAAGAAAGCAAAGAGTCCTTGGAAGGTCTTTTGTTTGCCTAAGTTAAGTTAAGCTTGAATATCTGAATACATAACCCGAATAAGACATTTGTTGCAGAAAGTTAAGATAGCTATACCATTATAGTCACAGATCAGAATAAAAATCAAAACATTAAAATAAATCAGAACAGATACAGGACCTAATAATGTACAAGTAGCCCTTTACTTACAATCAATCATTTAGTGACAATTCAAAGTTACATCACTGAAAAAAACCTGATTTATGACTGTTTTTCACACTTATGACCGTTGCAGCTTCCCCATGGTCATGTGATTAAAATTCAGCTGCTTAACAACTGACTCATATTTATGTCAGCCGTAGTGTGCCAGGGTCATGTGATCCACTTTTGTGACCTTCTGACAAGCAAAGTCGATGGAAAAGCCGGATTCATTTAGCAACCATGCCACTAACTTAACAACTGCAGTGATTCGCTTAACAACTGTGGCAAGAAAGGTCATCCAATGGGGCACAATTCACATAAAAAACTTTTATCACTTAGCAACAGAAATGTTGGGCTCAATAATGGTCGTAAGTCGAGGAGTACCCGCATTACAATTAATGGTATGATCATCAAAGGGCGGCCAAAGTCTGCATAATTTTTCAGACAGTATAGCAGAATTTAGGTACGTTCAAAGAAACTGTTATCATATTGATCTGATAGGAACAATTCAGGGGTGAGATTCAGCTGGATCAGACTGGTTTGGGCGAACCGGTAGCTCCGACGATCAGCTGGGGAGCAAACTGGTTCACTCCAATGATCAGGTCTACCTGCCCCGGCGCTTTACTTACCTATATCCTCTCAGTTGATTTGTGCCTCAGCTGTGTTACTCCCCAGAAGTAACATGGAAGGTAATTTTTGTTAAAACTGTGCACGAAGCATGCAATCACCGAACCAGTTTTTAAACTGGCAGAATCCCACCCCTGGAACAATTGTACATAAAAGAGATCAGAATTTCTCAGACATTTTGTCAAATCAGGAGTCTGTAAATCCTTACGGACAATGCTACATAACAGGACATTAGCGGTGTTTTCAATGGTCCTCTGTTCACAGGGACATACAGTAGTGTCAACTCATGTGGGACTTTCCTTATTGATCCTACAGAATTTCTATGTAAGGTAGAGGGTGAGATTATAGTGTGCTAGAGTTTGTGCCCTCCAAAATTTAGAGACAGTTATATAGCTATCTCTAAATTAATTTAATCATTTTAGAGGCCAACCTAAACTCCAAAGCACCTGAAGGCAGGCTGAGAAGCAGTAGATGGAAATTAATCAAGGTGAGAAGCAACCTAGAACTTAGGAGAAATTCCCTGATAGTGAGAACAATTAATCAGTGTAACGACTGGCTTCCAGAAGTTGCTGGGTGCTCCAACAACTGGAGGCTTTTAAGAAGAGACTGGACGGCCACTTGTCTGAAATGGTATAGGGTTTCCTGCTTGAGCAGGGGGTTGGACTAGAAGACTTCCAAGATCCCTTTCAATTCTGTTATTCTGTAATTCAATTTGTGGGAACACAACAACTCTAAGCTGATGATATGCTTAACTCCATCCCCCAGCTTTGTCTACTGTTCCCTTTCATCCCCATCAGCATCCCAATATGGCACAACTATAAATACGTGGAAACAGAATTTAATAGTTTCTCCTAAGTCACTCAAATCTGTGCATCTAATGGCACCGGAGCTGTGTTTCAAGTGGAAAACAGTTCATATAAGATCATGAAAAAGGTTTTATTTTATTTTATTTTATTCAATTAAGAAACTATGCTGGGACAATTTTGGGCTGGATTTTTTCCTCCTTTTCCCTCCATAAAGTTGTCAGATCTGGGCTCCGCATGGAGTCCTTGCTTCATGAATACTAATTAGGATTCTAATTCATGTCGCTAAGCGAAGCAGTCGTTAGCCAAAACATCATGTGACCACACTTATTTTTGGCTGGTCGTCCTGGATGTGGTTGTTAGATGAGAACTGCACTGTTGTTAGGCCAGGATCCTATGCTTCTTCTAGCCTGCCACACTCACCTCCTCCCCGGGGTTAGTATTCACTTACTTTCCCTACCAGTTCACAAATGTGTCCATGCCCATGCATGGAATCAGCCTTGCACACATGGGCTTCGATTGCTCACACAGATTGCATGCATGTGCGCGGCTTGAAAACGTGCCAAAATAAGACGGCATAGATCCTGGGGGGTGGGGGTGGGTGGGAAGGACCACCCACGATTTCCACTACCGGTTCATGTGAACCAGTCCAAACCGGCTGAATACTACGCCTGCTCCTCTCCTGCCTGTCTCCCCTCTCATCTCTGCTCTTTTGGATGCCCTGCTCCCTGCTCTAGTAAATCCAGGTGGGCTGCCAGGTGCTCAAAGTTTAATCATTTGACCGTTGGAGCACTATAGCATCTGGAATTTCAGGAATTGGTGACGACTACCATTCATTCAGTGCCATGGCAATTTGGAACAGAGTAACTGAAGGAAGGGTGAGTCACAGCAAGGGCTACTTCCCCAAACTACCTAGGAATTAAATGTTTCTGTATCTCTTTGCTGCCATCTGGTGGTCATTTGGATTGAAGTGACATCCATAGCCCCAGTATCTACGTATCTCCTTGTCCGGAAGTGAAATGGTCATTGGGCAGAAGAACAAGGCGACTGCTGTTGCTCCTAACACAGTTTCATTCCCTCTCCATTGCCTGCTTGGCCTGATGTATAGAGGGAAGGGAGCAGGAGTATCAGAGCTGGCTGCTGAACCTCGAAAAGATCAGGCAACATTTAATTGGCTGGCAGGCAGAGGGCAGGAAGAGACAGAGTGGCTGCAGGGACTGAACTGCTTAGCACTCTTCCTTTGGGGAGACCCAATGCTGCTACATTTCCTGCCATCAGTGGCCCTGGGCCACCTTAAATCTACAGTTATGGGTTGAGTACAGGTAGTTTTCAAATAACAACTGTCGGAAGAAATGCCCATCTGGGTTCAGTTCCAAGTGGGGGAAAAGACACTGGAAACAATGGTGGATGTTTGGAAAGATGGTTTTAATGGTGGACAGGACCACGTGGTTTGAGGTCCTGGGCAAAAAGGCACATGGGTGAGCGAGAGAGATTTATACCCTCGGTTGGGCTTTCAATTTGAGCTTGTATTCTGATTGGTTGTCAGACTCCCATGGGGCCATGCTGGGGAAACTCTGTAGGCTGTCCTGTCTCAAGCTTGGTTGACTCTTGTTGGGTGATTATGTAAGGAAAGGGCTTTGGGCAATTCCTACTATGGCTCTGCCTGAAGGAGGTAGATCTTTGTTATTGAGAGTAGACTGGCTCAGGCCTTAATGGCCCATTTGACAAAGGTGGGGGGGTGAGTTTCTGCCTCCCTTTTAGGGGAAATATTCTGCCCTTTTAATATTTCTTAAAATATCACATTTTCTTAGGAGACTTCCTAACTTCCTACACCACCTTTCATTACAAGTTCTCAAGTTACAACACCATTGAAAAAAAGAGACTTACAACCAGTGTTCAATCTTACAACCGTTGCAGGATCCCCATAGTCGCCTGATCAAAACTTGGACACTTCGCAACCAGCTCATTTTTATGGCGGTCGTAGTGTCCCGGGATCATGTGATCCCCTCTTGCGACCTTCTGACAAGCAAAGTCGATGGGGAAGCCAGATTCATTTAACAACTGCATTACTAACTTAGCAACTCTAGTGGTTCGTTAATAGCTGCCACAGCAAAGGTTGTAAAATGGGGCAAAAGTCACTTAGCAACAGAAATTTGGGGCTTGATTGTGGTCCTAAGTCGAAGACTACCTGTATGAACATTTAATGGAGAAGTGACTGTGAATGTCCTGTTTCCCCCCCTATTCATCAATCATTTCTTCAGTAACTTTCAGACCTCTAAGGAAAAACCCCTGAGAGGGACTTATTCTCCCTGTTGTTTTTTTGTGATCCTGGGAAATTGTTGAGAGAATTTATTTTTACCCTGGGAGATGAAACAAAGAAAGAGAAAGGAAGCACCCACTGCCTCCATTTCTGAATCTGAGAATACAAATTTAGCAGTTAGATTTATAGCAGTTAGATTTATATACCACTTCATAGGGCTTTCAGCCCTCTCTAAGCGGTTTACAGAGTCAGCATATCGCCCCCACAGTCTGGGTCCTCATTTCACCCACCTCGGAAGGATGGAAGGCTGAGTCAACCTTGAGCCGGTGAGATTTGAACCGCCGAACTGCAGATAGCAGTCAGCTGAAGTGGCCTGCAGTACTGCACTCTAACCACTGCGCCACCTCGGCTCTAAATTTCCCCATCTTTTTTTAAACAACATAAGTTATCCCAAACGGGCCTTTGAGCACATGTGCTAAAACAAGCCCTCCCCAAAAATAAGCCCTCCCAAAAAAAGCCCTCCCCAAAAATAAGCCCTCCCCAAAAATATTACATCACAGCAGCAGCCATGAGGTGACCACATTCTCCACTTCCTGCACCTTAAAAATAATAAGACCTCCCCAAAAATAAGGCCAAGTGCTAATTTCAGGGGTCAAAAGAAAATAAAACCCTGTCTTATTTTCAGGGAGACACTGTAATTTTCTGTTGCTTATATTTGTTAGTGCTTAATAAACATCGTGTTGTCTGGCTATTTAATTTGCTTAACAATACAGATTACATTCTTAATCTCCACCCCTTTTTTTTCCCAACCACTGGTGAAATAAATTCCATGTTTGATAACATTCTGTGTCTTCTTTCTGATCAATTTTCAATGTCAGTCTATCCATTTCTGCATAATGTAGTATCTTCCAAATTATCTCTTTGTCTTCTTCCTTTTTCCAATATTGTGTGAATATAATCCTCGCTGCTATTAAGACGGGCCATATTAAAAAATACACTTTGCTTTATCAAGTTTTTCTGGTATTATGCCTAATACAAACCACTCAGGTTTAAAATCTACGTGTTTCCCTATCATCTTTTCTAACCACCTGTGTATTTTTGCCCAAAATGTTCTTGCTTTAATTCAAGTCCACCATGTACGATAAAATGTGCCTATGTTTTGGCGCCAAGGTGGCGCAGTGGTTAAATGCAGCACTGCAGGCTACTGCTAGATCAGCAGGTCAGCGGTTCAAATCTCACCGGCTCAGGGTTGACTCAGCCTTCCATCCTTTCGAGGTGGGTAAAATGAGGACCCAGATTGTTGGGGGCAATATGCTGACTCTCTGTAAACCGCTTAGAGAGGGCTGAAAGCCCTATGAAGCGGTATATAAGTCTACTGCTATTGCTATTGCTATTGCTATTGGTTACATTTCCAACATCTGCTAGACATATTTTTGAACATTTTGGCGAACCGATGTAGGGTCTTTTTTGAGTTTCCTTCTCTGCCCGCTCTGCAGCTGGAGGGGCAATGGCCTCCTTTATCTGATCTCTTCTTAGAGAGCATCTTTCTCCCCATCTCCGTCTTCCCGGGTCATTTCCCCCATACCTTTGTATCTTCCTTCCTTCCTTCCTTTCACCAGGATATATTTAAGTTATATCCGTGTGCTTTAATTAAAGGGGAGAAACAGTGTGCTGTGTTTCCTCCTTGGATAGTTAATTAAAGAGTCGTGGAGCTTCTGCTTGTGCTCCTTCCTGCTAAAAACACAGATTATCATGTCAGCAATTACTTGGCATAAGACATCCATTTTTAATATGACGGAAGGCAGGGAGCCCATTATTTTGTTGTTGTTTTGATACTTTTCACTGCATATAAGGGGGAATGTTCGGGGGGGGGGAGAAACTTGCTGAAAAAACATTAACAAACAGCTGCTTCCTCACCCCCCCCCATACACCCCCACCCACCCCAATTTCAAACCTGTTCTCTTCTTTTTTAGAGAAAAGAACAATGAAAATGCAATATTGAACGACTGGGGGAATTATGAAACCACACATACATACGCACACACACAAATTATGCCACGTTAGCATTTTTAATTTAGGAAGAGATCTCTAGCTAGATGATAGGTAGGTAGGTAGGTAGGTAGGTAGGTAGACAGACAGACAGACAGACAGACAGACAGACAGACAGACAGACAGATGATAGATAGGCTTCAACAATTTTAGCAAGGGATTCTCTGTCCAGTTGCTGGGTGGGTGTGACCATGGTGGGTGTGGTCTAATAAGCCTACTGCACCATGGTGGTGGGGGGGTGTTTTTGCCCTTAGAATTAGAATTTAGAATTTATTAAAATTTATAGGCCGCCCTTTTCCCTGAGGGGACTCAGGGCGGCTCACAATCACAAGGGAGGGAAGTGCAACATCAAAAACAAAACAAAATGTGAACAAAGAAAAAATAGTAAAACACAACTTTCGTTCAACAATCAAACACTCGGGCGGGTGAATTAGGAACCTATCCCCAGGCCTGCTGGGAGAGCCAGATCTTGAGGGCTGCGCGGAAGGTCTGGACGGTGGTGAGGGTACGGATCTCAGCGGGGAGATCGTTCCACAGGGTCGGAGCTGCAACAGAAAAGGCTTTCCTCCGTGTGGTCGCCAGTCGGCATTGACTGGCAGATGGGATTCGGAGGAGGCCCAGTCTGTGCGATCGAATTGGTCGAAGGGAGGTAATCGGCAGGAGGCGGTCTCTCAAGTACCCAGATCCACTACCATGGAGTGCTTTAAAGGTGGTCATCAGTACCCTGAAGCGCACCCGGAGACCAACAGGTAGCCAGTGCAGCTCGCGGAGGACAGGTGTAACGTGGGCGAACCGCGGTGCGCCCACTATCACTCGCGCGGCTGCATTCTGGACTAACTGTAGTCGCCGGATGCACTTCAAGGGCAACCCCATGTAGAGCCCATTGCAGTATTCCAGCCTAGAGATCACAAGGGCTCGAGTGACTGTTGTGAGAGCCTCCCGGTCTAGGTAGGGCCGCAACTGGCGGACCAGGCGAACCTGGGCAAATGCCCCCCTGGTCACCTTGAGCCTCCAGGAGGATGAAAACAACCTCCCCAGGCTCCAGTGGCCCTCTGGAGGTCAGAAAGGGAACCGTTTCTGGTCTTCCCAAACTTCCAGTAGGCCCGTTTTTCACCCTCCCCAAGCCTCTGCGCACACCCTGCACTTACCTGCATCCAAAATGGGCCAAATGGAGACTCCTGGGAGGGGAGGGGTGGAATGGGCAGGGCCAGCCCGGAGTGGGATTTGGGGGTTCTCCGCACATCACAAAATCTTAGCTAGAGGTTCTCCCAAACTCCTGTGAACCCCCATCAGCCCACCCCTGGATGGATGGATGGATGGATGGATGGATGGATGGATGGATGGATGGATGGATGGATGGATGGATGGATAGATAGATAGATAGATAGATAGATAGATAGATAGATAGATAGATAGACAGACAGAACAACAGACAGACATACAGTCTCTCAGTCTCTCTCTCTCTCTCTCTCTCTCTCTCTGTGTGTGTCTGTGTGTGTGTGTGTGTGTGTGTGTGTGTGTAGTGAGTTAGGTTTAGGAATTATCTTCAAATCTACAGAAAGGAAGAGTACCTCAAGATAACTGCTTCCATCTGCACTGACTGAAACATATTTTAAGTGTGCATTTATTAATAAAGCAATGATGTAGAAAGGGAGGGGTCTAGCCCTAACCCAATTATCATTTGATTTTTTCCTCCTCATTATAAATTTGCAGTTTCATTTTCCCCCATCATTTTTCCAACCCAAAATTTGGTGGATTCCTCACCATTTCATCCCCCCCCCTTGTTGTAAAGATGACAAAGGATGCAAGTTGGAAAGAATACCTCAGATGTTATCATTATTTTCCCTTATACACGTGCAATTTTGTAGAAAACGTTTACAGCACAATTATTTTTGTCGTCAAAGTCTCCTCAGATTTACTGTACTTTTTAAAAATTATTATTATTCTCACGGTGGTGTTATTGGAAAAGCGAAGGGCAAAACGGCAGAACAGGGCTTCGGTGGATAGCACGCCCAGTTCAAAAAGTTGAAAATTAGATAAATTAGTGCTTTAAAAAACACAAACCTGTATTTAACAATTCTGTGGGAATTATTGCCTTAATGCTTTAATCATCGGCTTCTTTCCTTACGCAAATAGTTACAAATGACAAAACCATTTCTGTGAAACTTGCAAGCTGGATAGATATCTCGGTGTTAATCTCCACTTCCTCAAATTTTTTCAGTAGACATTTTAGATTTGTTTAATAGCAAACAGTTGATTTTTACTGTGCCAGATTCGCACACAGAAGAAAGCTTTGGAGAACCTGATTGCCTGTCTGTCCTGCACAAAACATGAATCAGAAGATGTTTATATATTTGTGGTGCCGGATCTTGCTGTCCAGTAGACGTCCAGTAATTAGTGCATTCATTTCCTCATTAAAATATCATTAGTGGAGGTTTGGTTCCTCCAAGATGTTGCAAACAAGGGGTTTATTGCATTGTGTTGAGATCATTATGGTTTACCAGTAACCAGATGTTCTCGGAGTTTAAGGAGGGGGGGAAAGGTCATATTTACCCATTTCAATCACTGGTCTGGTAAGGAAATGTGTTACAATGAAAGGAAGGACTTGAGAAAGGACTAGAGCAGAGGAGTCAAATTCAATTTCATTGAGGGTCTCATCAAGGCTGTGGTTGACCTCAGGGGGTGGGGTGGGGGGCTGGGCAGGCGTGGCCAACTTGACACCACTCTCTGGGCATGGCCGACTGGGTGGGTGTGTTCCAGCCTAGGCTTCCCCAAACCACGAAACAGACTCCTTGTCTCGACAAAACCCCTTTTTATTAAGTTACTGTGAATTCATCTCATTCACATCCAGCAAAGTCTTTCAAAGGTGAATTTACAGTCACAGATCTTATGTGGCTTGGAGAACTTCCAGGCCAACACGTTGAGAGTCAGGAACCAATTAAGTCAACTAATTGTCTCCTGCAAACTCCACTCTCCTCTTTATTCCCTATGGGAGGGGCCATTCACCATCCACCGGTGCCTTTACTCCTGAGTTGGCCCTTGTTCCTTAGCTGTTCCCTTCTCATGGCAGCTCTGTGCATGCGCACATCAGAAACCGGCTCCAGATGTTCTTCTGCCCCATTGATCTCCGACTCTGGAGGCAGCTGATAACTGTCAGAAGGCCCGGGCCCCATCTCTGCCTCCGACACAGAGCCTTCCCCAGACTCCAGGACTGGCCCATATTGCTCCCCTACCTCCTCACTGTCTGAGTCTGCCACCAGCTTTGCTGGGTGCTGGCAGGCCACAACAGGGTGTGGCCAGCTTGATGCCACTCCCCAAACTGTTGGCATGTTTCCTCTTCACATTGGGTAGACGGGGCTGAAGCGACAGGGCTGGCCCCTTACATTTTATAGGAAGGGCCTCACGGGCCACATCACAGGCCGGATCCTGCCCACGGGCCTTGAGTTTGAAACCCCCAGGCTAGAGTGATAGACTAAATAAAGATTTGAGCTCTGATGTGGCATCATGGAAAGCTTCTTTTGGTGAACCACAGCAATGGCTTGAGATTTTGCTCTGCAGGCAATCCTTGACCAACAAGTACAATTGAGCTCAAAATGTCTATGGCTAAGCGAGATGGTTCTTAAGTAAGTTTTGCCCATGTTTACTACCTTTCTTGCCACAGTTGTTAAGGGAATCACTGCAGTTGCTAAGTTAGTAACAGGATTCTGAGGTGAATCTTGCTTCCCCATTGACTTCGCTTCTCAGAAGGTCACAAAAGGTGATCACACAACCCTGGAGCACTGCAACTGCCATAAATATGAGCCAGGTGTCAAGCATTCAAATTTTGATCATGTGACTGCGGGGATGCTGCAATGCTCATAGGAAAGACTCTGGACAACTATGACGTGGTATGTGAGAAGACAGTGTCAGAAGAGTTGCAGCCAGGAGAATGGTTAACAGGGAATGGCAGAACAACAGAGTTGGAAGAGACCTTGGAGGCCTTCTAGTAGAGACCTTGGAGGCCATCTACTCAGGCATGAAAACCTATACCATTTCATTAACATTTGATCCTGACTACTGACAGGCGACAACACATTTCCTGCTATTTGGGAAAAAGCATTGTGCAAATATATCACCATTAAAAATAAAATAAAATATAAAAAAGCCCTCTGCCAGCCATCCTTGGCACAGCCCTCTCGTGTCATGTTAATGGTTAGATAAGAGATAGCTTAACCTGCAGCAGGAATGGGGGCCTAACAAACTGTTGTGGTCTGCCAGTGGCCAGCGGAGCTGGTGGTAGACTCAGTCAGTGAGGAGGTTAGGGAGGAACCTGGGCCAGTCCTGGAGTCTGGGGAATGTTCTGAAGAGGGCTCTGCATCGGAGGCAGAGATGAGGCCAGGGCCATCTGACAGTTATCAGCTGCCTTCAGAGTCGGATATCAATGGGGCAGAAGAACAGCTGGAGCCTGTTCCCGATGTGTGCATGCCCAGAGCTGCCAGGAGAAGGGAACAGCTAAGGAACAAGGGCCAACTTGGGAGTAAAGGAACAGGTGGACGGTGAATGGCCCCTCCCATAGGGAATAAAGAGGAGTGAAAGGGGAGTGGACTTTGCTGGAGAGGAATTCCCTTTAACCTAAATAAAAGAGGTCTTATCGAGATGAGGAGTCTGCTTCATCTCAGAAGGAACTGTCTCTAGTTTCTTGGCCTGTCAAGCTGAAGATGAACGTTCAGACCTGCAAGATTCTGTTATGGTAACCTAACAATCCAGCAGAATCAGTTCAACTGTGTCCTGTCTGGACTAGTTGGAGGGCTGACAATGGAGCATATACTTGCATAAGGTGCAGCTATGCAAAAACTGTGCAAATGTCAAAGAAAAAATATATTTATTTATTTATTTATTTATTTATTTATTTATTTATTTATTTATTTATTTATTTATTTATTTATTTATTTATTTATTTATTTATTTAAAGAAAAAAATCCAGTTGACACTCATGCATATATGATTGAAACTGCCCCTCTTCTATGTGTGTAAAAAGTGGATTCAGTCACATGAGCTATCTTAAGTTTCTGGCCCCATTCATCCTCCAGATATCCCTTGGCAAGGCCACTTGCAGTGTCTACCCCACAATATCCCAGGGTGGAGGAAACAGAGCTTATAATGGGGCTAAAAAAAATTTAGAGAATATTTTTTTCCGATTAGGAATCTAATTATCCTGCAAGAGAATCTCAACCCACACAAAGATTAATCCCTTCTGAATCTAGAAAAAGTGCAGAGAAGAGCAACCAAGATGATTAGGGGACTGGAGGCTAAAACATACGATGAACAGTAGCATGGAACTGGGCATGGCTAGTTTAGTGAAGAGAAGGACCAGGGGAGACATGATAACAGTGTTCCAATATTTGAGGGGCTGCCACAGAGAGGAAGGGATCAAGCTGTTTTCCAAAGCACCTGAGGACCATTCAAGGACAAATGGATGGAAACTAATCAAGAAAAGATTCAACCTAGCAATTAGGAGAAATTTTCTGACAGTGAGAGCAATCAACCCATGGACCAGGTTGCCTTCAGAAGTTGTGGAAGCTTCATCATGTGAGATAAAAACCCAATTATTAAATCCTCACAACACAGAGACAAGTCTGGTTCACCCTTCAAAAAGGTTTATTTACAGACAAAATAAAAAGTGTTTGCAAAAGCGGCCTCCAAGTCGCCTCCCAAGTGGATCGAGTACAAGGAGAGCAAAGAGTAGCATTCAACCAAACATTTTATAGACTCTACTTTTAAGAAATTTCCCCTCCTCCAGCTCATTTATTTACATCGTTTCTTTCATCATTCCAAATTCTAAAGGGTCAACTTGACATTTTCTTGAGAGGCCCCTGTCTCTTATTTGGTTTTTCTGGTGCCTTTCATCTGAGCAGATGGCTTCCTATCTAACATGTACGTAGGCTTGGAATAACAAAGGTTTATCTTGTCCCGTTTACTTAAGACATTTTGTAATTAGCAAAAACACACTAATGTATTACACATTTTAAGCAAGAATATAATGTCTTATACATTTAACATTGTAAAAGAATAGAAAAGCAACCTTTTAACATTTTATAAAAAGAGTAACTTAATATCATTTCCTTCAATCACTGGAAGCTTTCAAGAAGAGACTGAACTGTCATCTGTCAAAAATGGTGCAGGGTCTCCTGCTTGGGCATGGGGTTGGACTAGATGACCTACAAGGTCTTTCCAACTCTGGTAATCTGTAATCTGAATCATTGGATTATTTTTTCTTTCCTTTTAAAAAAATGGAAGCTTGAGTGCACCCCCCCCCAAAAAAAAAACCAGGGAGTGCGAATGACTCCAAATAATTTTAAATGGTTTAAAAAGAGAGAGTGAGAGAGGAAGGAAGGAAGAAAAAAACGACGGAATGTTTATTTGCTTTTTAAAAAGTGTTGATATTTTCTTTGGTTGCCCCTGTAATCCTAAAATGATGCATTTATGCCCAGGAGGAAATCAATACTCTGCTCAGCCCTGCCATCTTACATGAAGCACAGACTGTAAAATAGACACAAAAGATGTGTGATACTCTCCAAGGCCCCAGCAGCTATAATATCCATCTTTGGCAGTTCACTTGACATTTACTGGGCCTAATTTTTTTTCCCTTCCCTGCTTCCCTCCCCTAACAGCTAGGCCCTGACTCTCTGGGGCTCACCGACCTGGTGAGCAGATAACAAACCTGTCAAGAAGGGTTTAGCTGGGGAATGAATCCTGAATTCACCAGGAAATGATGTGTACAATGGGAAAATGCACAGGATGACAAGAGCTCTCCCTTTGGAGATGGAGGCTGAAAGATGCTTAAAATGTTACAGCATGTATTCAATGGATTCCTGGACAGGTCTTCTGATTGTATCTTGGAGGGCTCAAATGCTATTTTACTCTCCGTTTTCCATTGTTGCTCTTGGGGGACACCCGGGCAGAGAGAAACAAAAGACATCAGGGAGGGAAGGAGGGAGGGAGGAAGGAAGGAAGGAAAGAAGAAACAAAGAGAGAGAGAGAGAGAGAGAAAGAAAGAAAGAAAGAAAGAAAGAAAGAAAGAAAGAAAGAAAGAAAGAAAGAAAGAAAGAAAAAAGAAAGAAAGAAAGAAGGCCCCAAGAAAGGAGCCACTGTTTTTATACCTTATTCTCAAAATAGTGGAGGATTTCTTTTTGATTTCTGTGGGTGGTTTTTTGCTGAAGTTATCTTTGAATATGGTGGGTCCAATTACTGTTATTTTTTCACTGACATTACAACTGTGCCAGATTGGATAAGGTACTGAACTAAAACCAGCTATGAAAGCCAGTTGGATGATATGGAGACAGTCCTTGTCTCTCAGCTCAGTCCTTGTCAATCAATCAGAATTGAGCTGGAAAGGACCTTGAAGATTTTCCAGTCCAACGCTTTGCTCAAGCAGGAGACCCTATACCGTTTGAGACAAGTGGCTGTCCAGTCTCTTTTTAAAGACCTCCAGTAATGAAGGACCCACAACTTCCGAAGTGGTTGATTGTTCTCACTGTCAGAAAATTCCTCCTTATTTCCAGATTGAACCTCTCTTTGTTCAGTTTCCATCCATTATTCCTTGTCTGGCCTTCAGGTGCCTTGGAAAATAGCTTGACCCCTTCCTCTCTGTGGCAGCCCCTCTGATATTGTAACACTGCTATCATGTCTCCCCTGGTCCTTCTCTTAATCAGACTAGCCATGCCCAGTTTCTGCAATCGTTTATCCTATGTAGATGATGATTCCTCCAAATGGAGACTGTCTTGGGTAAAGGAGGAACAGAATAAGTCACTTCATCATCATCAGTCAAAGGAATTCGAGGCCACGTCCTGGGGAATAACTTGGTTTTCGAGAGTTCTTGAAATCTACATTGGAAAGAAGAGGAGACGGAGAAGGGCCGCTTCTAATAGGTAAAATGAAGTGTGGGGTTTGAGGGAGCTATGTGAGCATATGGTGACCTTATGCCCTGCCATGTAACTCACACCTGAAGCCATCTTCGAATGAATTCAAAGAGAACGAAGAAAAGGGTCTGTTTTCCTTGGGAGCAACATCTGTTTTGTAGCGCTGATCCACCAAGCATGAATAGTCGTTGAACACAGAAATATTTAATTCTGCTTTTAAAAAAAAGAAAAAAAGAAAAAACAAAACCAAGCACATGTTAATAGATTATCTTTGTTATTTCGCCTTCTGTTGTTTTCTACAGTTTCTCTTCAGCACATTTTGTCTAGTAGTGTATAAATGGAACGAGCGCCGTATGTCAGCCTGAATCAAAACACTGATCTGCTCATTTCTTTCAGGAGACTAAAAGAAGGCAATGTTCTTTATCTCCAGCTGCTTGCAGTTTTTTTTCCCCCTCCCAATCCTTGTTCTTGGCACCAATAGTTAACAAGTTGCATTTGGGAGGGTCACCTCCAAAGACAATTTTAAGTACATGTATCTCAGTTGCCTAGTTCACAGGTAAAGGTTTCCCTCACACATATGTGATAGTCGTTCCCGACTCTAGGGGGCGGTGCTCATCTCCGTTTCAAAGCCAAAGAGCCAGCGCTGTCCAAAGATTTCTCCGTGGTCTTGTGGCTGGCATGACTAAACGCCAAAGGTGCACAGAACACGGTTATCTTCCCACCAAAGTTGTTTCCTATTTTTCTACTTGCATTTGTGATTTTGAACTGCTAGGTTGGCAGAAGCCGAGATAAGTAACGGGAGCTCACTCTGTTGTACGTCGCTGGGGATTCAAACTGCCGAACTGCCAATCTTTCTGATAGGTCTTAGCCACTGAGCCACCACATATCAGTTCGCATGGTACGGGGTCTTTAAAAAAAATCAGAAAAGGAGGGTGACACAATGGTTGCCATGATGTAAAAAAGACGTGGGGACTCTAGAAAGAGTGCAGAGAAGAGCAACAAAGATGATTAGGGAACTAGAGACTAAAACATATGAAGAACAGTTGCAGGAACTGGGTATGTCTAGTTTAATGAAAAGAAGGACTGGGGAAACATGATAGCAGTCTTCCAATATCTCAGGGGCTGCCTGAGGGCAGGAGAAGAAGGGGTTGCCACAAAGAAGAGGGAGTCAAGCTATTCTCCAAGGCACCTGAGGGTAGAACAAGAAGCAATGGGTGGAAACTAATCAAGGAGAGAAGCAACTTAGAACTAAGAAGAAATTTCCTGACAGTTAGAACAATTAATCAGTGGAACAACTTGCCTCCAGAAGTTGTGAATGCTCCAACACTGGAAGTTTTAAAGAAAAGATTGGATAACTATTAGAAATTGTGTAGGATTTCCTGCCTAAGCAGGGTGTTGGACTAGAAGACCTCAAAGGTCCCTTCCAACTCTGTTATTCTATTTACTCCTAGTCCTTCTCTTCTTTAGACTTGACATACCTTGTTACCTCAATTCTTCATATGTTTTAGCCTCCAGTCCCCTAATTATCTTTGTTGCTCTTCTCTGCACTCTTTCTAGAGTCTCAACATCTTTTTTTAATTATGGTGACCAAAACTCGATACAACATTCCAAGTGTGATTTGCTATGTAGTAGTTGGATCTATGCAGCAAGGCAGAGTAAGCTAAAGTGGGGTTAATTTGTGAATCATCATGTTTAGAGAGCATAGTAAAAGTATTTGTTTTGTGAACAAAGCCATAAATTAATCATAACCCAACATCTTTGCTTAGGCTTAGCATGTTATGTAAACACAGCAGATAAATTAACCCATATTCAGGATTCACTGAGTCGTGTGAATCCAACATTGTTTCTCTGGATTTTTTGAGAATTCATAACAACAAAAGCAGGTCCGGTGTGTTCTGCGCGAGAGTCGACTTGAAATGTATGGAGGGGAAGGAATAAATGTTGAAAAATCTATTCGTCTATCACAGTAATTCTTTCTCTTCTGCTTTGCTATGATTCCAGTACTCAGCAGCAGTCTGCATAATATGCATCCCAGAATGGATAGTTAAAAAACAGAACTATGAAGATTTTTTTAAAAAGCATTTTCTTCCATATATTTCTCAAATAAAATGATGTATTTATAGTTTCAGTATTCCTGCCACAACCAGCCCAGAGACTTGTTTTAGCTAGATGATGTCTGCATTCTGAAGATAGCAAGGCAGGCAATGTTTCTGAGCCAGGAAACAAACAAATTTTGAGGAATGTGGTTTTTTTAATGCTAATGAGTCATGGATATTACTGGAGGGGTGAAGTTGGAAGATTTAATTCTTCTTTTCCTTTCTCGCTATCTCCCTTTCTCCTTTCCTCTCCTCTCCATTGCTCTCTTCTCTCTTCCTCCACTTTTTTCTCTTTTCCCTTGCCCCTTGTCTCCCTTTCTTCCCTTCCCCTCTCCTCTCTTCTCCTCCTTCCCTCTCCTCTCCCCTCCCTTCCACCCTTCTTCTCCCTCCTTCCCTGTCAGTACCTAATACCTTTTATGTCTGCCCGTCTGTAAGTGTTCCTCAAGAGCAACACGGACAAATGAAGATTTGAACCCTTCAAAATTTTTATTTTATGGCTACACCATGAGTTGAGAAAGTTTACAACAAAACCCGATGCATTAGAACTGAAAAACTTTGGTTCTGAAAGCCTATCTCTCATTTGGATGCTTCAAGAACACTATTTCTAAAGTCACCAAACATTCCCTCTCTCCCTCCCTCCTCCCTCCCTCCCTCCCTCTCTCCCTCCCTTCCTTCCTTCCTTCCTTCCTTCCTTCCAAATATAGTGAACACGAGTAGATGGGGCTAGTTGAAGCTAAGTCCCATTTGTAAACTTCTCAGAAGTTCCAGATTATGGGACTCAATGCTGGAGAAAATAAACTTTGATCTGATTCCTTCCTTCCTTCCTTCCTTCCTTCCTTCCTTCCTTCCTTCCTTCCTTCCTTCCTTCCTTCCTTCCTTCTTTCCTTCCTTCCTTCCTCCCTCCCTCCCTCCCTCCCTCCCTCCCTCTAATGTGAATAAAATTAGTGTTTACATTTTTTTAAAAAAATAAGTCTCTAAACAATTCCAGCTCCTCCTTTGATTCATTACAGTCTCTGGAGCCCCCAGGAACCACCATTATTGTCTTCTCCCCATGCCCTCATCATGCTTTTTATCAAATTTTAACCACGGGGATGGGGGGGATAGGCAATTTCCATCCTTAGCTTCCCATTTGCAGTTTCATCCTATTGCTAGGGAAGTTCTGCAGTGAAATTGCAGCCCTAGTCAACTAAATAACGCTCCATCAGGAACCCTGCACCCTTAGCCCCAGGCCATGCCACCCTCAGAGAGTCAAATGGTTCATTATTCCAAACAGACTGCCTTGTTTGGGCTGTAGCAACAGAAATTTATGTTGTAGCATTTGCAGTTCGATTGAACATGCGCATAGTGCCATAGAGAGAGAGGAAATCAGTTTTGGCACTTCTGTGTTTGGTGCAGCTTTTCTCTGAATTTCCTCCCCTCCTCATCCCAGCTAAAGCTTGCACTCCCATGTTTTGCTTTCCATGCACTAATTAAATCAATTCACTCTGTTTTCATGTAATTTTAAATTTAGCATTCATTTTTCTACTTAACTTTTGGCTTCCTTTCCTGATCATAAACAGCCTTGCATAG
The DNA here is from genome assembly GCF_051295495.1 of Thamnophis sirtalis. Lineage (NCBI taxonomy): Eukaryota > Metazoa > Chordata > Lepidosauria > Squamata > Natricidae > Thamnophis > Thamnophis sirtalis. The sequence continues at coordinate 11,389,274 of NW_028261386.1, read as the reverse complement.
AACTCGCAGATAGAGACACCAGTAATTTTGTGAGTGTGTCTTGCATAATTTTGTTTGGGGTGGGGTGGGGAACTGAAAATAAAACTCTATGTCCCTTCTTTCTTTCTCGCTCTCCTCTCCCATCTCAGAGCAAAACTCTCTTGATTTTTCGCTCCATGGGGGACACAGAGAGGGAGTGACTCTGCATAGCATAGTCATGCAAATGATGTGAATTATGCAAATTGTTTACATCATTATTGCAATGACAGTATGCTGCATGTGATGTTATTATGGTTTCTGTTGGCTGGCTATGGTTGTGTATGTGAGTGTGTGTTGCCAAAGGTTGGTTATGACTGTATGTGTGTGTTTTTTTGCCAACATATAAGAAGGTTCCTACTGAATAGATAGATAGATAGATAGATAGATAGATAGATAGATAGATAGATAGATAGATAGACAGACAGACAGACAGACAGACAGACAGACAAACAGACAGACATAGATAGATAGAATAATCTTATGGTCACTTTGAATGTACACTAATCAGTACATTATACTGTACATTAAAATGAAATTTCATTGCACATAGCTCTCAAAGGGTCACCACTTCCAATATACACTACATTACACACACAGAGAGAGAGAGAGAGAGAGAGAGAGAGAGAGAGAGAGAGAGAGAGAGAGAGAGAGAGAGAGAGAGAGAGAGAGAGAGAGAGAGAGAGAGAGAGAGAGAGAGAGAGAGAGAGAGAGAGAGAGAGAGAGAGAGAGAGAGAGAGAGAGAGAGAGAGAGAGATTCTGACTCCCTCCTCTGAATTTCACAGCACTTTAATTAACAGGAAACATAAACTTCGGTGGCTGAAAGCCCAAGCATAAACACACAGATAAGAACCTTGGCAGCAACTCAGACTTCGACATAGACAGATAATAGCTTCTCCAGTGTTATGAATGGAGTTGAATCCTGCAAATCAGACTCCTCCCCGAGTCCCTCCTTAAATACAATCGTGAGAGGAGCCTAATTACAACCAGCTGAGTCCAATTATCTTTTGTAACTACGTAGCTGTTTTCTCCGTCGATCTGCCTGGCGTTGCCTGGCATCCAGGACCACCTCCCTTGTCTCCTCGTCACTACTGCAAGGCCTGACTCCCTTTGGCTCTCACCGCTGCTCCATGCCTCAGACGCCTCCTGGTGTCCAACCAGCCTCTCTGCTTCCTGCTCGGAGTCAGAACCCTGTCCAGGGTCCTCCACCTCTTCCAGAGCCGACTCATAAGGCCTCTGGCTGTCGGAGTCTGTTTGCAGCTCCAGTTATACACACACACACACACACACACACACACACACACACAAAATTATGCAAATACCCACATATACTATATGACACAGAGAAACAAGACAGTCAAGAGCCCATCTGTGAATCCCACAATGACTATCTACTTGTACTTAGCTCATAAACATGGGAACCTCTTTTTCATTTTTTGCTCTCCAACAACGAATATCTAATTTATCTATCTCCATCATTGATTCTGGAGATTAGAATCAAATCATTTAGATAGAAAATAGGTAGCCTGATTATTTTTCCTCTACATCTAAAAATGATGGAGATCTTAAATTCCAATAATTGTGCATTGTGTAGGTGTACACAAAGTATACAGTATATTGTTGGGTTAGATTGGGTTGGCATGGCTTGGCTTGGCTTGGGTATTTGTTTGTTGTAGCAGACCTAGTTAGTTATTACATGATAGATAATAGGCTGACAGAGAGACGGACAGATATGGAGAGAGGGAGGGGGAGGGAGAGAGGGAGGGAGAGAGAGAGAGAGAAGGAGAGAGAGAGAGATTGCTCTATCATGTGGCATCTCATGAAGCATCCTTGGCTTTTAGTCTTATAATAAGATATTTTTCTACCTAGGAAGTTTCCACCAATAGTTGCTTCTCCTTTGGAAAGGGGACAAAAATTTCAAAAGCACTTTTTGTTTTATGAAAAGAAACCGGAATAGTCAAGAGAGAAGGGAATTAGGAAGAAAAATTTGGCATTGCAATAGAGTTCTCACTTAATTAACAGTGTTGAGTCTAACTTCACCTGTCAGTTGAAATTTTACAGCAAGCACTTGTGTTTTTTTTTCCTTTTTTTTACATTGCTACAAAGAAAGGAGCTGCTTCTTCGATTTATATTGATGCTACTGCTTTCAGCCCATCATGTTAACCTACTGATTCTTTTGCTGTGTCAGGAAAATAATAGGTAGGTTATCATAAGAGGCCCTGTTCTAAAGGAGGTGTTGTGTCGCAGCAAAATTCATGCCTGTCATCCCTTTTGATGTAAACATGACACCTGTTAAAGAGATTTCTCCAAAGAGTAATAATTTCACCAAGAAAAGGAGGGCCAGGAGTTATAGGGTTAGTGAAGTGCTTGTGCACAATTTTTTTTCCTCATTTTTTTTCCCTCAAGTCGCCATTTTGTCCCATCTTGCGTGTTGTATGATCTTCTATTTTAAGAGCTTTCTACTCAATTAGATTCTAAAAATGAGAACCCCAAAATCAGTCTTCCCCACTTGTAATTCCCGATCCAGAAAAAAAAAAAAAAAAGGAGGGAAACATCTACTTTATTGCATGAATAGGAGATAACAGTAAACAGTCTTGCTTTGGCATCCTTCACTCTCAAAATAGCAATAGCAATAGCAGTTAGACTTATATACCGCTTCATAGGGCTTTCAGCCCTCTCTAAGCGGTTTACAGAGTCAGCAAATCGCCCCCAGAGTCTGGGTCCTCATTTCACCCACCTCGGAAGGATGGAAGGCTGAGTCAACCTTGAGCCGGTGAGATTAGAACCGCTGAACTGCAGATAACAGTCAGCTGAAGTGGCCTGCAGTACTGCACCCTAACCACTGCACCACCTCAGCTCTATAAGACTATGGTATCGGTCTCTGGAAAGAGGTAAAGCGGGAGTGTCCTCTCCAGCACAAGGTCTAGGTAGATTAATATGAAGGATAGACTGTGTTACCCAAGCAGCAGATCCCCCTCTCCACCTCACTGAAATAGTCCAGTGGAATGGCAGAGTTGATACGATGGGTTCCAGCTGCATCACAGCAGTTATCAGAATGTGGTTGTATACAGTCACAAACTGCTTCTGGGACTCCGGCTCCAGATTTTGCCTCGAGTTTGACTCCTGAAGCCTTTTTCCAGTAACGGATATAGTCACAACGCAGTGGAGTTTGTAATCAGAGTTTTTCTTCTTCTAGAAGATGGTTCTGCTGCTTTATCTGCCTTTGGGGCATAGAGCTCTCTTCTGCCTTCAAAACCGTTGACCGTCTTCTCCTGTAACCCTGGAAAGAGGCCCTTACGAGGTGCTACCAGCCGGGCCAGCTGGACCAAGTAGTTGTTACTCCTCCATCACTCACCCTTTGTCCTGGCCTGTGACAGGCAGAGACTGGCTTCCAAAACGTTGGGCCCAGGATGGTGGGATTAACTAAACAGTCTAGGGAACATCCAAAAGGAGCCTGACAGAATAACATGTTCTATTTAAGATGTCAAAACAGGGTATCCTGGCTGTTCCCATCTTTTTTCCCCCTCTTATGTGTATCCTCTAGGACCGCGATGGCAAAACTATGGCACGCGTGCCACAGGTGGCACATGGAGCCATTTGTCAGGGCACATGAGGTGTTGCCCTGTTAGCTGACCAGCATGCATCATGTGCACACTGGCCAGCTGATTTCGGCCTTTTGAGGCCATTTTTCACCCTCCAGAGGCTTCCTTGAAGCCTCCGGAACGTGAAAAACCAGCCCTATGGGCAAACCGGGAGTTCGGGAACGTACTTCCAGTTTGCTCATAGGACCGGTTTTAGCCCTCTGGAGCCTTCAGGGGCTTTCAGGAGGCTTCCCTGAAGGCTCTGGAGGACAAAAAATGACCCTACGAGCAAACGAGGTCACTAGTTTTAGCCCTCCGGAGCGTTCAGGAAAGCCTCCTGAAGGACACTGAAGGCTCCGGAGGACGAAAAACGGCCCTATGGTCACTTCCAGTTTGCTCATAGGGTCGTTTAGAGGCCTCCTCAAAGCCCCTGAAGGCTCTGGAGGGCTAAAACCGGCCCTACGAGCACACCGGAAGTCCGTTCCCGAACTTCCGTTTGCCCATAGGGCTGGTTTTTCACCCTCCGGAGGCTTCAGGGAAGCTCCTGAAGCCACTGGGGGGCCTCCGGGGGGATGGGGAAGTCTGTTTTCGCCCTCCCCAGACCTCTAGAGCCTGGGGAGGGTGAAAAAAGCATGCCAAAAATGGGGGGAGTGCTGGTCGTGCGCCTATGCGTACTGGGGTCATGCGCAAAGTGTTATGGGTGTGGCACACCCGTGAAGGACCTCCCTGCGCTCCCCTTTTGGCATGCGAGCCAAAAAAGGTTCGCCATCACTTCTCTAGGATCTTAGGTTGAAATATACTTTATTTTCCTTTTTAAAAAAATGGCTGAAACTGTACAGGATTATCAAGTTTCAACTATAATGCACACATAGACATTTTTTTTTTTTAATTACACAGGTTTTCCAGTTTGCGGTTGGTGACGGGGGCTGTTACATTTGGTTCTATAAATGCCTGAATTACACTATTAAAAAATTCCCTTTGACCTAGTTTTCTTTAGAGCAGGAATATCCAACCATGACAACTTCAAAACTTGTGGACTTCAACTCCCAGAATATCCCAGCCAGCATTTTTAGCATAGCTGGCTGGGGAATTCTGGCATTTGAAATCAGTAGGTTTCAAGTTGTCAAAGCTGGACCAGCCCTGCCTTAAGAGTCTCCAAATCTTAGTTTTTAGTTCCCAGTCACAAAGCATGGAGAAGAGATTGGTACTCAAGTCCATCAATCAATCTGTCAGCCATGAATGTCCACAATAAAGCCCACTGAACACCCATACATTAAGTAAGCTTAAATTAAATTAAAATTTTAATTTGCATAGTTTTAATATTTTATTTACTTTTATATTTGTCTTTCTGTAATCTGTATGTTGCCTGAAGATGCCTTATAGGCGAGATGGGTGACATACAAATTTAACAAATAAATAAATGCAAGGTAAGAAATTGATTTAAGGTAACTGTTGTTATCAAGACTTTTATGGTGGAAGGTTGCTGCTATTTCCCTTCCCTTCCCTTGCCATCCAGTTAGTGTCACTTCTTAGGAACAACCTAGATAGATCCTTTCCCGACTGAACTTTTAGAGCTTCTAGTATTTGGACCGATTGCCATTTTAATTAAGTTTCTTTCCTTCTTCCTGGTCATCCTCTTCTTCTATTTCTTTCGGTCTTTTCTAGCATTGTAGACACCTTCCCCTAACAGGTTCAAAATGTGAAACTCTGAGCCTGGTCATTTGTGTCTTGACTATGTACGCTGAATTGATTTGTTCTATAATTAATTTATGTGGGTTTTTTTGATTATCCAATTGGGTATTGTCTACTCTGATTAAAAGAAGACTGGTTTACCAATTTTTCTGGAGAAAGGAAGTACAAGAAAGGGGTCACCTACATAGTATTCTCCAAAGCACCTGAAGCAGTGTGGGAAGGTAGCGTGTGCGCCAGAGATGGGTCCTTGCCAGTTCTAACCTCTTCTATAGAAGAGGTTCTACAAATCTACAGTGCTGTTTAGAACCGGTTCCAGCTCCCTTCCCCCGCCCTTCCACACATCATCAAGATGAAGAGCGAGAGAAGGAATTCTGGGAGTTGAAGTCCACAAGCCTTAAAGCTGTCAAGTTTGAACACCCCTGGGGTTTTTTCCTAAAGGGTTAGGGGTGCAAGGGTCTTGTAACTTGACAGCTTTAAGACTTGCGTGCTTCAAATGCCAGAGTTTCTGAGCCAACATTTTAGTTGCTAAGCAAGAGCGTTGTTAAGTGAGTTTCACCACATTTTACAAGTTGTACCACGCCGACCTGGTCACATGGCTGGCAAGCCACTCCCACCTGGTCACATGGCCGGCAAGCCACTCCCACAAAGCAGGCCACACCTACAGAAGAGGTTCTAAAAAATTTTGAAACCCACCACTGGTGTGCGCTCATATTTGTGAACTGGTAGCGAAGGTCAGTTGATTTCACTCCTGACCTGAAGACAGGAATAGAAGCAATGGGTGGAAATTTATCAAGGGGAGAGCCAACCTAGAAATAGGGAGAAATGTCCTGACCGTGAGAACAATTAATCGTTGGAATGGTTTGTCTTCAGAAGTTGTGGGTGCTCTATCACTGGAGGTTTTAAAGAAGAGATTGGACAACCATTTGTTTGAAATGGTATAAAGTTGTGATGGCGAACCTATAGAACCTCCCAGAATTCCTCCTCTCGCTCTTCATCTTGATGATGTGTGGATGGGCGGGGGAAGGGAGCTGGAACCGGTTCTAAACGGCACTGTAGATTTGTAGAACCTCTTCTATAGAAGAGGTTAGAACTGGAGGAGCCATATCTGAGGGCACATGAGGCGTTGCCCTATGTCAGCTCCAGCGTGCATGCCGGTGGGCGGGGGGCTGGGGTGGGTTCCTGCCAGTTCTAACCTCTTCTATAGAAGAGGTTCCACAAATATACAGTGCTGTTGAGAACCGGTTCCAGCTCCCACCCCCCGCCCGCCCGTCCGCACATCATCAAGATGAAGAGCAAGAGGAGGAATTCTGGGAGCTGAAGTCCACAAGTCTTAAAGCTGTCAAGTTTGAACACCCCTGGGTTTTTTTCTAAAGGGTTAGGGGTGCAAGGGTCCTGTAACTTGACAGCTTTAAAACTTGCGTGCTTCAAATGCCAGAGTTTCTGAGCCAACTTTTTGGTTGCTAAGCAAGAGCGTTGTTAAGTGAGTTTCACATTTCACAAGTTGACCATGCCCACCCAGTCACATGACTGCCAAGCCACTCCCACTCAGTCACATGGCCGGCAAGCCACTCCCACAAAGCAGGCCACACCTACAGAAGAGATTCTAAAAAAATTTTAAAACCCATTACTGGCAGGGGGAGGCTGTTTCCACCCTCCCCATGCTTCAGGAAAGCCTCCAGAGCCTGTGGATAACAAAAAACAGGCCCATTGGGCCTACTGGAAGTTGGGCCCGTTTTTCGCCATCCACAGGCTCCGGAGGTTTTCCTGAAGCCTTGGGCGAAAAATGGCCTAACGGGCTACTGGAAGTCCGGAGGCTTCAGTGAGGCCTGCGCACATGTGTGTGGGGAGCACGAGGGGTTGTGTACACATGCGCCAGAGGAGGCATTGCATTATGGGTGTGGGCAGACGGTGCACCCTTTTGGCACCAGAAGCAGAAAACTGTTTGCCATCACTGGTGTAGAACTTCTTGCTTGAGCAGAGGGTTGGACCTGGCGCTAAGGCCCCTTCCAACTCTGTTATTTGACCTTCTCCCACACCAAAGCTGAAAAGAATCAATATGCTTTTTATCCTGTTTGATCAAAGTCCAACTTTTACTTCACTAGACTGTCACAGAGAAAACCATTCCCTGGGCAATTCTGATTTTTATAAGTATAGCTCAACCTCCAAATTTCTTTTTCAAGGTCTTCATTGCTAATCTAGCAAGTACTTCTTCATCATCATCATCATCATCATCATCATCATCATCATCATCATCATCATTTAATGACCCCATAATCCCTTGCGGGGTAGACTGAATGGAGCTAGCAGAATGTTTTAATGGCCCGATGCCCTTCCTGTCGCCAATGCGGAGTTTTGTTCAGCAGATGTATTCTCAGTGTGCTCAGAGAGAGAAATATCTGCCTCTACCTAGAATCGAACTCACAGCCACCTGATGGTGAGGTGAGAGCTCCACCTCTAGGCCACCACGCCACTCGCTCATCTACCAAGTACTTGCCTGTGCCATATTTCTTGACTGCTTCTTCTTTTACCATTGATGGTCGATCCTAAAAAGTAGAAGCAGCGTACCACTTCGGCATTTTCGCGGCAAACTTAAAGGGTGATTGCCATGCCTTGAAGTCGTTACTTTATTGTACTTTATATTTAATCTTAACCCTTCTTATCACTTTGCTTGACTTTTATTAGTACATCTTGCAGATCATTTGCATTTTCAGCTATCAGAGCGGTGTCATCAGCATAGCACAGGTAATTGATGCTTCTTCCTTCAATTTTGAAGCCACGTTCATCTTCTTCCAATCCAGCTCCCTCTATATATATTGATAGTTAGCAAGTAAGTTGAATAAATAAGGAGAGAGAATGCACTCACTCCTCCGATGGCCTGAAGTCAGTCTGCCAACCTATTCCATCTAGACCAAGGGTGTCAAACTCAAGGCCCGGAGGCTGGATCTGGCCCACAGTGTGCTTAGATCTGGACCATGGGGTTACCCTGGAAACAGTGAAGGACCGGCCCATGGTGCCTCTGCCAATGAAAATAGAACTTGGGAGGGCAGCAGGCAGCCCTCCCCCCCGAGCTCCTTTTTCACTGGCAGAGGGCTGCAGGAGGCCGTCACAGTCGAAAACGGAGCTCAGGAGCCAGTTTTTGCTGGCAGAGTGCTTGGGCCACCACAGGCGCCCCCAACACAAGTGACATCAATAGCAATAGCAATAGCAGTAGACTTATATACCGCTTCATAGGGCTTTAAGCCCTCTCTAAGCGGTTTACAGAGAGTCAGCATATTGCCCCCAACAACAATCCGGGTCCTCATTTTACCCACCTCGGAAGGATGGAAGGCTGAGTCAACCCTGAGCCGGTGAGATTTGAACCGCTGAACTGCTGATCTAGCAGTCAGCTGAAGTAGCCTGCAGTGCTGCATTTAACCACCGCGCCACCTCGGCTCAACCACCGCGCCACCTCAAGCTGGCCAGGCCCCCTGAAGTCAAACACCACCCTGATGTGGCCCTCAATGAAATCAAATTTGACACCCCTGAGCTAGACTTTGGCTTCCTGTCCCCGTGTACAGTTTTTCCATGAGGAAAATCAGGAATGATGGGAACTGCCAACCTCAAAATGTTGGAAACCATGCTGTTATTTTTCAGCTATCACAATCAGAGGAAATTCTTGGAGCCATTAAAAAGGGGAGTTGGGAGGTCCATAAGCAGCCGGAAGGTGACAGTTGTGTCACCTCTGTCATAAAACAGCAATTATATGTAATGTTACACCTCATGCTGAGTTTGAAGTATGAGCATATGTCCAGCATTCGGCGACTCCAGCTTGTCCAGAATGCAGCCGCACGAGCGATTGTGGGTGCACCTCGGTTCACCCACATAACACCTATCCTCCGCGAGCTGCACTGGCTGCCTATTGGTCTCCGGATACGCTTCAAGGCGCTAGTCGTCACTTATAAAGCCCTTCATGGTATTGGACCTGGGTACCTGAGAGACCGCCTGCTGCCAATTACCTCCTCTAGACCGATTAGATCCCACAGATTAGGCCTCCTCCGAATTCCATCCGCCGGCCAGTGTCGACTGGCGACTACTCGGAGGAGAGCCTTCTCTGTGGCTGCTCCGACCCTCTGGAACGAACTCCCCGTGGAGATTCGAACCCTCACCACCCTCCAGACCTTCCGCAAAGCCCTCAAAACCTGGCTGTTCCGACAGGCCTGGGGCTAAAAAGCTTCTACCCCCTTCTCGAATGGTATGACTGTTGTGTGTTTTAAATTATGTATTGTTGCGTGTTGTTTTAATTTTTTTGTCTGTATCCCCCTCCCTTAGTTGAGTTGTGAGCAGCCCTGAGTCCCCTTCGGGGGAAAAGGGCAGCATACAAATAAAATAAACATTCAAACATTCAAACATCATCCCATTTGCAGGATGTAGAATTGATCTTATAAAAGCATGGCCTTTATCAGTTAAATTCTGCATTGTTGTGGGAGCTGTTTATCAGTATTCAATACCTCCAGTGTTATGGTAAGCTCCCCGTTGGGAGAGCGAGTGCATTCAGAGAAGCATTGTGAGAGTTGTGTTGGAGAACACACAAACCAGCATACAGAGACACTGCAGTTTAAATAGGCTTTTACTTTCGTGAAAATAGAGGTATCAGAGTCCATCAAACAGTCATCAATATCTTTCAGTTAAGGGATAATCCAAATAACATAGTCCATAAACATACAAACAATCCGGTACTCAAAGTTTGCTAGCAGTTGCAAAACTTACAATAGCTCACGGCACTTTCTAACAGCCAGCTTCCAAAACGCTCAGATCGGATCAGCCCAGCATCTAACGAACAGAGAGCTAATAGTCATTCTGGCGCCCTCTTATGGCCGATTGAGGAAAACAGCAACCAATCACATTTTACAGTATGATTTAAAGAAACAGGTACAGCACTGCTGTATGATTTATATATTGCCAACCCAACCGTTCGATTATATTCCTAATATCCAGTATTTGATAAAATGATAAAAAAAATAATCTATTCTAGCAAACTTTTAATGGTCAAATTAATTTCAATTGCCTTGGTTTTAATTGTGAGATTGCTTGTATTTATTTTATAGCTGTGATTTATATTGTACAGGTAGTCCTTGACTTACATCAGTTCATTTAGTGACCGTTCAAAATATGAACAGCACTGAAAACAAGTGACTTATGGCTGTTTTTCACACTTATGACCATTGCAACATCTCCATGCTCATGTGATCAAAATTCGGATGCTTGGCAGCCAACTGAATTTGTGACAGTTGCAATGTCCCAAGGTCATGAGATCACAATTTGCAATCTTATGACCAGCAAAATCAGTGGGGTAGCCAGATTCACTTAACAACCATGTTACTAACTTGACAACTGCACTGATTCACTTAACAACTGTTGTCAGAGTTTGTTGCAGAAAAATTGAACCCAGAAAGCACACACACCTAACTGATTAAGCTGGATTCATTAACTTTGTTATGCACATAATAGATGAATAAATGTACAATACCAAGAGTAGATTCTTTCAACATGGTAGAAGTTACAAGCAGAACGTAAGCAGGAGATAACAGTTACCATATTTTTTGGAGTATAAGACAGACCTTTCCCCCCCCTAAAAGAGGGTGAAAATTTGGATGTCTTATACACTGAATGCAGCCCCTCCCACCGGCCCCCACCCTTTGGCCTCTGCCTCCCAGCAATTTACCTCCTTGCAGCAAACAGGAAAATGGGGCTTGTGGAGGCTGTAATAGCAGTTAGACTTATATACCACTTCATAGGGCTTTCAGCCCTCTCTAAGCGGTTTACAGAGTCAGTATATTGCCCCCACAGTCTGGGTCCTCATTTCACCCACCTCGGAAGGATGGAAGGCTGAGTCAACCTTGAGCCGGTGAGATTAGAACCGCTGAACTTCAGATAACAGTCAGCTGAAGTGGCCTGCAGTACTGCACCCTAACCACTGTGCCACCTTGGCTCTAATAGGGTATGGCAATCCCTCAGCCTGAAACAGCTGATGATTGGGAGGCACAGGCTGAAATTGAAAGGGAAACTTGCTGTTTGCTCCACTAGGCAAATTGCTGGGAGGCAGAGGCAGATTCTTTTTCCTTGTTCTAATCAGGCTGTTTGCTGCAAGGAGGTAAGTCAATAACCATAAATGCCTATAGAACGTTCAAATTATTAGACTTTTTTTTTTTTTTTAAAAAAAAACTGCTTTATTATTGTTCTAGACAGTTTAACAAAAGGAAGAAGCTTTTTAAAATAAATGCTCGATCTGAAGAGGCCCAGCACTATTGTATCTTCTTTTAAATAGCAGAGAATAACTATACTTCCAGAAAGCACATCAATTTTAACAGCATCTGTACAAGTATAGTCTGAAATGTAACACTATAAACAGTGTATATTATCTATAATGTTTGCTGTTTGTTGCAAGGAGGCAAATTGCTGGGAGGCTGCGGCAGGTTTCCCCTAGTGTTTTCCTCCCCAAAAGCTAGGTGTGTCTAATACTTCAGAGTGTCTTATACTCTGAAAAAAACAGTAATTTCATTTCAGAGTTCAGAGCAGGCAGTTTCAGTTTCAATTCTCAGCACAGACTCAGATCTGTTTAAGCTCCCATTGGCTGACTTAGTTCCTATGCCTATTCATTGGCTGACCTTGTTACCATGTCTGTCCCAGTCATGAATATTCTGGTTTCACCACAAATGTGCGCACAACAAAAGCGTGCCTGACTAAACCGCGGTGTCTAAAGCGCGGTGACAAAACCGTGCGACGAATTAGCGACTAATTAGCCCTAAAGCGCGCCGACAAAAGCGCGCCGACAGAAGCGCGCCGACAGAAGCGCGCTGTAACGTAACCCTAACCCTAACCCTAACCCTAACCCTAAACCTAAACCTAACCCTAAACCTAACTGTAAATCTTACCTTAAATGAAATTGTGCTTCGGTCGGCGCGCTGTTGTCGGTGCGCTGTTGTCGGCGCGCTTATGACGTTCACGCTTTTGACGGGTCACGGAATATTCTAACAACTGTGACAAGAAAAATGGGACAAAACTCACTTAACAAATGTCTCACTTATCAACAATATTTTGGCGCTCAATTATAAACCAAGGACTACCTGTATATTTTATCTTATTGTTGTAAACTGCCTTGCAACCAGAAAAGCAGGGGATTATCATTACCATCATCATCATCACCACCACCACCACCACCATCATCTCCTTCTCTTCTTCCTCCTCCTCCTGATACCCTGTCAATTTGACCGAAAGAGCCATCAATCATACCAAAATACATCTTAATGAAAATTGTAGTTTTTTTAAAAAATCCCCTTTTTGCTGCTATTTCTAATGCTAACTACCCCATACCTTGAAAATACATAGAATTCCCATAAGCCATGAAAATAACACATTTCCCCTTTTCTTTTAGTTTTTTCAATCACATACCTTGAAAAGACGTTTTCCAAAACAAAACTTTATTTCTGGTATAATTACAATGGTGTAGACACATCCTTGAGAAAAAAAAGCTATCAACAGGCCAATTTGTGATTCAAAATGAATTTTCACAATATTTTTCACTTTAGAGGAGAATTTTGAAAGACGCCCTTAATGGCTACACTTTAGGGGAAATGATGGCTTTTGAAATTATACAAAATACATATTTACACAGCAGTGCATATAGTTTCCGAGAAGTGCTTTAAAAGCCATTTTTTTAAAAAAAAATGCTTATTTACCCAAATCACCCCTTTCTTTCATCCTCAGCTAGGCTTCCAATATGTATTTCTTTCCCCCAGCAGCTCTCCTATTTCCCAAAAGTGATTTTGTCCCAGTATTTTAGAGACATTCCACATTCCATTTTTAAACTTTAATAGGAAAGGAGATTAGATGAGCCAGATTTGCATGATCGGAACATTAAAATTGATGGATGATTTAAAGCCACAACAAATCATAGACACTGAATCTAGGGAAGAACTGATATCTGATAGAAACATTTGACTTTGATGAGAAATAGCTATACCTAGAATTATGATTTTCTTTTTACTCTTCTCCTGTTTTTTGCTCTTTGTTTGTGATGATCTGGAATTTTAGCAATAGCACTTAGGCTTATATACCACTTCACAGTGGAATACTGTGGAATACTGCAACGTGCTCTACATGGGGCTGCCCTTGAAGAGCATCCGGCGACTTCAGCTAGTACAGAATGCGGCCGCGCGAGTGATCGTGGGCGCACCTCGGTTCGCCCACATAACACCCATCCTCCGCGAGCTGTGCTGGCTACCTGTTGATCTCCGGGTGCGCTTCAAGGTCCTACTTACCACCCATAAAGCCCTTCATGGTAGTGGATCTGCGTACTTGGGAGACCGCCTCCTGCCAATTACCTCCCTGTGACCTATTCGATCGCACAGATTGGGCCTCCTCCGAGTTCCATCTGCCAGTCAGTGCCGACTGGCAACTACGCGGAGGAGAGCCTTTTCAGTAGTAGCTCCGATCCTCTGGAACGATCTCCCCGTGGAGATTCGTACCCTCACCACCCTCCAGACCTTCCGCACAGCCCTCAAGACCTGGCTATCCCGTCAGGCCTGGGGATAAAGATCGTAACCTGCCCCCACCCGAATGATGAATGTTGTGTTTTATTTTTACTTGCACTGTTTTCATGTTTATTGTTTCATTGTCTTGTACCCCCCCCCTTCCCTATAAATTGTAAGCCGCCCTGAGTCCCCTCAGGGAAAAGGGCGGCCTATAAATAATAAACTCATAAACTCATAAACAGTGCTTTACAGTCCTCTCTAAGGGGTTTACAGAGTCAGCATATTGTCCCTAACAATCTGGTCCTCATTTTACCCACCCCGGAAGGATGAAAGTTTGAGTCAACTTTGAGCCAGGGAGAATTGAACTCCTAGCAGTGGGCAGAGTTAGACTGCAATAACAATAGCACTTAGACTTATATACCGCTTCCCAGTGCTTTACAGTCACTCTCTAAGCGATTTAAAGAGTCAGCATATTGCCCCCAACAATCTTGGTCCTCATTTTACCCACCCTGGAAGGATAGAAGTTTGAGTCAACTTTGAGCCAGGGAGAATTGAACTGCCGAACTGCTTCCTGCAAAAGCTCATGTCCTGTTCGCTCTTCTTTTATGTCTTATGGGAGGGGCCAATCATCTCCAAGCTTTACACCCGCATCGACCCTGTTTTCTTAATTGTTCTTCTGTCAGCTCTGCGCATACACACACTGGGAACAGGCCCCCGTTAGTCTTCTGCCTCACTGATGTCAGACGCCGGAGACTCCAGAGGCAGCAAATAACTACCAGATGGTCCTGGCCCCCTTTCTGCCTCTGACGCAGAGGCCTCATCCAAGCCTTCCCCAGACTCATGGACTGACCCATGTTCCTTCCCAACCTCTTCATTGTCCGACTCTGCTGCCAGCTCTGCAGGCCACCAGCGGACCACAATATCCCCATGAGCCCATATATAGTATATAAGTTGGGTTTCAATCCCATAATCATGGTTTCCATCTTGAGTTTTTTTACCTTCCTCTGCTGACTTCCTTAGTTTCCATCCCATTGATACCAAGAATCAGCTCTTGAGTTGCATACATGGAAATAGCTTATGCAGAACTTGTTGAGCTCTTGGGAACTTTTGGGAGGAAATCAAGTAAAAATAATTTTTATTAGAGCCACTGACCAGAACTAAACCATTTGGAATTTTAATAGCATCTTGCCGGAGCTCTGCAAAACTGTCTGCCATTTCGAAACAAAGCACCATCTTTTACTTTTTCTTATTATTTTGTTTTTTTGTGTACATCCATGAAGCCTAGATTGCAGTCCGCAGGCATTCTAGGTAATAAACTCAAGAGGGAAGATCAGAGCTTTGCTTGGCAACATGCTAGTTTCCCATTTAAATCAGATGCAGCGGGAAGCCTGTGGGGCTTAATCTGCTACTACGTGTTCATTCATTTTACATTAGCGACAGCCTGCCCCACACTTGGCACAGTCTGGGCAGGGTACAAAAAACATAAAGGGAAATACACATGAGTACATTACTTTCCAGAGCACTATATTGCTCTGTATCACTGAATGTAGGATTATAGTTATGCCTTAGCACAAGGCAACTTTAAGACTCCTGAAAGTTGAATTCTGAAAGTTGAAGCCCGCAATTGCCAAGATTGGAAGCCCCTGCCTTAGCACAATCTATTGAATCTCTGTGATCGGCAATGTGTATAAGGTTGGGTTAGGGTACATTGGCTTGGGATATAAGACGCCCCTCAAGTTCTCCAGTGTGTTCAAGAGAACCACTGTTTTGGGAAGATTCTTTCCATCCTTGATGAGAGAACCTACTCTCACTCCTCTACTCACAATAAAATTCCCTATGCCACCAGACTCGAAATTTTGGGTTTGGACAATCTGGAACTGCTACGCCTGCGGTATGATCTAAGCACAGTACCCAAAATTGCCTGTTACAACGTCCTACCTGTCAATGACTTGTTCAGTTTCAACCTCAATAATACACCGGCAAACAATTGATGCAAACTCAAAGTAAACCGTTCCAAACTCGATTGCAGAAAATACGACTTCAGCAACAGTGTGGTTACATCCTCTAACCCTCGACCTTAAACTGTCTACATGGACCTCACCCCATTTCTAAGAGGCCTGTAAAGAGAGCGAGCATAAGCACACCAGCATGACGTCCGTCTCTGTCCCGCTGTCCCCATTTATTTGTATTCATTTCCTTTGTTCATGTCCATGTTTACATTTACACCTGTACATGTTTGACAAATAATAAATACAAATACAAATACCCTGTTTTCCCCAAAATAAGACCTCCCCAGATAATAAGTCCAATCAGGTTTCTGAGCGCATGTGCTAAAATAAGCCCTCCCCACAAAATAAACCCTCCCCAAAAATATTGCAACACAGCAGCAGCCATGAGGTGAACACGCTCACCGCTTCCTGCTCCTCAAAAATAATAAGATCTCCCCAAAAATAAGGACAAGCGCTTTTTTTTGGGGGGGGGTGTCAAAAGAAAATAAGACCCTGTCTTATTTTCAGGGAAACATGGTAGAATCACAATCACATCTCTGAAATATGATGAGGATTAGCATGGGGATGGGGATGGGAAAGGAGGAGGAGGAGGAGGAGGAGGAGGAGGAGTGACCACAAGTTTAGCATTTCTTAATGAAGTAACAACCTGAAAGTAAGCCTACTGAATTTGATGGGACATACCATTGAGTGCAGTCAAAGAAAGGAAGGTCCATACTTCCCTGCATGTTGGTTGATCATTTAGGAAGATTTCCATCAGAACAAAAAGAATAATTCCAGAATTAGCCTACCTTTCCTTCAGGAGTTCACATAGGTATGCATGGATATCTCCCTTTTGTTCTTATTGGACCATGATGGCAAACCTATGGCACACAGAGCCTTATGCCAGATGCTCTTCTGGTTTCCGGCACACACATGTGTTCTGGCCAGCTGGTCTTTGGGTTTCCGGCACATCCAAAGAGCACCTGGCCGGCATGCATGCATGGACCAGTAACCCAAAGACCAGCTTGCCAGCACATGCATGTGCACCAGCCAGCTGGTCTTTGGGTTTCCAGTACTCCAGAGGTTGCAGGCACATTCTGGTTTGGGCCCTCGGTGCTGAAAAGGTTCGCCATCACTGATAGAGGAACTTTGTAAGGTTGCTTGGGCTGAGGGATAATTGCTGCCCCAAATGGAGTGAAGCTCCATTAATGAATCAGAATTTGAACGTGGGTCTCCCCAACCACAGTCTCCGAATATGCACATATACAATGCTCAATTAAAGCACTTTTTTTAAAAAAATGAAAAAGACTTTTCGCTGGTTCTTTAATTACTAGCTTTAGCCTGTAGCCAGAACTGATTTTTGGAGATGTTGATTTTTTGCCCAGGCCTTTCATTTATGATGTTTGCCTTTTTAGTGGTTATTGTTCAGATCCAGGCTGAATGCCAACCATTTGCTCTCATCTTCTGGCTCAAAAAGCGAGGAAACCTCTTCCCGAAACCGTGCTTCTTAGAGCAGGGCCCTTTTTACCTCAGCCCACACGATACAAAGAATGCATCTAAAGTGTGGTATTTAATTGCATTTTCTTAATCCTTACCACTAAGCTAAGCTTTCTAATACCTTTAAAATACCAAATCTCAGTCTTATCCTAATTAAAGAATCTCAGTTTAATACATATTGCATGACAATTCAATTTGTTGATTGCTTTTCTCTCTTTCTCTTCTTTCCATCCTCTCTCCACCCTCCACCCCCCCTGGCTTCATTTTCTTCCCCCGCCCGCCCCCCGGTTAGTGAAATTCCCGTCAAATGTATTAATTCAACATGATGAATCCTGTATTCAACCCACTGGAGTGAATAATTAAAATTAGCTGATAAAACTTTCAGCAGAATTACTTTATGAAATTGCTGAACAGATGTGTCATTTTAATGAAAATCCACAGACAAGCTCCTTCCCCCCTCGGCAGGATAAAAATATTATCCCCACGGCACATACTTAATTTGGTGGTAAATACACTCCGAGCGATTGCTGGAAGGGAAGAAAAAGCAACTTGTCACACTTAGTAACTTGATTTTTCCCCAGCATGCCATAACAGCTATCTACAGTAATTCATAGCGCTCCATTGTTGCTGTAAGTCCCAAAGAGAACTTATTAAAATGCAATAATCTCCTATTTAAACAGAAACAATAACCATTAAATTTCCTGTGGATCCAAAATTGAGCATGAGCCCCATCTGGTAAGAGTGATTAGAAGACTGATGAGGGAATTTAATTTGCAACATTCAAAGACTAAATCGGTGCCGATCGGGTCACCCGGGACTGTGAGAACTGCTTGCTGTCGTCTTGCAAAATCTCGACCTCAACTGAAAATGGGAAGCGGGAGTGGAAATGTTACCCAGGGGCGGAGATTGACAGAACTGTATTTCATTATGGGCTTCCAACAGACTGAGCGAGTGGCAAGAAATTCAGTGCAGCTTGTTCGGGTTCCTGCTTTGCTTCTCCTCTTCTTCCCACCCTCCTCCTCGCTCTTGTCAAATTTTGCTTCTAGAATGTGGGATCTAATGAGAGTAGTTCTTTTTCTGCCAAATGAGGTGCATTTACCACCGGTTAATCATCAGAAATGCAGCTAACACAAATACTTTGATGCTAAATAGACTAGTGGCATTACCCTAGTATTCCAAATGGGAGGGAGGGAGGGAGAGAGAGAGAGAAGGGGAATGGAAGGAAAGGAAAGTTTAATAGGATAACTTGCCATAGTCAACTTGCCATGGGACAATCTTCTGTCGGACAATTCAACAACTCATTTTTATTATTTAATATATTTTTAATTGTGGTCATTCACATTTCATTTTGTCCCTTCTTTTTCATCCTTTCTTTAATGATTCTATTCCACCATTTTTCCAATATTAGTGTAACTCTTGTCCCACGGCAAGTTGTTCCCCAGAGCAAGTTGCCCATTGCAAGTTGTCTCACAGTGAGTACAGTACCAGTACATCAGTGGTGGGTTTCAAAAATTGTTCGAACCGTCTCTGTAGGTGTGGCCTCCTTTGTGGGAGTGGCTTGCCACCCATGTGACCGGATGGGAGTGGCTTGCCACCCATGTGACCGGATGGGAGTGGCTTGCCACCCATGTGACCGGATATGAAGATGCCGATGACACTTGTCAGAACCACCTTAAATTACCTCACACACAGCACTGGCCTGCATAAGAATATGATGTAAACTTGTTTTTTAAAAGGCATCTTTGGTTTGCGTTAAAACAACTTCAACACACGCAATGTTTTGATTGCACCACAAACGCAGTAGTCATCCTTACCTTTCACAGAGGCACTGAGTTTTATAAATATGAGCATGATAGTGTAGAATAATCATATCCAAGGACCAGTGGTGGGTTTCAAAAAAAATTGGAACCTCTTCTGTAGGTGTGGCCTGCTTTCCGGGTCCACTGGTGGAACCTCTTCTAACCGGTTCGGTAGATTTGATGAACCGGTTCTACCGAATAGGTGCGAACTGGTAGGAACCCACCTCTGCAGTACATAGACTCATAACCTACAGCCACAACTGGGACCAGAATTTCCATTGGTAAGCAAGGAGGTTGTTAAGTAAGTCATGAGTTTATGACTGTTTTGCCATGGTTAAGTGAATCAGTCCAGTATGTGGCCTTTGGGCATCCCCAAAAGATTGTACTTTCTTCATAGTTGAGATAGCTGGGATACTCAACATGGTTGTGTCATTCTGGTTCTATCTTGGTTTCATAGATACCAATACATAGATACATGTATTTCTTTTATTTTATTCATTAATTCATTTATTCCCTCTACATGCCAAATGACAACCTTTCACATGCCATGTTTGTCCCTGACTTCCATCTCTCCTCATGGTTTTGGCCAATGGAAATGTTTGTATATCACAGTGTTTAGTCCTTTAGAGAAGATTGGGAATTAGGAAGATTAGGAAGGAATCACACTATGTTGCTCTCCTTATAATGGAATAATAGAGTTGGAAGGAACTTTAAGGTAAGTTAAGTAGGGTAAGTAGTCCAACTCCCTGCCCAAGCAGGAAACCCTATACCGTTTTTGACAAATGGTTGTCCAATCTCTTCTTAAAAACCTCCAGTGTTGGAGGACCCACAATTTCTGGAGGCAAATTGTTCCACTGATTGATTGTTCTAACCGACAGGACATTTCTTCTTAATTCCTTAATCAAGTTTTCTCATTGATTAAATTCCAGTCATTGCTTCTTGTCCTGCCCTCAGATGCTTTGGAGAATAGCTTGACTCCCTCTTCTTTGTGGCAGCTCCTTAGATATTGGAACACTGCTATCATGTCTCCCCTGATCCTTCTTTCCATGAAAACTAGACATACCCAGTTCCTGCAACCGTTCTTCATTTATATTTTAGCCTCCAGCCCCCTAATCATCTTTGTTGCTCTTCTCTGCACTTTTTCTAGAGTCTCAACATCTTTTTTTTTTAATATCATATAGTGTATATGTGTTCCACATGCAACTTTTCCTGCTAATAGCAAGGAAAACACAAATAACTTGGGGGCATTTTTCAATCAATAGGTAACCAGCTCAGATGAAGTCCAGTTTTTACCCTGTTGGAAGAAATGTCCATCTGGGTTCAGTTCCAAGTGGAGAAAAAGACACAGGAAACATGGAGGCTGCTTGGAAAGATGGTTTAATGGTCGACAAGTTCACATGGCCCGTAAACAGAAAAGGGGGATGACATGCTTCAAGATGTTGGGTGAAGAAAAAAGAGGCAGAGATGCTGAAAGTCCCTGGTTTTATGCCCTCTCTGGGCTTTGA
This sequence comes from Thamnophis sirtalis, assembly GCF_051295495.1. Classification (NCBI taxonomy): domain Eukaryota; kingdom Metazoa; phylum Chordata; class Lepidosauria; order Squamata; family Natricidae; genus Thamnophis; species Thamnophis sirtalis. Next base: position 11,368,687 of record NW_028261386.1, on the reverse strand, counting down.
ACCTGAGCATGTATTCTGATTGGTTGTTGGACTCCCATAGAGCCATGCAGGGGCAACTCTCTAGGCTGTGTTTTGAGTCCACGTTTGGTTGAGCATTGCTTCTTCCCAGGTGCCCTGTGGTGAGATGGGTAAAGGGCTAATACTATCATGCCTTAATCCCATCACCCTGGAGCGGAAGGGTGGGTATCTTTGTTATGTAGAATAGACTGGCTCAGGCTGTTTAATGGCCCATTGACAAAGGTGGGAGCTATTAAGAGTGAGTCAGTTTCCTGCCTAAAAACATATTTCTCCATTTCTTATCCAGGGAAATATAATATTCTGCCTTTTCAATATTTCCCAGGATGTTTCATTTTTCTAGGAGAGGGCTGGGTGCTAACTTCCTACAACCCCACAATTTAAGACTGGGCATCCTAGATTGTTTATAGACTTCAATAATTTCCAGGTCCGTATACATTTGCTAGCATCTCCCCAACCAGGAAGCCAATGCAGTGTTCTGACATGCAACTCCAGATCTTGGGTATTTTATTTATAATCTGATTGGCCGCCTGCATTATTTTTCATAAAGAGGAAAATGCTCCCAGATGAAAGGGCTTGCTATTTAGTTTCAAAGTGTTTCCTTGAAACACAACACTTTCATCTCTGAACTTTCAGTGTGCAGTTCCGATGCCAAATTTGCATTCTCTCCCCATTTACAAGCAGCACCTTTTCAAGAAAGAGCAAATCATTGGCTGAATGGGGGTGGAAGGAGAAAGTGTGTGTGTGGGGAGAGAGAGAGAGAGAATGTACGTCTTCATAAATCCCCAAGGTAATCAGAAAGAAAGACAGCAAAATGTAACAACTCGTAAAATATTCCACCACATCCTAAGGGGATCCTTAATGTACACAGGGTCAGGCCTTTGTAATGTTAATTTAAGACTTGTAGGAAGTGATCCATCATTTTTAAAGAGCAAGGTTGCCATCCCCGATGACAAGTTTATGTATAGGAAGCAAGTTTTGTTCCCCAGATACCTGATGAAAATAAGAGACCAACAAATCCCTCTTCCGCAACTGCAAATTCTCTGACTCGGTTTGAGAGGGCAGGATGGAGAGGGGAGAAACGTGTCAGATTTTCCTGCAAAGGGGGGGGGGGGCATCGCACCTAACCCGTTGTAATAAGTTCTCGGCAGGCCACAATTGCCTGGACCAGAAGTAAGTAAGTAATGAGGTGGCTGTGGATCCTCTCTTGGTACCCACCAGCTTGCCTGCCAACTTTCATCTATATCAGACTGGCTTTCCAGTAAAATAATAAACCCCCCCAGGCTTAACAACTGTTGATAAGAAACATGAAATGAAGACTGCATAGTGGATGTGGCAATACCTGGAGACAGCAGAAGAGGAGAGAAGGAACTGGAGAAGAGAACAAAATACAAACCCTCCCTGCAAATAACAGGGAGTCCTCAGCTTATGACCACAACTGAGCCCGAAATGTATTGATTTTGGTATTTGTTGTTTGGATATGTTGCTAGAGAGACATTTGTTATCATTATCAATTATTTATTTAATTATATCTATTATCACTAAATTTCACTAAGTTTAACTAAGTTTTAAGTTATATTCTTCCATCTGTCAACCTGTATCTTTCCAATAACAAAACAATCTTATATCTTCTGCCATAGTATTTTAGCTCAGATATTTATATATGTTACCCTTATACCTCCATTTTTATTTCACTATAATTGTTTAAACGTCCTTCATCATAAAATATACATGACCACATACTGGCATTTCATTTAATATTTCTAAAATCCTCCAATAACACTGAATCCTTATGTTCTATTCTAGTTAAACATCCATAATATTTAGTAACAAACTTTTCTAATCCTCCTTTCCAAATCACTGTTTACAATTTACATCCAGTTTCCTTATATTGTACCCATACACACACACACACACACACACACACACACACAGAGGTTGTCATCATTATCCCTCCTTTATTTGATTATATCCTGTATCATAACATTTTCCCCCTAATAATCAAAACTTAACTGTATCTAACTTAGTTCTTTTTTATTAACCTTTGTATATAATCCAAAAGGATTTCTAATCTTCCTTTCATGAGTACCATTCAATATTCATATACACTCATTACTTGTCATAACACTACACATTGTATACATTATTATCATCATCAATTATTTCTTTAACTATATCTATTATCACCAAATTTTACTAAGTTTAACTAGTTTTAAGGTATATTCTTCCATCTATCAACCTGTATCTTTCCAATAACAAAACAATCTCATATCTTCTGCCATTTGTGGTACCAATCCTCTAGTCATCTTCTTGAGACATTTGTTAAACGAGTTTTGTCCCATTTTACGATCTTTCTTGCCACAGCTGTTAAGTGAATCACTGCCACTGTAAAGTTAGGAACACGGTTGTTAAGTGAATCTGGCTTCCCATCAATTTGGCTTGCCTGAAGGTCACAAAAGGGGATCGCATAACCTCGGGACACTAACTGTCGTAAATATGAAGCAGTTGCCAAGCATCTGAATTTTGGTCCCATGACGGTGGGGATACTATGGTAGTTGTAAGTGTGGGGAAATGGTCCTAAGTCCCTTTTTTTCAGTGACGTTGTAACTTTGAACGGTCACTAAGCGAACTGTTGTAAGTCGAGGACTGCCTGTAGAAATAGAACAACAGTGGCAAAAGTAAGCAAAGGTAGTATCAATAGTAACAGAGGCTTTGGGTGAAATCCCAAAACAACTGGGGCATCGCTTGAATGCCATCGGCATTGATAGAATCATCATCAGCCAATTGCCAAAGGCAGCTTCACTTGGAACAGCTTATATAAGGAGCCTTGGTGGCACAGCCGTCAGAATGTAGTATTGCAGGCTAATCCTGCTGATTCCCAATTTGCCACAGTTTGGCAGTTCGATCCTGAGTGGCTCAAGGTAGACTCAGCCTTCCATCCTTCCGAGTTTGGTAAAATGAGGACCCAGATTGTTATGGGCAATGTGCTGATTTTGCAAACAGCTTAGAGAGGGGCTGTAAAGCACTGCAAAGCAGTATATAAGTCTAAGTGCTATTGCTATATCCTGCTGCTATACATCAAATATCCACATCTACCTATCCCAGATCCTTGGGAAGGACTTGATATCTGGGTAGAAATGCCAATTACTGACTGATTGTGCGATGAGCCGTAACGTGCAAAGAAATTATTACCAACAGCATCACCTTAGGGTTAAAAGATCTAGGTCCCACAAAGCCCCATAAGCATTATTAGCAGATTCAAAACAGACTACAGTTGCAGGGGAATCAAAAAAGCCCTCCCACTTTATAAATGTGTATCACGGAGGAGTTAACACACATGTGTCAAATAGGTGTCAAATAGATCAAGATGATCGTGGCCACAAAGTTGAAAGCTTTCCCCTTTATAAAAAGTGTGCTGCAGCGGTGACTTTGCAGGGTTTTTTAAAATCCAATCTAGCCTTTACCCCTGAAATTCCCTTCTAACCAAACCTGATTTTGCTTACCATATTTTTCGGAGTATAAGACGCACCTTTTTCCCTCAAAAAAGAGGCTGAAAATCTGGGTGCGTCTTATACACTGAATACAGCATTTTTTGCCTCCTGAAAACCCACCCTCTTCACCAAAATGGCTGTGCAGAGCCTTTAGGAGGCTTTCAGAGTGTTCCTGGGGGCTGGGAGAGCGGAAAATGGGCATTTTCTGCTCAATTTTGCCCCCCCCCCCAACCCCTAGGAGCACTCTGTAAGCCTCCTAAAGGTTATGCATGCCCTTGTTTTGACAAAAAACAGGCCTGTTTTCACGGAAGACGGGCCGTTTTTTTCTCGTTTTTTCGGGGGGCACCCCCCAGGAGTACTCTACAAGCATCCTAAAGGCTATTCATGCCCTTTTTTGAAAAAAAAATGGGCCCATTTTTGTGAAAAACAGCCTGTTTTGGGGAGGTCTGCAGAGTGCAAAAACTTTTTTTTTTTTTAATTTGCCTCTTCAAAATCTTGGTGCATCTTATAGTATAAGATGCAAGTTCGAACAGATACTGTGATGGGTATGCATGTGTATGCTCCAGGGGAGTAAGAGGCAACTCATCCCAGATATATTGCGTGGGAGAAAGATGGTGGAGATAGCCATAGGTGGTATTCAGCCGGTTCAGACCGGTTCGGGTGAACCGATAGCGGAAATTTTGAGTAGTTTGGAGAACCGGAAAATACCAAATAACCCTCCTGCCTGTCCCCATCGTTCCCTGTCCTATATTCCCTTGTTGTTTAGCTCAGCTGATTCACGTGGCAGAACGGTTTGGTTCCCCTCAGCTGAGCTAAAAAACCAGCTCAGCTCACCAGCACTGACACCGAGGGCGGTCTTTGAGTGCTGTGCACATGCACATGTGAAGCACAAGCACACACGCAAAGCGTGCTCTCATAGAACCGGTAGGAAAAGATTTGGAATCCCAACACTGGAGACAGCCCCTTCCTAAGAGTTCACAGGGTATATGGTAGACGCTGAGTAGACTGCTGTAGTTTGGCAAGAATTTGTCTAAGGTGTGGAACAATAAAGAACTCTACTTGAAAGAATCGCTGGGTGTCTTTCTTGGTTTTTGGGTCTGACACAGTGGTGGGATTCAGCCAGTTCGTACCTATTCAGGAGAACAGGTTATTAACTTTCTAAGCAGTTCGGAGAACTGGTTGTTGGAAGAAATCTCCTTTTGTTTTTTTCCCCACTTTACAGGGCTAATCCTGTAAGGAAGGCAGGAAGGAAACATTCTGGTGTTGTTTCTAGCCTAATCTTTATTGTCCTGATTACAGAAACTGCCTCTCCGGTTAACCCTTGTTACATTGTAACAGCTAAAGCAAAGTGTGCATCGATGTGAGTCATGTTGAGTTGTCCACATCCACCCAGTCACATGACCATCGAGCCACGCCTACCCAACTGGTCATTAGGGCAGAGAACCAATTGTTAAATTATTTGAATCTGACATCAGTTTTGTCCTTCGGCTCGTCACAAGATTTATCAGCACAAATATAACATACATACATACATACATACATACATACATACATACATATATATATATATGTGTACACACACACACACACACACACACACACACACACACACACACACACACACACACACACACATATATATATATATATATATATATATATATATATATATATATATATATATATGCTCTATCCATCTTCTAGAACTCAGTGGTTAATAGGTGTGCTGGCTAATACAAAAGACTTATGTCTTAAGTGTGTGATGAATGTCTTTGCAGACTATCATGGCCCATAATATAACCAGAGTTCGAAAAAGAAGCCACCTTGGTGTAATAGCCCAAAGCACCTGGCTAGAAATCAGGAGACCACGAGTTCCAGTCTTGCCTTAAGCACAAAGCAAGGTGCTTAATACATTGTTTCTCAACCTTGGCCACTTTTAAGATGTGTGGGCTTCCCCAGCCAGGGTGTTGGCTGGGGAATTCTGGGAGTTGAAGCCCACATATCTTAAAGTTGCCAAGGTTGAGAAACCTTGGACTAGACATTTGCAAAAACCAAGCTTGGAAGCAGCACAGAGGGCAGATATTTGCAAGAATTCCAGCCATCTGGGAAGTATTTTGCCATTCTTGGGGGACGGGGGGGGGGGGGGGATACTGTGAAACGATGACTTTAATTTTCCCTTCTTTTGCTCCGCTCCCTCTTCCTTCCACAATACCTACAGCTTAGCTCCTCTGTTTCAGCATTTCCATTTTCTCCAATAATGGATGGTGTAGGAAGCTAATGATGCCGTCTCTAGGTGTTGTTTTACTACGCAGAGTACTGATAATGAGGCACGAGTAATAAGGTATGAGTCCCTGAAGATGCATTCTGATTACCTTGGAGGTATAGCTCCTCGTACCCTTCTTTCCTCCTTGATGTTTCTGTAAAGAACATTTGGATTTTGATGAGGGTTTTGTGTATTTGACTTTTAATTAGATTTGCAGTATGTTAGGTTAATAAACCACAGCCGCACCTAACTGTTTATAGCTAGAAATAATGGCAGACTTTTCTCTTTCTCCCCTTCTCCTGCTAAAGTTCTAATTACAATACTCCTCCTTACTGGCACCAGAAAGGCTAAATGTTCTTCTAAAGTTAATCATTTTTTTTTCCAATTTAACCTATGTGATAAGACTGTGCTGAAAAATGATCTGGTAATTTTTTTTTCTACTTGTTTGTATTCGGTTTGTTGAAAAAGAAACTGCATTCAGATTTATTTGTAAGCTGCAGAGAAGAGATGGTTATCGTCAGTGGTGGGATTCCAAATCTTTTCCTACCAGTTCTATGAGAGAGTGCTTAGCGCGGGTGTGCGCTTCACGCCTATGCGCAACACTCAAAGACCGTCCTTGGTGTCAAGCGCTGGTGAGCTGAGCTGCGTTTTAGTTCAACTGAGACCAGTGGTGGGTTCCTCTCCCCATTGCTACTGGTACGCTGCACACGAGGCCGGGCATCCTGGTCGTGCATGCGTACTCCACCGTCGGAGGTCAAGCAGGCACTGCACGCTGTGCCCGTGTGCGCAATTGGCCAGTTGCCTTAAAACCAGATATGGGTGGGCGGGTGGCCCAAACAAGCCACCATACTGGTATGGTGGCTGCTGCTCCCGACTACTACCGGTACACCCATACTGGGCCATACCAACCAGAACCCACCACTGACTGAGATGCACCTATCCGCTCTGCCGCACAAATCAGCTGAGCTAAAAAAGAAGGGAATATAGGGGAGGGAATGAAGGGGGCAGGAGGGCGGGGCCAGCCAGAGGTGGCATTTGCTGCTCAAACTTTTCACTAACAGTTCGCCCGAACCAGTCTGAATACTATCTCTGGTTAGAGTGCATTGCCATGGTTTTGCACTAACTGAATTATGTGACAAGAAAAATACTCCATCTTTCAGAATAAAGTTCTTTCACCTTAGATGCTCACATTTCCATGAAATTGACGAAGATAGTATGAGGAGGAAAGTTCTCCCAGAGTGATGTTCTACCTAAGGGGCTGCCACAAAGAAGAGGAGGGGGGGTCAACCTATTCTCCAAAGCCTGTGAAGGCAGGATAAGAAACAATGGATGGAACCTAACCAAGGAGAGACCCAACGTAGAACTAAGGAAAAATTTTCTGACCCTGAGAACAATTAATCAATGGAATGACATGATCCAGAAATTGTGGGTTTTCCAACACTGAAGGTTTTTAAGAAGAGATTGGACAACCATTTGTCTGAAAATGGTGTAGGATTTCCCTCTTGAGCAGGGGGTTCGACTAGAAGACCTCCAACACCTCTTACAACTCTCGTTATTCTCACTGGAAAATAAGGGCAACTAGGAAGATTTCAGAATAATGAAAAAGAAATGTATACCATCAAGGATGGTTCCTCCACCAATGAACACAAGAGCAATTTAAAATTATTGATTCATTGATTGATTATATGCCATCTTGTTCACCTCAACTCTTATTGACCATATAGATGGACCTTCTCCAGTAAGATATGTCCCAGCCCTGGTCCTTCAGGTCTTCTAACACCCATCGCTGCGATAAATGTCTCCATTCATCTTGCTGCTTGCCATCCTCCTCTTTTCTTTCCGTTCCATCTTTCCCAGCTTTGCAGATTTCTCAAGAGAGTGAGGTCTTTGCATAATGTATCCCAAATATGATAATTTGAGTCTGGTCATTCATCCATCAGAAGTCTGGATTGATTTCTTACATGATCTGGTTTTTAAAAGTATCAAAATTCTACCTGTGCTACTTCAAAGACCAAACAATCCTCAGGGGCCTTGAAAAATAGTAGCTTATTCTTTATGAAAAGAAGACTTTTTAAAAATGGCTTTTAGTAAGAGGGAAACCTGCAGTAGAAGGAGCATTGCAAACATAATTAAACTAGGAAGGGAATGAAGAAGTTAACAACCGTACTATAATAATATAAGCCTTACTAAAAGCTTATGCCAGCTAGATGAGGTTAAGATGACATTTGCATTTCTTCCACAGTTTTCTGTTGGCTGAGAAGAGTTTGCCCTGTTGAAATTTAAAATCGTCCAGCAAAAAGTACAGAAATATTTGTTGGCACAAAGTGGGCATGGGAGGAAATAGATTTGGCTATACTGAAACCCTTGCTGATGCCCACAATGCTGGCACCAAGGCTAGTCCTAAATAATTTCAAACAAATATAAAACCCCAAAGAAAGTCACCCACACATAAACACAGACCAATGATCCAAATATTAATCGTCCTTCTGGAATGGATTTCACATACATTCAGCTAACTCTGTATCAAGATCTCCCTGGAAATAGCCAACAAGATTACATAAAACTTACAGGTAATAGCAATAGAACTTACCATATTTTTCGGAGTATAAGACGCACCAAGGTTTTGAAGAGGCAAATTAAAAAAAAGTAGGTAGGTAGATAGAAGAATAGAGAGGGAGAGAAAGAGAGAGAAATAGAGAGATAGAGAAATACAGTAGGTAGGTAGGGAGAGAGAGTGTGTGTGTAGGTAGGTAGGTAGAGGAATAGAGAGAGAGAAATAGAAAGACAGAGAGAAATACAGTAGATAGGTAAGGGGAGAGAAAGAGTAGGTAGGTTGGTAGGTAGAGGGATAGAGAGAGAGAACTAGAGAGGGATAGAAATACAATAGATAGGGAGAGAGAGAGTAGGTAGGTTGGTAGGTAGAGGGATAGATAGAGAGAAATACAGTAGATAGGTAGGGAGAGGGAGAGGGAGAGGGAGAGGGAGAGGGAGAGGGAGAGAGAGAGAGAGAGAGAGAGAGAGAGAGAGAGAGAGAGAGAGAGAGAGAGAGAGAGAGAGAGAGAGAGAGTAGGTAGGTAGGTAGATGTTTCCAGGTGTATTTATCCATGTGCTGGAGAAGGAAATCGCTGACAATCTGCAGCACCTAAGACTTTCTTTCTGCTGGCACAGCACTTGATCAATCTAATTCTCATCAATTAGTTAAAGAGCTTTCCAAAACGGGGAGGAGTTTTTGCATTCTGCAAACCTCCCACAAACGGCCTGTTTTCCAAAAAAAGGCATGAATAGCCTTGGGGGAGGGGTGACTTGCAGAGTGCTCCTGGGGGGTGAGGGGACCAAAAATGAGCAAAAAATGGCCTGTTTTTGTGTGAAAGCGGGCCCGTTTTTTGTCAAAAAATTGCATGCATACCCTTATGGAGGCGTATAGAGTGCTGCTGGTGGCTAGGGGGGCAAAAAATGGGCTGTTTTTTGCTCATTTCTGCCCTTCCCAGCCACCAGGAGCTCTCTGAAAGCCTCCATAAGGGTATGCACGGCCATTTTGGTGGGGGGGGGGCTTCAGGAGGCAAAAAAATGCTGTATTTAGTGTATAAGACGCACCCAGACTTTCAGCATCTTTTTTGAGAAAAAAAGGTCTGTCTTATACTCCGAAAAATACAATATTTTTATATACTGCTTCACAGTGCTTTACAGCCCTCTCTAAGCAGTTTACAGAGTCAGCATCTTGCCTCCAACAATTGGGGTCTTCATTTTACCCACCGAGGAAGAATGGAAGGCTGAGTCCCCCTTGAGCCTGGTGAGATTTGAACTGCCAAATTACAGTCAGTAGAAGTAGCCTGCAGTACTGCATTCTAACTGCACCACTGTGGCTCACTTATTTGCTTATTCCTATAGGTCAGTGATGGGGAAACGTTGTGCGCGTGCCGGGGCCCGCGCAGAAGAGCAAGGCGCTCCAGAAAAGCCTGACTTCTGGGTTCTAGCAGGCATGCACACCCAACAATCAGCTGGCCAGCACACAGGCACACACCAGTTTTGGGCACTGCTGCGTGTGCAGAGGACAGCTCATTGTCACGCATGCATGCACACTAAAAATCCAGAAGACAAACAGTAAGGCCACACGTGCCGGGTGACATGACTTCACATGCCACTTTGGGCACGCGTGCCATAGGTTCGCCATCACGGCTATAGGTTGTAGCTTTTTCAAAGGCTCTCAATAGGAACTTCCCGAAGCAGGAGTGCCCCACCTTGGCAACTTGAAGACCTGTGGACTTCAACTCCCAGAATCCCCCAGCACAGCATAGCACAGCACAGCATAGCATAAATAGATTGGGGTTTGGGGTATCAAAGTCCACAGTTCTTCAAATTGTCAATGTTGAATACCTCTGCTTTAAAGCATAGATAGAATTTGCCCTGACAGCCAAAATCCAGTGTAGGATATACAAGAGCTAGAAAGAAAATAACTCAGCTTTCAAACCAAATGCTTGTTTAGATAGATGATGCCTGCCAAGGGAAATACATCACATAGAGTTTTCTTGATAGGATATTTCTAAATTCAGACCAAACCAATAGGATGTGTCCAGACAAGAACTCAGAAAAGAAAAACACTTCCCCCCCCCTTTCAGAAATCTCTGCCATCTTATTCTCCTGTTTTGTTTAGCTTTGGCAATTTAATCCATACGCTATCACAAACTCTCCTATAATTTAGCTGCCATTGTTGTTTGGGCAAGACAATAATTACTTATGGCAGAACTGTAATACGTTGTCAACCCTGGTTACTCAGGGCTTGTTGACAGTGGTCTAACATTGCCAGAGACGCACTGTCACCGCAAAATTGTTTGACAACGCCAATGCCATGGTTAACGGTGAGCGGGAACAAGAGCAGGGGCTGAGGGAGGGCAGAATGAAAAACATCCTTTTACAGAAAGGGGGAAGGAAATGATGGTGGGAGGGAACCAAAGCAACTGAGCTGTAGAGGGCAATGCAACCATGCGTTTATTTTTGTTCTAAACCCTTCGCTTTGGTTGCAAATTTTCCTTCTTCCAAAGGTTGAAGACCTGTGGGCTTCAATGCCCGGAATCTCCCAGCCAGCCTTATGGGAAATGATAAGGCTTTCACAGTGTGGCTTAGGAATCTTTGTACCATTCATGCCCAGAGGCATGTCCAACTTCCCCATGGGATCCACTCACTTGCTTTTTCAGAACACACAGTGGCAAGTGGGCCTTAGCCAGGGGTGAATCTACTTACCTAAGCTACCGGTTCGCAAATGTGAGCGTGTGCGCGAGCACACCACCTCCACGCATACGCAGGACCTTCCGCACATGTGCAGAGCATCAAAAATGGATGTGATGACGTCCAGGCTGATTTAGATTAGCTAGAAAGCAGGAAATCCTAGCATGAGTTATCCATATAAATCATGTGTCACAACTGATCGTTTGAAAAACCATTTCGCCTGAACCGGTAGCATTTTTTTTTTACTACTGGTTCGGGTGAACCAGTCCGAACCGGTAATATTTCACCCCTGGCCTTATCGCATAGGTGGAAGAGAATATTTGTAGCTCAGATTTGAATTTTAGGGTCCTTGGTGCTCTCTGAGTTTGGTTGTTTGCTTGCAGATGTTTCATTACCCAACTAGGGTTGACTATGCCAGCACTGATGATGTTTACATTGTTGGGTAATGAAACATGTACAAGAAAACAACCAAGGTCAGAGAGCACCAAGGACATCATGGTGGGAAGATTACTGCCACCAGTAGCCTCCCATCGTCCAGTGCAATCCCACAGAGTTGGCCTCCTCAGGGTGCTGTCGGCCAGACAGTGTTGGCTAGCGACCCCCAGGGGGAGAGCCTTCTCTGTGGGAGCCCCTTCCCTCTGGAATAAGCTGCCCCCGGAGCTTCGTATAATCCCCGACCTCCGGTCCTTCCGACGCACCCTAAAAAGTTGGCTTTTCCAGCAAACCAGCCTGGCCTGAACAAAAACAAAATAAATTATTGATCATTGTTAATTTTAATTGATTTTTTTTTAAAAAATGTTATTGTTAATTCTAATTGGGTTTGTTTGGGATATTCTATTTAATTCTTTTTAACTTTTGTAATATGTGGGTTTTTTTAATGTTGTACGCCGCCCTGAGTCCTTGGGAGAACGGCGGCATATAAATCTAATAAACCAAACCAAACCAACCAAACATGTAACAGTTGGAAGTTTAAGGCTTCTTTATTTAATTTTGGTAGGTAAAGGGTGGGTTACTGTGATTTTGATTCCACAAATTCAAATCACCACTTGAAAGGACTTTAATCTTCAATTATGGGGAGAGATGATTAGCCCTGATGGTTACGTGTAGTAATTCCTATAAGTCCATGATTTTTGTCACCAACAACAACAACAAAAAACCCCTTCCTTACTTCTCCCATAGGAGCAAAGAGAATACAGATAGTCCTTGACTTACGACCACAATTGAGCCCAACATTTCTGTTGCTAAGTGAAACATTTGTTAACTGAATTTTGCCACAACCTTTCTTGCCCCAGTTGTTAAGTGAATCACTGCAGTGGATAAGTTAGTCACATACAGTAGTTGTTATGTAAATCTTGCTTCCCCATTGACTGTGCTTGTCAGAAGATCGCGAAAAGGTGATCACGTGACCCCCGGGACACTGCGACCGTCATAAAAATGAATCAGTTGGCCAAGTGTCCGAATTTGGATCACTTGACCATGGGGATGCTGTAATGGTTGAAAGTGTGAAAAATGATCATAACTTACTTTTTACAGTGCCGTTGTAACTTTGAACATTCACTAAATGGATTGTTGGAGTTAAAGACTACCTGTAGTATTAGTTTTCAAACTTCATCCTCAAACATAGAAAATAACTTGGCACAGTCAAGAGTGCAATTGCAATTTGGCTTAGCATCTTGATTTACCAGTATGTGGAGGCCTCAGTGGAGGGAAAGTATCTTATAGGAACATAGAAAATAAAGGTTAGAAGAAATCTGGGGAGACATCAACCCTTTGCCTTGTGTAGGAATCCACTTCTATAGCTGGCAAGTTTCTAACAGCAGCACCTAGCCAACGAAGTGAGGAAACATTAATCAAACTTAATGCCAGGAGAAAAAGTTTATGCCACAGAATCTCACGAACCAGATAAGTGTACTTCAATTCTCACTTTTTAGCAATTTCATTAAGGTCTCTGTATCGTTTGAATTTCTTTCTTACAGAATCCATTACAGATGGACTGATGCCTCGCTTAAGAGATAAGGGTGAAATGAAATGTCCATTTACTCTTTTATCTGCCACGTTTTGAAATGCTGCTTTTTCTTTCCCAACCTTGGAGAATCTCCTTACAACAGTGCTACTTCCCGGTGTGATTAGAGAGGTGGTTGTTGCTAGGAGTTCACAAACCACAGTCAGTCTGTTTTATTGATGTATATGATTATCCACCAACACTCGTCTGGAACCTCTTCAGATGTCTCAAGGTGACTTAAAATATGTGCAGTTTTTAAAACATCCTTAATAACATCTGTTAAAAGCAGTACATATGTATTGCCCAGTGTGTGCACTGTGTTGGCCCAGTGGTTAGTATGCAGGAGTTATAACTCAATAAAAAATGTTAAACCAAGAGTTCGATCTTGACTTTCCCACCGCGCTCAAGACAGCGGTGGTAAGACCCCTCCTGAAGAAGCCGTCTCTGGATCCAGCTGTTCTTAATAACTATCGTCCAGTCTCCAACCTCCCCTTTGTAGGGAAGGTTGTTGAGAAGGTGGTGGCTCTCCAGCTTCAGCGTACCTTGGAGGAAGCTAACTATCTTGACCCCTTCCAGTCTGGCTTCAGACCCGGTTACAGCACAGAAACCGCTTTGGTCGCATTGACTGATGATCTCTGGAGAGCTAGGGATGGAGGCCATGCTTCCATCCTAGTTCTCCTGGACCTCTCAGCGGCTTTCGATACCATCGACCATGGTATCCTTCTGCGACGACTGCGGGAGATAGGGGTGGGCGGCACTGTCTTGCAGTGGTTCTCCTCCTATCTCTCGGACAGGTCGCAGTCGGTGTTAGTGGGGGGGCAGAGATCGTCCCTGAGGCCCCTAACCTATGGGGTGCCGCAGGGGTCGGTCCTATCCCCCCTACTATTTAACATTTACATGAAACCGCTGGGCGAGATCATCCGAAGGCACGGGATAAAATACCACCAATATGCGGACGATACACAGTTGTATCTGTCCGCCCCGTGCCAACTCAATGAAGCGGTGGACGTGATGAACCGGGGACTGGAAGCCGTTAAAGACTGGATGAGAGCAAACAAGCTGATACTCAACCCAGACAAGACCGAGTGGCTGTTGTGTTTCCCTCCCAAAAATTTGACCAACATACCATCACTCAGGCTGGGGGGACAAAATTTATACCCCTCAGAAAGGGCCCGCAACTTGGGAGTCCTCCTGGATTCACAGCTAACTTTTGACCACCATCTCTCAGCTGTGACCAGGGGGGCATTTGCCCAGGTTCGCCTGGTGCGCCAGTTGCAGCCCTACCTGAATCGGGAGGCCCTAACAACAGTCACTCGAGCCCTTGTGATCTCTAGGCTGGAATACTGTAATGTGCTCTACATGGGGCTGCCCTTGAAGAGCATCCGAAGACTTCAGCTAGTCCAGAATGCGGCCGCGCGAGTGATCGTGGGCGCACCACGGTTCGCCCACATAACACCGATCCTCCGTGAGCTGCACTGGCTACCTGTTGATCTCCGGGTGCACTTCAAGGTCCTACTCACCACCTATAAAGCGCTCCATGGTAGTGGATCTGGCTATTTGAGAGACCGCCTTCTGCCAATTACCTCCCTGCGTCCCATCAGATCGCATAGAGTTGGCCTCCTCCGTATTCCATCTGCCAGTCAGTGCCGACTGGCGACTACTCGGAGGAGAGCCTTCTCTGTTGCGGCTCCGACACTATGGAACAATCTCCCCGTGGAGATTCGTACCCTCACCACCGTCCAGGCCTTCCGCACAGCCCTCAAGAACTGGCTAGCCCGTCAGGCCTGGGGATAATCTTATTTTCACCCCTCCCGAATGCTGAGTGAATATTGAGTTTTATTGTCTAATTTACTTTGTGCACATTTTTTTTTGGTATTGTCCTACACTCCCCTTCCTTTTTTGATTGTAAGCCGCCCTGAGTCCCCTCAGGGAAAAGGGCGGCCTATAAATAAATAAATCTACAAATCTACAAATCTGACCAGCTCAAAGTTGACTCAGCCTTCCATCCTTCCGAGGTCTGTAAAATGGGGACCCAGATTGTTGGCGGCAAGATGTTGGTTCTGTAAACTGCTTAGAGGGGTCTGTAAAGAAAGCACTATGGAATTATATATCCAATCCAGCACTGGAAGTTTTTAAGAAGAGATTGAACAACCATTTGTCTGAAATAGTATAGGGCCGTGAACCAATGGCATGTGTGCCAGCGGTGGTATGCAGACCCCTCTCTGTGGGCAAATGCACTGTCACCAGCTGCTCTTCCAGGTTCTGTCACATCCATACATGCTGGACAGCTGGTCTCTTCCAGGTTCCGGCACTCCAGCGCGCATGCCCCAGTTTTGGCACTGAGTGCCAAAAAGGTTAACCATCACTGGTATAGGGTTTCCTGCCTGAGCAAGGAGCTGGACTAGAAGACCTCCAAAGTCCCTTCTACCTCTGTTGTTCTGTTCTGTTCTACTCTACTCTACTCTACATTACTCTGTTCTAAATATAAATATAAATGTAAGTGCCATGGCTATTGCTATTGCTAATACATACAAAACAGACACTCCAAATGTCTTCCCAAAGAGGAATGTCTTGAGAGTTTGTCTAAAGGACATATGCATATCTGAATTCAGGAAGGACCTGAGATTATGGTCTATCCCAACTTCTGATCCTTTATTCTGGGAAGGGCAATTGGAACATATTCCTTTCCTTTCTAGACTTATATGGGGTGGGCTGTTTCAACGTGAAGAAGAGCATCTCAGTCACAAAGGCCCAAGTGATATAGGGCTTTATAGATAACCACCAACACTTTGAAACTTGCTGGTAGGTTCTGCTGCTCTTCCAAGAAAGATGCTAGGTTGCTGCATTGACTAACATCAATAAGATTCCCTGCCAGCTGCAGCTTTGGCATTGTCTTCAAGGGAAGCCCCACATAAAAAGAATTGTAGCAGTCTGATTGAAAGATGACAAAGGTGTTATTGTCTGCAATGCTTCTTTGTCCAAGAAGAGGTGCAATTGGTATGTTAAGTAGATGTATCAAGGAAGGACTTCCTGTGGCCTCCACCCTATTCGGTTTTTTTGTAAAAAAAGTTTTTGTTTTTATTTTTTAGTCTCATATACATATTTACAAGTATACATCCTCATAGTTATTATTTTTCCATATAAAAAAATAAAATATATTATCGGGATTGCTTTGCTTACCATCCTATACAGCTATTTTTTTGCTGCCACCCTACTTTCCTTTAATTTCCTTTTCTCCCTTCCTCCCTTCTCTACTTTCTTCTTTTCTCCTCTCTTTTCCCTTTCCTTCTTCCCCTTCCTCTCCCCTGCTCCTCTCTATATCTCTCCTTCATACCCTCTCTCCTCTTCCTATCCCTCCCAATCTTCCTCTCCTTTCCTCGTTCTTCTTTCCCTCTCTTCTCCTCTCCTCTTCCTCTCTTCCTTTCCTCTTTTCGCCTCCACCCTATTCTTGATAGACCCTAGAGTCAACACAAGGTCCTACCCTTTGTATTATCAAGGTGCAAAGGACACACAGACACAAATATACTTTAAGCAAGTATATGCTAGCTTTTGGGAGGAGTGTCTAAATATGGGTTAGTAGTTAGATGATATCTGAAAAGGATTTGGCACAGAACAATTTAGAAAACACCAAGTTACCAAAATGTATTGCATAGAATATACAGAATAACAGAGTTGATTTGAGAACTTCTAGTCCAATCCCCTACTCTACCAAGAGACCTGTACCATCACAGTCAAGTGGTTGTACAGTCTCTTCTTTAAAACTTTGTTTTAAAATAAATTCGTGGAGGGTGATGGCTTATCTCCAGAAGAACATCCCTGAAAAATCCTAAACTATCATAGAATCACAGGCTGGAAAGGACCATGGAGGTCTTCTCGTCCAACCTCCTGCCCAAGGGAGGAGTTCTTATACCCATCTTGGACGAATATATATATATATATATTTTCTACCACAAATGACTGATCTCCTGGTTTCTGCAACCTCTTTCTCTGTTTTGGTTTGATTTGATTTGGGGGGGTTTGGGAGGAGAAATATTGACATGCTAGGCAATTTTGCTACCAGCTGTACATCAGTTTTAAGCACTGTTCTCAAGGTATATCGATCTCAGAGAACGTGTGGGATGTGTTCATTCATTCTCTTTGGGAATATCGTGAGATCAATGTACCTGTGAAAAAGTAGAAGAGAAAAGGAAAATGGTAAAATTCCCTAAACGGGAGAGAAAATGAAGCTTGGGAATCCATCAGTCATCATCTTGAAATTGTTCGGGGACCTCTGCCTGGTGGCATGGCCAAGACATGGTAAAATTTGGCTATAGGGTATTAGAGTTTATCTTGAAATCCCAAGGACAGGGAATAATGCACTTTATTGTGCTGATAAGGAAAAAAAAAGTTCTTCCTTTTTCCTTATAACAACACGAAGTAGAGATAATCCTTAACTTACAATCATTGTTTAGCCACCGTTTGAACTTACAAGACTGATAAAAGTGACTTAAGACTGGTCATTGCACCTATAACAGTGATAGCTAACCTTTTTCTCCTCATGCACCAAAATCGTGTGTGTATGTGTGCAACAGCGTATTTGCCAGGGGTGGGTTCCTGCCAGTTATAACCTCTTCTATAGAAGAGGTTCCACAAATCTACTCTGCTGTTTAGAACCGGTTCCAGCTCCCTCCCTCCGCCCTTCCGTACATCATCAAGATGAAGAGAGAGAGGAGGAATTCTGGGAGTTGAAGTCCACAAGTCTTAAAGCTGTCAAGTTTGAACAGCCCTGGGTTTTTTTTCCTAAAGGGTTAGGGGTGCAAGGGTCTTGTAACTTGACAGCTTTAAGATTTGCGTGCTTCAGATGCCAGAGTTTCTGAGCCAACATTTTGGTTGCTAAGCAAGAGCGTTGTTAAGTGAGTTTCACCACATTTTACAAATTGGCCATGCCCACCCAGTCACATGACTGCCAAGCCACTCCCACCCGGTCACATGGACAGCAAACCACTCCCACCCAGTCACATGGCTGGCAAACCACTCCCGCCCAATCACATGGCTGGCAAACCACTCCCACTCCCGGTCATATGGCCAGCAAGCCACTCCCACAAAACATGCCACACCTACAGAAGAGGTTCTAAAAAATTTTGAAACTCACCACTGGTACGCACGTGTGACCATACCCATAATTCAATGCACCCCACCCCCTGCACATTCACACATGACCCCCCCCCTGTGCTTCCCCCACCCCTTGCACATGCACACGACCCTCCGTGCCCTGTTTTGGGCCTAGCAGGCCTCCCTGAAGTCTCCTGAAACCAAAAATGGGGTGCTTGGAGACCCCCCGTGCATGTGTGTGGACCCCTCCCAGTCCTCGGTGCATATGTGTGTGTGATCTCCTATGCATGCGCGCATGTCTCCTGCATGTGTGGCAGAGACGCAAAAATCAGCTGACCAGCCATGGGCGTGCGCACATGCACAGTAGAGCTCAGCTAGACGATGGCTGGTGTTTCTGTAGAGGAGACTTCATGTGCCACCTGTGGCATGTGTGCCATAGGTTCACCATCACGGACCTATAACCATCGTAGCATTTCATAGTCATGTGATCAGAATTCAGGCGCTGACAACCAGCATGTATTTACCATGGTTGCAGCATCCCAGGGTTATATGATCAACATTTGCGACCTTTCAGGTTGGCTTCCGACACACAAAGTCAATGGGGATTTGGTTAATGACTGCATGATTCACTTAACAACAACAGTGATTTGCTGAACAACCATGGCAAAAAAATTGGGCATGCCTCACCTAACAACCGCCTGGCTTAGCAACAGAAATGCAGGTCCTAATAGTCCTAATAGTAGTCATAAGTTGAGGACTGCTTATAAACCTGTTGTGGCCCGCCAGCAGAGCTGGCAGCAGAGTCAGATAGTGAGGAGGATGGGGAGAAACATGGGCCAGTCCTGGAGGCTGGGGAAGCCTCGGACAAGGGTTCTGCATTGAAGAGGCTGAGACCATCTGGCAGTGATCAGTTGCCTTCGGAGTAGACAGGAATGAGGCAGAAGAACAGCTGGAGCCTGTTCCCAGTGTGTGCATGCACAGAGCTGCCAGAAGAAAAGAACAGCTCAGAAATCAGAGTCAACAGGGGAGTAAAGGCACAAGTGAATTGTGAATGGCCCCTCCCATAGGAAATAAAAGAGGAGGGAAAGGGGAGTGGGCTTTTGCAGGAAACAATTCATTCATTTGTTTCAGGAGTGTGAAGATCTGTCTGTGAATCTCAGAGACTCTGTGCCAAGTCTTTCCCTGCACAGCACTGCGTGTGGGAAATATTTACATGGCAGCTTTCCAAGCTAGATAAGTTCTGTGGTCATAAATTCACCTCTGAAAGACTGTTTACCAAGCCTTTGCTGAATGTGAATGAGAGGAATTCATATTTGTTTAATAAAAGGGCTTTTGTCAGGATCAGGAATCTGCTTTGTGTTTTTGGGGGGAGCCTAGGTCAGAACAAAACCAAGGTTCTGCTTAATGCTTTTTGTCAGCTCTGTAAGTGAGACCAAATAATAGAAGGGCATGGCTGGATTTAGGGAAGAGTTTGTGGATTGTTCTTTGTCATCTACCGTGAAAGGCTTATCTTAATTTATTTCATTTAACCCCGTCATATTTCTGCAGGATGGTTTACAGGAGTCAAACCAGCAGTTAAAACATGTTCAGCATTTCCATCTATTCCTACATGAGAATATTTAGCAATCAGGAAAACAAAATTGTGTGAAAGTAAGCCAAAAGAACACTTGAATTACATCCATTGCTTTTACTTAAATATGTTCCTTTGTAAATTATGACATTTAAAAAAAAATGTTTATGGCAAATAATGAATAGAATAGAATCAACAGAGTTGGAAGGGACCTTGGAGGTCTTCTAGTCCAACCCCCTGCTTAGACAGGAAACGCTACACCAGACAAATGATTATCCAACATTAAAAAAATTGTGGAGCATTCACAACTTCTGGAGGCAAGTTTTTCCACTGATTAACTGTTCTGTCAGGAAATTTCTCCTTAGTTCTAAGTTGCTTTTCTCCTTCATTAATTTCCACCCATTGCTTCTTGTTCTACCCCCAGTGCTTTGGAAAATAGCTTGACTCCCTCTTCTTTGTGGCAGCCCCTGAGATATCGTAACACTACTATCATGGTCCTTCTTTTCATTAAACTAGACACACCCAGTTCCTGCAACCATTCTTTATATATTTTAGCCTCTAGTCCCCTAATCATCTTTGTTGCTCTTCTCTGCACTCTTTCTTGAGTCTCAACATTCTTTTAGGTATTGTTTTCATTTCTCCTTACCCTCATGTTACAACCTCCCTTTGGCTCACACTTCCTAATTTTGGGGGACCACTGAAGACTTGTGGCAATTTACAAGAAAATGTAATAGCAAGTAAGAAAAGAAACTATAAGATAAAAATAGTACTGAATCTAATCTAATTTCTATGCCGTCTCTAATCTGTGATCTCATCTAACCACTGCAAAGTACTCCTTTTATCAACAGAACACAAATACACTGCAGAAAAATAAGGCCTGATAAGTTACCTTATCAAAAGGTAACTCTTAGCTTTATCTCAGAAGGCAAGTTGCTCCAAAGAGTCAGAAGGCCCACTAAGAATGTGCTGAGTTGGGCAATGGTTTCCCTCACTTCACTTGGAGTGAGAACCTGCTGCATATCCTCCCTGCATTGGAGAGGCCAAATCTGGGAATGAAAACAGGGAAAAGTAAATTTATTCTTAAGGATTGAATGGAAGTCATGTTGTTATTAGTTGTGAAGTCGTGTCTGACACATCGCAGCCCCATGGACAACGTTCCTCCAGGCCTTCCTATCCTCTACCATCCCCTAGAGTCCATTTAAGCTCACACCTACTGCTTCAGTGATTCCATCCAGCCACCTCATTCTCTGTTGTCCCCTTCTTTTGCCCTCAATCTTTCCCAGCGTGAGGCTCTTCTCCAGTGAGTCCTTCCTTCTCATTAAGTATTTGAGTTTCATCTTCAGGATCTGGCCTTCTAAAGAACAGTCAGGGTTGATCTCCTCTAGGACTGACCAGTTTGATCGCCTTGCAGTCCAAGGGACTCGCAGAAGTCTTCTCCAGCACCATAGTTCAAAGGCCTCCATTCTTTGGCGCTCAGCCTTTCTTATGGTCCAACTTTCACAGCCATACATTGCAACTGGGAAAACCTTGACTATACCCTGAGATATCACCCTGTTGGCAGGGTGATATCTCTGCTCTTTGATATGTTGTCTAGATTTGCCATAGCTTTCCTCCGGAGGAGCAAGCGTCTTTTAATTTCTCCCTCCTCTATGGAAGACATAGAGGGTGGAAAGCCGACCATACAATGATTGATTGACGTTTAGGGCAGTCTGATGATCCTTAATATATTCCTCAGCTACCTTGTGCCAGATTTCCACATCTCGCCCAGGATAATTTCATCAACTTGTTCCTATCCCCTGGGAAAGGAGGAAAAAAAAAGAGGAAAAGGAAGCAATTTCCCTTCCCTCCAGCTGAATGAAAAACAGGCCAAATATTCGGCACTGTGGTATGACTGTCTCTTTTGGCGTATCCACCCGGACAATGTTTAACAGAGCCATCTGCTCGTTGATTGCATCATGTCGGAGATGCGCAATTGAACTGACAACCAGTTATTGGCATGCATGTGTAACTCATTACACCATCAAGGGGATCTGGCCATTCTGCTGAGGAAAAAAAAAAAACATGTGTGCTCCATTGACACCAAACCTCCCTTTCGTTTTGCATCCTCTGATAGAGCCAACCTTGGCCTGGTAAATCCTTCATGCCAGGTCCCCCTCACTCCGTGTCAAGCCAGGAACTTGACAGAATAATGAGTTATGGTTCCTCTGAAGCGTTCTGTGGCAGATGCCTTCTTGGGTGGCTGGCGTGTTTTGCTTTTTTTTTTTTTTTAAAAAAATATTTAGCAATTTATTAAGCAGTGGGGAAGGGAGCTGAAGGTGTTTTCATTTGCTTTGGGCAAAAACCTTGTCTCCTCTCTTTCCTAAGGGAGTGAATCCTCATACCTTAAAGATGGGACTTTTCTTTCAGCCAAGTATTATACATCACAATGACAGTGGGGTTATGGGTAGGGACCAAGGTGGGTCCCTACCAGTTCGCACCTATTCGGTAGAACCGGTTCGTCAAATCTACCGAACCGGTTAGAAGAGGTTCCACCAGTGGACCCGGAAAGCAGGCCACACCTACAGAAGAGCTGCCAAAAAATTTTTAAACCCACCACTGCCACACACACACAAACACACAGAGACAGGCAGACTGACAGAGAGAGAGAGAGAGAGAGAGAGAGAGAGAGAGAGAGAGAGAGAGAGAGAGAGAGAGGGGGGGGGGAGAGAGGGGAGAGAGAGAGAGAGAGAGAGAGAGAGAGAGAGAGAGAGGGGAGAGAGAGAGAGAGAGAGAGAGAGAGAGAGAGAGAGAGAGAGAGAGGGGAGAGAGGGGAGAGAGGGGAGAG